>NW_022111373.1:14607877-14613359 GCF_000313985.2 Echinops telfairi
ACCCCATTGGCTGAATTGAATTCACCTGGCTAGGTGAGCCAATTCAAGTTCACGCCCACCCCTGCCTACCTGCGGCAACCCTGAACATGTGGAGTGTGCCCCTCCTTTGTTTCCCTAGCTTGGCCCTCTGGGCATGCGTTAACGGACATTCCAGCCCTTTGCTAACCTACCTAGCAGTTGCACATGTGTGCAGTCAAGGTCCTTCCCTGGTCCTGACAAATCTAGGGGTGAGAGGCAAATTGGTCCAAGAATGGACTGGGAAATGGAAGCCACAGCCTGCTTTCCAGCATGACCCTCCAAGTATTTATGAGGTCAAAGTGGGAGGCTGAACACATTTTATTGAACATTGGTTTGGCTTACTGCATTTAAGCATTTTGCCATGTTGTGCATTACGGTCTCTAGCCTTCTGCCCTCAGTTCATTAGTGTTGAGAATGAGTGCTACACAGCCAGTGGGCGGGACATTTCTCTGCTGGGAAGAAAATAGTCCTCAGGTCTATCAACCTGAACACACTTACATAATGTACACCATTTTCATTTTCCCCTTGGGTTCACTTGAATGGTCCTCTGGGAGAATACGCTCGCCCTGGTCTTCATTTTTGCCCAGCCTCTTGGTCTCCTTTCCAAACTCCAGATTGGAAGACTGTGAGATTGGAATGCTGTCTCCATCCTAAGAGCAACAACTTAATCTTCAGTCAGCAGGCAATAGCTTTCAGATCCTTCCAGAAGTAGAAAACCTTTCCTTTGTTAAAGTAATTTATGTTTGATAATAGAACTTCTTGGGTATTATCATGTGAAACGATAAAGTTGGAAGGATGATGGAGAAATGCAAATGATATGAAACCCAATTCTTCCATATTTGGTTAACAAAACAGGAAAACTTTCAGAATCTGCATATCCTCCTCCTCAACCTCGCTCTCAGCAAGTCAGTGCTGATGCCCCGTGGGTTCCTGAGACTGTAACTATTTACAGGAGTAGAAAACTCAGTCTTTATCCTATTGAGTTCCCCTGGAAATCCTCAGAGTTTCAAACTTCTGACCATGCAGATCACAGCCCAATTCTTTGTAACTTTCTAACTATGCCATCAGTGCTTTAAAAAAATTAAAATTTCAACAGAACTATATGGGAAAGGAGGGAATTTATTGAAACCAATTGGATAAAGTTTCCATACTAAGAAGAGACGATGAAAAAAGAATAGGTATCCACTCTGAAGAATAAGCCACTGAAAACCTTATGAATAGCAGTGGGACATTGTCAGCTATAGTGACAGAAGCTAAGCCCCTCGTGGTGGAAGGCACTCAAAACATGACTGGGAAAGAGCTGCCTTCTCAAAGTAGAGGTGACCATAATAACACGGATGGAATAAAGCTTCCGGGACTTCCATTTGTTGATGGGGCAGGACTCAAAGTAGAAAACAAGCAGTGCAAACATCTGCTAGTAATTGGATTGTGAAATGCACAAACGATGAATCTAAGAAAATGGGAAGTGGTCAAAAAAGAAAAAGAAACACCTAAAGATTGATATTCTAGGCATTAGTAAGCTGAAATGAACTTGTAGTGGCCATTTTGAATCAGAAATCATATGGTTTACTATATAGGGATGGGCAGATTTAAGAAGAATGGTGTCACACTCATTGTCAAAAAGAATATTTCAAGACCTCTTTTGAAGTCCAATACTATTTGTGATAGGATAATATATCTACACATACAAGGGAATACAGTTAATATAACTTGTTGCTCATATTTACACACCAACTACAAAAGCTTAGTGATGAAAATGTAGAATTCTACCAACTTCTTCAGTCTGAATGTGATCCAACATGCAATCAAGATGCAATGACAATTATTGGCAATCAAAATTCAAAAGTTGGAAACAAATAGGAAGGGACAGTAGTTGGAAAATATGGTCTCAGTGATGGAAATGAGGTTGGAGATCAGATGAATTTTTCAAGACCAACAACTTCTTCATAGAAAATACCTCCACCCACACCCACCCCACCACATCTAGGGGGATGAACAATAGGAACAGGGGTGAAAGGAGACAGCAGATGGTGTAAGATATGAAAATAATAATAAATTATAATTGATCAGGGTTAGGAAAGCTGGGAGGGGGTGGGAGAAGAGCTGATAGCAAGGGCTCAAGCAGAAAGAAAATGTTTTTAAAATGATGATGACAACTTATGGATTGTTCTAAGAACTCCAAGAGTCGATAACAAAATGATTTATTAATTAAAAAACACCTTTTTGTAAAACCACAAAAAGGTGGTTACATATACATATAGACTTTTCTAGATGGAATACTGAGAAATCAAATTGACTGCATCTGTGGAAAGAGGACATGGAGAAACGCAATATCAGTGGCTAAAAACAGAACAGGTGTTGATTGTGGAACAGACCACCAATTGCTCATATGTTAGTTCAGGTTGAAGCTGAAGAAAATTAAAACAAGTCCACAGGAGCCAAAATACAATATGGAGTCTAGTCCACCTGAATTTTGAGAACATCTCAAGGACAGAATTGATGCATTGAACATTAATAACAGAAGACCTGATGAGTTATGGGGTGACATCAAGAACATCAGGTATGAAGAAAGAAAAAGGTCATTTAAAAGGCAGGAAAGAAAGAAGAGATCAAAGTGGATGTCAGAAGAGACTCTGAAACTTTCTTTTGTTCATAAAGCACAAGTAAGAAATGATGGAATATCTGAACTGAACAGAAAACTTTGAAAGAAGACAAAGTAAAATATTATTGTAATGTGTGCAAAGACCTAGAATTAGAAAGCTAAAAAGGAAGAACATGTTCAGCATAACTCAAGCTGAAAGAACTGAAGAAAACATTCACATTGAATTATAATATTGAAAGTTTCTATGGGCAAAATATTGCACAATGCAGAAAGCATTAAAAGGACATAGAAGGAGTTGGTGTACCATAAAGAATTGGTGGACGTACAATCATTTTAAGAGGTAGCTTATGATCAATAACCCATGGTACTGAAGGAAGAAGCCCAAGAGACAATGATGGCATTTGGGAAAAATAAGACTCTGGGAACTCCTTGAATACCTACTGACGTATTTCAAGAAGCACTTGAAGCACTCATTCACCCATGCCAAAAAATTTGGGAGAGAGCAACCTAGTCACCTGACTGGAAGAGATCCATATTTGTACCCATTCCCCCCAAAAGGTAACCGAACAGAATGTAGAAATTATCTAACAATATCATTAGTAGTACATGCAAGTAAAATTTAGGGGAAGAAAATTCAAAAGAAGTTACAACAGTACATCCATAAGGAGCTGGCAGAAATTAAAGCCATTTTCAGAAGAGGAGATGGTAGGAGGGATATTATTATTGATGTAAGATGGATCTGGGCTGAAAGCTGAGAATACTAGAAAGATGCTCTCTTGTGTTTAATTGATTATGCAAAAGCATTCACCTGTGTGGATCAGAACAAGCTATGGATTACATTGAGAAGAACCTGTATGTGGACTAAGAGGTAGTCAAATAGAATAGGGGGAAAGTGCATGATTTAAAATCAGGAAAGATGTGAATCTATCGGGGATGTATTCTTTCATAATAAGCAATAATGTGAGAAACTAAACTATCTGAAGAAGAACAAAGCATGAGGAGTGGAGGAAAGTTTATTAACAACCTGAAATATCCAATTTCAGTATGGATTGCAACTCAATGAAAAGAAAACCAAAATCCTCGCAAGTGCGCCAGTGGATCACATCATGATGAAAGGAGAAACATTTCACCATCAATGCCCAAGGAAGCAGCTGTCAAGAAATCAAATGACATAGCACAAGGTCTCTTTACAGTATTGAAGAACAAAGATATCACTTTTAGGACAGCGTTAGGCTGATTTTTCTAGAGAAACTTGATAGCAACAAAGAAGGTTTCCATCAAGAAAGTGGCCCAGTTCAATCAGCTCAAGTCCATGAGTCAGACACTAGTTGGAGGCTCTCAGACACATGCAGTGCCACCAGATGCAGCAGGAAGGTGACGTGGGAAGCTGGAAGATCACAAGCTAATCGATGCCATGTCAGAGAACCATGGATCCAAGGTTCTCAGGAATATGGTAGGGCACCAACCGCTCCCAGGGCCAGTGGCTTATGAGGGCCATAGGACCCAGACAGATACAGCATCCAGGCAAACAGGAAAGTGAAGGGCAAGAGAGAGAAGCTCTCCACAACACCTCTTATGAAAGGCCACACCTTCAGGAAGCATCAGTAGGCTGTGATCCCCTAATAGGTGTGACTCCATTCCTATTGTCACACTGCTGCAAGTTGACCTCAAATCTAATTGTCACGAAGACTAAGGTGCACCTGACCCAATTCATGGCATTTTCAATTGTTTCAGATGCATGTGAAGGTTGGACAATGAATAAGGAAGACTGAAGAAGAATTGATGCTTTTAAATTATGGTGCTGGATAAGAATATTGGAAGGATCGTGAGCTGCCAGAATTACAAACAAATCTGAGTTGGAAGAAGTATAAGCAGAATGCTCCAAATAAGTGAGGATGGTGAGATTTTGCCTTACATACTTTTTCCATGTTATAAGGAAAAACTAGTCCTTGGGAAAGGACACCATGCTTGGTAAAGTAGAAGAGCATCAAAAAGAGAAAGACCCTTGACGAGATGGATTGACACAGTGACTTCAACAATGGGCTCAAACAACAACTGGGAGAAGGGTGCAGGATTGGGTAGTGTTGTTTCTTTCTGTTGTGCATCTATTAACTATGAATTGAAACAATCTTGAGGGCACCTAGCAACAACATGTCACCCTTAACAGAATTTGGAACTTTGCTATTAATGCTGTCTTGTTGTTTTCATGTGCTAATGGTTAAGATAATGAAAAATACTGCACAGGAGATAGAAAGTGCCATTGTGGTAGTTACATAATCTGGTGTCAACTTGAGACTATTAAGAGTGAAGGGGTGGAGTTTATCCTGTCAATCTGGACACGGCTTGATGACCTCATTTGGAGGCATTATGGAGATAAAGAGCTCGCTGGAGGTGGAATACACACACTTTCTCTGCGAGACTTTCCTGTTGACAAGCCACCTGGAGCTATGCTGATGGCAGCCAGAGCCTTGGAGCTGGAGGAGCCATGTGGAGACCCACGCCAGCACTACGATGCTTCCACCGCCACTGGACCCACGAGACTTTCCACCCACTGGTCTGTGATCTTCCTGCATTCGGCATCATTGCATGTGTTTTGTGAGTCTGAAGAGGGCTTTATAGGTTGGTATCAGACGTATGGGCTAATATCGGACTTATGGACTTGATCTGGAGTGGGCATGGATGTTTTCGCAATATACAATTGCTTTTATTTAAGAGTCTTGTTTTAAAAAAATCATTTTATTAGGGGCTCATACAATTCTTATCACAATCCATACACACATCAATTGTGTAAAGCACATTTGTACATTCGTTGCCCTCATCATTCTCAAAACATTTACTCTCCACTTAAGCCCCTGGCATCAG
>NW_022111373.1:14614434-14615837 GCF_000313985.2 Echinops telfairi
ACTCTTGATTATTTATAAATTATTATTATTTTGTCATGTTTTACACTGTCCGATGTCTCCCTTCACCCACTTTTCAGTTGTCCATCTCCCAGGGAGGGGGTTATATGTAGATCATGGTGATTGGTTCCCCCTTTTTCCCCCACCTTCCCCTTCCCCTCCTGGTATCTCTACTCTCAATATTGGTCCTGAGGGGTTTATCTGTCCTGAATTCCCTGTGTTTCCAGTTCATATCTGTACCCATGTACATCCTCTGGTCTAGCCAGATTTGTAAGGTAGAATTGGGATCATGATAGTGGGGGGAGGAAGTATTTAAGAACTAGAGGAAAATTGTATGTTTCATCGTTGCTACCCTGCACCCTGATTGGCTCGTCTCTTCTCTGCGACCCTTCTGTAAGGCGCTATCCTGTTGCCTACAGATGGGCTTTGGGTCTTCACTCTGCACTACCCACCTCATTCACAATGGTATGATGTTTTGTTCTTTGATGCCTGATACCTGATCCTATTGACACCTTGTGATCACACAGGCTGTTGTGCTTCTTCCATGTGGGCTTTGTTTCTTCTTAGCTGGATGGTCGCTTGTTTATCTTCAAGCCTTTAAGACCCCAGATGATGTATCTTTGATAGCCAGGCACCATCAGCTTTCTTCTTGGTGAAATCTTTTGCTGCACCCAAGGGTCTAATTCCTAGGAGGCTCTGGTCATCTAGTTTGTTCTCTACTGCTCATATTTTTCATGATGTGATTATGTGTGAAGTTGTATTCATGCTATGTATCAAGGGCCCTAAATTTGTCCCTGTTGTTTCATTTATGATCTTTATAATTCTAGGTTTTAAATTTACATCTTTGATCCGTTTTGAATTCATTTTTGTATATGGTATAAGATACAAGTTCTGTTCCATTTTTCTTCAAATGGCTATGTAGTTTTGCCAGCACTATCTATGGTAGTTACATAATTTTTTGTCAACTTGAAGATATTTAAAAGTGTAGTGGTGGTAGTTAACCTGTCAAGCAGGTCACAGCCTGATTGTGCCTCCTTGTGGGTGTGTCTTTCTCATAAGGAGGGCTCTGGGAATCTCCCCCTTTCTCTGCCTTCACCTTCCTATTGGCTAAACCTGGTTGATGTCAGAGTCTTGCCATGCTACCACTGCCACATGTCTTTGCACCCACTAACCTGTGATCTTCCTGTATTCTCCATCATTGCTTGGGCTTAAGGATGAGTATAGGGCTTATGAACCTGAGTTGAACTGGGCTGGGATATTTTCTTGATATATAATTTATTCTTGATATAAAGCTCTTTCTTAAAAATGTCTGAATGCCCTCCCTCAACACAGGAACACTTTGTTCTAACAACCTGGCATTCTGTGATACTCACCCTCCCAGCATGATCTCTGAAGACAAATGGGTG
>NW_022111373.1:14617414-14619534 GCF_000313985.2 Echinops telfairi
TCAGATAAACCCCTCAGGAACAGAAATGGGAATAGCAATACCAGGAGGGTAGGAGGAAGGTGGGGAGAGTTGGGGGTAGGGTGGGGAAGAACCCCTGGGGGAAGGGAGACAGCTGTCAGTGTAAGATATGAACTTAATAATAATTTATAATTTATCAAGGGGTTACGAGGATCGGAGGGGGAGAAGGAGGGTAAAAAGAGGAGCTGATTCAAACAGAGTGTAAGTGTTTAGAAAATAATGATGGCAACATATGTACAAATATGCTTGATACAATTGCTGTATAGATTGTTATGAGTTTTAGTAATAGTGCCCAATAAAATGATATATATATGGATTTGTTTCTCTGGTCTGCCTGGGCCAACATACTATCTGTTGTCCATTTAATGAGGGTGACCTGTGTCAAATAAAGCTGTTCACTCATCCACTGCTATCGAGTGAATTTCAACTCTTAACAGTGCTATAGGGAGAATAGAACTGCCCTTTTAATTTTCTCAGGCTGTAAATTTTACAAAAGGAAAAATCCTGATCTTATTCCTCGACTCATTTATTTCTGCTATAATCTTTATGTTTATTTTATATTGGTGATTGAAAATTCTTTTGTTGCCTTTGTTCTAATTGTGAAAATGCTGGGATAAATTGTTTATTGTAATTCTCTTTTCTTTTTGATATATGCATTTATTGTTATAAATTTCTCTTTGAGTCTTGATTTTGCTATGTCCCAAAGGTTTTGTTATGTTGTTCTTTCATTCTCCTTTGTTTCAATTTTTTTAAATTTAATTTCTTATTTTATATATAACCCAGTATTTTTTAACCAATGTATTTCTCAGTTTCTATGTATTTGGTTTTGACTCTTGCTCTTTATAGTGTTGATTTCTAATTTTATAGCATTGTGGTCTGTGAAAATGGATTGTAAAATTTCAATATTTATTAAAATTTTCTTTGTGTCCTAACATCTGATCTATTCCAGAGTGTTCCTGTGCACTAGAAAAATAATGTTTTCATTGGGTAAAGCACTCTGTATATTTCCAGAAAGTCAAGTTAATTAATTGTGTTATTAATTCTTCTGTGTCTTTATTGAATTTCTTTCCTGATGAGCTTTCCTTCTTAGGGAATTGTGTATTTAAATATCCTACTATCATTGTTATATTGCCTATTTCTGGATTCTGTTCTCTAAGAGTTTGATTAATATTATTCCTCTTGATAATGCCCCACATAATTCTTCAGCTTTCTTTGAATTCCTTTGCTCTCTTTGATGTTTTTTATTGTTTGTAGTCAATGGATTTGTCTTCAAGTCCACTAATGCAGGCTTCAATATCTTCAATGCCATTACTCTTCTCTTGTAAAGTGTTGTCTAATTTTGTGTTTTCTTCTGTGTATTCATCTGGGTTTCGTTTTTGTTCTTGTTGTAGAAAGGTTGGTAGCTTTCCTATTTTTTCAATTGGCCTTTTAATATCTCCATTGATTGGATATATTTGAATATCATTGTTCTAAATTATTTTTCTGCTAATTCCATAGCATATTTTTCTTCGGAAAGTTCTTTTGAATTTTGGTATTGTTCACTTGTTTGTGCCTTTTTGTTTTCCATGTGTAGTGATGTTGACTATTGTCTTCTCGTCATTGTGATGCAGCTGTTAGGCATGTGAGAGAGGCTGGGCTGTGTGGGGCTAGTTGACTCCATCAAGTGCTGAAGGAGAGGGTTAATATAAACCAGAAAATGATGAGGCAGAAAGGAAATAAAAGAGAAAAAGAATAAGAGAGGAAAATTAAGAAGGTAATAGAAAAATAGTAATAATTAGATATGTTTAAATAGAGAAGAAAAAATGGGTGCGC
Source organism: Echinops telfairi (assembly GCF_000313985.2). Lineage (NCBI taxonomy): Eukaryota > Metazoa > Chordata > Mammalia > Afrosoricida > Tenrecidae > Echinops > Echinops telfairi. The sequence goes on from NW_022111373.1 coordinate 14,619,245, forward strand.
AGTGGGAGAAAGTAAAAGAAAGCATTCTTTGCTTGGGATCTTCCCACATCCCATGGGGAAGCCTTGCTGCCATTATAGGGAAGTGCAACACCGCTGAACTGTCTTGAGAAGACATAGCACCAATGTAGGCTCAGAGTACACACTAGTACACCAGCACATGATCCTGGGTTAGAGGCCAGTAGGGCAAGTGCATGTGAGCATGTGGCAGTTACCTGTGGCAGAGCGATGTACAGTGGTGCTCCCTGACAGAGGAGTGTGCAATGCTGGCAACAACCTGTTATAGTGCACTA
>NW_022111373.1:14620750-14645941 GCF_000313985.2 Echinops telfairi
GGCCAGGTTGGCACCATAAACTTAATTATCTCACTAAGGAGCATGTCTTTTTCTTTGCATTGATTTTCTCTTGACTAATGTAGAGGAGATTCTCTTTGTGTATATTTAGGTGTCTATCTTATCTCTCTTAATTCAGTCAGTTCTGTTGTAACATTCTGTATTTCAATTCTTAGTCATGCTAATCTCCTCTCCTCCTCTGTGTGTTTGATTCTCCAGGGGGTTGTCAATTTTATGAATCTTTTCAAAGAACCAACTTGTGGTCTTTTTAATTTATTCTATTGTTTTTTTCTGTTTCATTTATTTCTGCACTAACCTTTATTATTTCTTTTCTTTTGGTGATTGTAGGCTTATTTTGCTGCTCTTTATAATGAGGTGTTGTTTTGAAGTGTTGATTTCGGTTCTTTTTAAAAATGTGTTCATTCATTGCTCTAAATGCCCTCTAAATACTGTTTTTGTTGTGTCTCAAAGGTTTTTGGTATGTTGTTTTAAATTCTTGTACAATACAAGGAAAATTCTAAACTTCATTCTTAATTTTCTCTATTATTCAGTAGTTTCAAATTAGGATGTTATTCCATTCCCATGTATTGTTTTTCCTCTTTTGATCTTCCTATTGAACAACCACCTTTGATTCTTTTTTTTTCACTTTTGATTCTTAACCAAGCATTCAATCATTTGTACTCAGGGAGTCCTATAATATACTAGAACATTACTTAGTAATTTTGTTGCTGCTAGTAATAGGCAAGTTGATTTCCATTCACTGAGTAAATTTGAATCACCAACTACCAATTAGATGTCGACCATTAAATCATTGTTCACCAGGGCTCCTTACTTTTTCCTTAAAAAACAAAATTATTTAGATTTTCTTCATCATCATCCTTGTTATTATGTGACTTTAGGATTTTAAAAATTAACCATTTATATTTTGTTATACTACGTACATACAAAAAATATTTAGTAAGAACAACTGTCTTTTTCCTCCTGTTTATACTCTCCAAACTTTTCAGACCAAAATGGGAGTGCCTGATACATATTCAAAACAAAAATGCCCACGAACATTTGGTAAAGGCATAATGAAAGCAGAAGACAAAGAACATCTCCAGGGCATGACAAATCCTCTACGGTATGTGTCATGTAGTCATTATTTCCTTTGACACACTATTTTGGCAAATTGAAACTTGTATGTTTCCATAATATACAATATGGTTCTGTTTATGTCCCAATCACTGAAATCAGGTGAAGTGATCTCCTCCCAAGGCTCAAACAAAAATCTAAATATGTAGGAACAGATTTGCAGGATAATCTTCTGTTCTGAAAGAAATGTCATCAGAATGGGCATTTTATTAATTGAATCGTGTTGGGGCAGCGTTTATAGAAAATCCCTCAAACATATTTATTTGTATAATATGCTTTAGTCAAGGAATAGAAACAGATTACAACTATGAGAGTCTACAATATGGAAAGGAGGCACAGTGGTTAAGCTAACTGAAAGGTTGGTGATTAGATTGTACTAGTAGTTCTTCAAGAGAAAGATGTGGTAATCCACTTCTGTAAAAATTACAACCTTGGAAATCCATGGCTATGAGTTGCAATGACTTGATGGTAATGGGTTTTGGTAATATATCGAAAGGAGTCTTGGTATGTGGTGATTAGGAGCTTGACAGCTAATCAAAAGGTTATCAGTTCACAACCAACAACCTTTCCATAGAAGAGCAATGTGGCAGTTAACTTCTGGAAAGACTTTCAGTCTTGGAAACCCTATGAAGCAGTTCTAAACTGTACTTCAGGTTTGTTATGAGTCAGAACAACTCAAAAACAATGGAATTTTGGTTTTACAATATGGATAATTTCTATTATAATATTATGACAATATTATGTTGATGATTTTAACATTTGGAATTCTTTAATGTTATCGGATCCACTTAGCTTCCCAGCCTTAGGATCTTTAAAGGTAAAGTTGGGTTACCTAAGGGGAACAAAACAAACAGCAAAATGTAGGTTATTTAAGAAGTTAGTTTAGGGGGTGATCAATTCATCAAAATTCTTCAAAGATGGATTATTGATGTAAAACTTTGGAGATAAACAAGAAGGTACCCCAAAATAAAACAAATAAACAAAAAATGGGAAAAAGCTCTGCTAGGTGGAACTTTAGTTGTATACATTTTTTCCCTGCTAGGTGAGCATTGAGGAGCTCACTCTGAGTTGATGCACCCAGTGGCATCTCCTGGGAAGGTTCTCTCTAGTCACTGAATTTTTTTCCTAAAAACATTTTCGCTTGAACCTTATTTTTTATGATGACTGATTTAAGAGAAGTACGTGTGGCTATGGGATTTTGTTTCCTGCTTGCACAGCTTACCAGGACAGCACTTTGGGAAAAAGTCTAGTGTACCAGTGGTTTTCTCATTTCAAAAAAGGTGAAATGTGGATTAATAACAAACCTTTTTCTGCACATCCATCAACTTCCCAAATGGATGAAAATGTGAACAAAATCTGTGTACTTATGCTTGAAGATCGATGACAGACCATTGAAGAGATAGGGAAGTTATCTGGATTATCTTGGAGCTCCGTTCAGCAAATTTTAATGGAAGCTTTGGGAATGAGAACCGTGGCTGTGAAATTTATGCCTCAGGTTCTGGCTAAGCAGGAAAAAGAGTGTCGAGAGGAAACACACCCTGCTTCGAAAGAACACGGACTCTGAAGCAACCCAGACTTTCACCCCCGCCCCCAAGGTCATTACTGGTGAGAAGACATGGTGGGTGCATAAGCAAACCCAAATCAAGCCAGAGGAAGATGCCATTGCCACCTCACCCAAAAGAAGCCCATCAAGTGAAATCAAAGATCCAGATGATGCTCATTTGTTTTTTGATGTGAAGGTGCATTTGGAGCTCGTTCTATCCTGTCAGACTGTTAATCAAGCTTTCTATTTAGAAGTTCTGAAAAGATTGTGTAACAGTGTGTAACAAAAAAGGCCTGATTTGTGGCAGCTGGGAGACTGGTTTTGTCACCAGGACAATGCACCTGCTCATGCAGCCATCTCAGTGTGCCAGTTTGGGACAAAAACAACATGCCTCTGTTTCCCCACACACCTGGCTCACCTGACCTCGCTCTGTGCAACTTCTCTTTGTTTCTGTGAATGAAGAGGGACATGAAGGACAGCCACTTGACCACGTAGAAAAGGTGAAGAAAAAAACGAGGGAGGTGCTGTCAGCCATCCAAGCAGATAGTTTGAAAATTATTTCCAAAAATGGAATAGCAGATTTGACAAATGTGTTAAGTGTAATGGAAAGTACTTTGAAGATGATAAGATTGTTTTAGAAAAAAATTTAAACACATAGCTTTGAAAAAAAATCTGATTTTGGGGGCGTACCTCCCCGTGTTCTTTTTTGTTCTATGAATGTCCAGAAAATCCATACAGCTGAAATAGTGAAAAATTGAAAGCTTATGAATTATTTTCAAAGGGTTCAGTCCTTGAAATACAGATGTTTTAGTGTCAAATTCGGGTATTTGAAGGTTAAATGAATTTTCTTTTAGGGAAAAAAAGGGAAAATAGAATCTACCATCAGATATAATCATTTTCTTCTCAACAAGGTCAATTTTCAGAAATGCCAGAAACATGGAGAAAGCTACAACGTGTCAGGAGATTCTTCCCTGTACTCCCACGAGACAAGGCGATCTCCCTTGCATAGTTTTTATTGGAATTTATATCCCGTTAGGGATGATTCCGCAGCAGAGTAATGTGCGTAGCACCACTCAGGCAGGAATCTCACTGGTCATAAACATTTCAGAAATACACTTCTAAGCCAGCTTCGGCCATGAGCCAAGACAGTACAGTAATCCATCTGGACAGCTGAAAGGGTAAAGTTGGGTCAGAGATAAGTAGCATGATTGAACGTTCATAACTCAGCCACCATCTAACAAGCCCAGGCTGGGGCTATGCAGCACAGGTGTTTGGATTTTGCCTCCCTGAGGCCCAATGAATACATCATTCAACCTTGTCACTGTAACTCCATTCACTCCAATACTTAAAATGGATTAATTTCCTAAATGCATGCATGGATGCTACAATCAGCTGTTGAGCAAAATTCCTTAGTGTTTAAAAAAAATTAATTTCAAGTTTTTCCTGGGTTTTCATCTCATTTGTTCAGGAAAGTGAGTACTGAGTGCCTACTCTATGTCAGGGTTTTCCTTCTGGTTAAGCCAGGCAGAGAAAATAGAGCTGCCAAGGTCTGCCCTGTTCATTTGCCTTCCAAATGAACAAACTCCAAAAGGAACTTGCAGCTTAGGGGTGATGTTTTTTTTTCTGAGGCAGCTGCCAAAAATGTTATCGCTTACTGGTGATGGATGGAAGAAGTGATTTTTTTTTCCTAAACCAAGTTCATTTCATAAAGAATATAAAAGCAAAGCCAACTTTCATTAACTCTTTGATGTTTAAGATACGAAATAGTGTCAAAGTATAATTTAGATGAAGCACTTGCTGAAATAATGCACTTGAAAATTAAAACAATGTGATTATAAATTACGTCTAGTATAGTAACCAGCATGCTTTCTGTTACCAGTGACAGGAACCCAACCCCAAATCGTGCAAGCATGAAATAAAACTCATGGGCTGGTGTAACTGGTAAATCCAGGGTGGGATTTGTTTTAGGATGACATCTCCAGGGTCTTCGATGAGGTCATCAGGTCTCTCAATTCTAAGTTCTCGCTTTTCTGGGTCTATTCTTTTCTACCCTAGCTTTCCCATGCGACAAGGAGATTACTGTGGCATATTCTCCAGTGGACATTTGACCATGTACACATCATGCGAAACAGAAGGAACTTTCTCCTCCACCTAACAAGTTAAGTCTCTGTAAGAACTACAATTGGCCTGACTCGGGTTGCACGCCCTTGCCGCAACAGTCACAAAAACCAAGAAAATGAGGTGTTCAGAACGTTTAGACTTGGGTCACGTGCCCGCAAGCGAGTAGGATCTGAGTTTAGGGTCCCTCAAAACCCACCAGATTGCGTGGCGGTTTAGAGAAGTGAATCTCCAAGGAAGAACTGCACAACAAAGCCAATAGATAGTTGTTAAGATTCTAATAACGGCACACATTACATCCACCGTTTACCTCTTGGTTCAACCATTTCCAAGGGATGGTTGAGCTTCATATCTAGCGCGATGGTTTTTCAATATGCAGCAGAGCCATCTGGAGGGCTGGTTGAGATACAGCCTGTTGGAGCCCACCTAGTGGCATCAGTAAAGTGATACGGGGGGGCAGACCCGGGGATACTATCAAAGGTGGCAGTACAAAATGTCTATCTATAAAATTTTTGTTGAATATTTCAGAAGAAATTTGTCATTTTTTAATAAAAATTTCCCTGAGGTTAGTTAGAGCAATAACATTTATCATAAGTCCGGTTTACATGTATCAATTTACCTACAAGGTTACTACTGTGTTAATTTGCTTTTTTGAAGTTTTTAATATGCTTTGATCAGAGCTGTCATTTGCTATCCAATTACAAAAATAATTTAAATCTCATAGTTCATCTGTGCATACTACAAACACACACGGTTGTTTTGTTGCTACCAGTGTTTACTTAATAACTGGTTTTGTAAAGTTTTGGGGTGTTTTAGTTATAATATTGTGGTAATTAGTACCTGTGAACCTAGATGAATAAGTTTCTTGAGGATGTAATTAATATTGTAATTAAAGAAAAATGGAAATATACTCTGATCACTTATTAATAATTTTATAACTAATAATGTAAGTCAGCATAGCAAGATTTCCCCCCAAATTTTGTTGTTAGTATTCATATAAGCTATAAAATACTACATTTAAGCATTGTACACAATTATTATATAATCACAATCGATAATAAACATCACTACAGATCTGTATGGTCTGGTGTGAGGAGGTGCATGGAGCGGGTACACCAGTGGTTAGAGTACTGGATTGTACCAAGCCTAATTAGGAGCCCTGGTGGTATCGGGAAGCCCTGGTGGTATGGTGATTATGCGTTGGGCTGTGATCAGCATAGCTGACAGTTTGAAACCACCAGCAGCTCCATGGGAGAAAGGTGGGGCTTTTTATTCCTCTAAACAGTTAGTCTCAGAGCCTCATAGGGGGACACTATGAGTCAGCATTGGCTTGATGACAGTGCATTTGTTTTTCTAGTGGCGTAGTGGATTATGAAGGGACCGCTAACCACAAAATGAGCAGTTCAAAACCACGAGCCATTCCTTGGGAGAAAGATGAGACTTTCTACTCCTGTCAAGAGTTACAGTGTGGGAAACCCACAGAGGCAGTTCTACTCTGTCTTGTGGAGTCACTATGAGTTGCCATCTACTCAATGGCAATGAGTTTGAGGTTTTGATTAAACATGCCACTTAGTTTCCAATTCAGTTGGTTAATTTCTAACTGATGCTGGTATAAGAGCCACATTTTCAGAACCACTATTCTAGGATTTTGTTGTTTTTGTTAAAAAAAAAAAATTACTCATATGCACGTCAACCCCTGATAGATTTCAGGTTGTTTTTTCTTCTTCCGCTTTTACAGAACATATAATTCTTGCTGGCTAACTTTGTGGCCTTGAGAAGTTACTTAACCACTTTGTCTTTGTTTTTGTTTTTTTTCCATGAAAACAAAAAATGCGTTTCCTGCCTCTGGTTATTCCAGAGATTGTTGTCTTTAGACGCTCCGAGTCAGTCCTGACTCATCCGGAGTCATCCTCCCAATCGCTGCCGTATTTGGAACTCAGTGTTGCAGACCCCTTATCAATCCAGCTCATTGAGGGCCTTCCTCTTTTTCCCTGACCCTCTACTTTACCAGGTATGCTGTCCTTCTCCCGGGACTGGTCCCCGCTGATACCCTGCCCAAAGGGCAGGAAATAAAGTCTCACTCTCCTGACTGATAAGGCAGAGTCCAGCTGTCGTTCTTTCAAAACTTTGTTCCTTTTGGTGGGAGTTTATGGAAAGTCAGTACCGCAATTCAAAGGCATCACTTCTCCATCAGTCTTCCTTATTAATTGTCTATCTTCTACAGACATATAAGCTATTCAAAATGCCATAGCTTGAGTCAGGTGCATCTTAGTCCTCGAAGTGACACCTTTATTTTTTAACACTTTCAAAGAGGCCTTTTGCAGATTTTCCTACTACAAGGCATCATGTGACTTATTGACTGCTGCTTCTATGGGCATTCATTGAGGGTCAAAGTAAAATGAAATCTTGGAAAACGTAAATCTTTTCCCTACTTATCATTGTAATCTTTTTTCTGTTGATTGGTCCAGTTGTGAGGATGTTTGCTTTCTGTACATTCAGGTATAATCCATTCTGAAGGCTGTCTTTAATCATCATCAACAAGTACATCAAATCCTCTTCCCTTTCAATAAGCAAGGTTGTGTCATTTGCATATCATAGGTTGTTAATGAGCCTTCTTACTATTCTAAAATTCTTCATATAACCCAGTTTCTTATATTATTTTCCATAGATATTGATAAGTATGATGAAAGGATACTACCCTAAGCATATTTTTCTTGATTTTAAACTATTCTGTATCCCCTTGATCTGTTTGAAGTACTGCCTCTTGGTCTATAAACAGGTTCCACAATAGCACTATTGAGTAGTCTAGCATTTCCATTCTTTTCAAGATTATCCATGGTTTGTTATTTTATGCACATTAAAATATCTTTGCATAGTCAATAAAAGACAAGTAACTGCCTTTCTGGTAGTCTCTGCTGTAGCTGACATCCAAAATGATATCCCGCTTTCCACATCCTCTTTTAAATCCAATTTGGATTTCTTACAGTTCCTTATCAATGTACTGCTGCAACCATTTAAAAATGATCTTTAACAAATTTTATTTGCATTTGATATTATTCGATAAATTCTGCATGCACACAAATATACATATATCTTCCAGTTGGTTGGCCAAGTAGTTATTTTCAGATTTCTTGGCATAGACTAGTGAGTGCTTTCATGGCTGCTTTAGTTATAAAGTTATTATGTAGATAAAGAGATAGTTTTTGCTTGTTTACTGCATTTGTTTAAAACAAATAAGGGACACTTTGAGGGCTAGGGTGCACCTGACCCAGGCCCTTGATATTTTCGATTGTATCTTATGCACATGAAGATTGCGTCATGAATACGGAAGTCTGCAGAAGAATCGGTGCGTTTGAATTCTATCATCTTATTCGCTGTCATCAAAGAAGACTGGACGTATCGTGGACTGTCAAGGCTTTCTTGGAAGAAGGACCGCCAGCATGCTCACGAGAAGCGAGCGTGAGGCTTCACTGCACAGACTTTGCCCATGGTACCAGGAGAGACCCGTCTCTGGAAAGGGACATCAAGCTTGGGGAAGTAGGTCACCAGGTGGGTCAGCAAAATAGAAGACCCTCCAAGCGATGGGTGGACACACACTGGGCTCAAATATAACAGCAGTTGTGAGGATTGTACAGGACTAGGCGGTAGTTTGTCTATTGTACATAGTAGCAGTGGACTCGATGGCACTGAGCAAAAAGTGACCCCAGGTTCTGGTGTTTGCAGCCAAGAATTCTGTCTATGACAAAATAAGTATATTTTTTACTTGATTTTTAAAAAAATGTATATCTCAAAATTATCTTTAGTGTTGAAATACCAGAGGAATTCCCATTAATACTAGCAATAAAATAAGGAAAGATACTACCTTATTTATGTGAAATAATAAACATAGGCAAATGTACAGAGGCCAAAGTCTTACCCCTGGTGCCCAGGGTTAAGAACCAGAGGAGGAAAGGGGGAACCTTTACTTAGTAAGCAGTAATTTTTAATTTCTGGTGATGAGAAATTTGTAATGCTTATGAGTAATGATTGTGCAACATGCTTAAACTAAAGGTCTAAATTGTATACATATAAATGTCGAATTTTCACATGTTATGCTACATTTTTTGTAACAATAAAAAATAAGGGAGGGTGCCCTCAGTGATTATTATTATTTGACAGTTATGGGATACTAAGCAATGGGGGCTGCAAGTATTGGGAAGAGCAGGATACATTTTCATCATTTACAGATGGCAGGCTTGCAAAGCAACTAGAGAATCCGCTCTTAAACTATTAGAAATAGTAAATCCATTGAGTAAAGAAAGGGGAAATGATTTACACATTTGATTATCCAAAGAAGCTTTTCTACATATGATAATAATTTATTAAGACCTTTTAAAAGGAAAAAAAGCCTTTTTTTAAGATAAAAAGTTTTCAAATTACTTTATCAAGTCACGGGCAGGCCTGATATGATCAACACTTTAACATTGCACTGAGAGCTGTCACAGCAAAATAAAATAAAATAAAAACACTAAAACTCATTGCTATCGAGCCAAGTCTGACTCACAGTAACCCTTAGCAAACGGAGACCGAGACAGCAGGATGACTAAATCGAATGTGAGAGCTACATGGAATCCCGGAACAGAAAAGGGACACAGGTGAAAATGAAAGAAACCTGGATCAAGTGTGGGGTTTAGTTAGCAATGACGTCTTCTGGTTCATTAATCATGGTACAGGTACCATACTAATGCAAAGTGTTAATAATAAAGTGGATAATAGTACAGGGGGATTCTGGGCACTATCTACGCAATTTTTTTGTAAATTGTGGTAGTTACATAATTTGCTGTCAACGTGAAGAAATAAAAGTGTAGGGGTGGAGTCTAGTCTGTCAATCAGGTCACAGACTGATGGAGCCTCCTTGTGGGAGTGACCTTCTCATAAGGAGGGTCCTGGGAACCTTCCCCCACCCCCTGCTTCACCTGCATGGTAGTGAACCACGCTCAAACCTGCACGAGCCCTGTGATGTGGCCACCACCATGGGATCCACATGATTCTGCACCCACCGGCCTGTGATCTTCCTGCATTCTGCAGCATTGCATGTGGCTGCGTGAGTCTGATGAGGGACTTACGGACTAGTATCGGACTTATGGACTTGATCTGGACTGGGCTGGGACATTTACTTGACATATAATTACTTCTTGATGTGAAGCTCTCTCTTACACATATAAGGGTGTCACTGGATTTGTTTCTCTAGTCGTCCCAGCCTAACTCTTAAATCTAACGTTATTCTAAAATTAAAAGTTTATTTTTTAAATGCTACTGATAAATAAAATTGAAATAAACAGAAATATACAACAAATTATCAGATAGGAAGACTTTATGTTATAAAAATGTCAGGTTTTCCTAAATTGTCAATTCAATAAAATCCCAACTAGATATGTTGTTTTTTTGTTTATTTATTTTATAAAACTCAATAACTCTAAAATGCAATGAGAAGAATAAAATGATAAGGATATCTAAGGATATTTAAATAGATTAAAAGTTTTTTGACTAGAATATATAAGCAAATGCTAGCACTGGAACAGGATAACAGGTATAGATTAGTACAGAAATAGAATCTAGCTTATGAATGGACTCTGATAAGGGAATTTTTCTACGTGATAAAGAGTTATTTCTAATTTTTGTAGGGGGAATGGCTTATTAAATAAAAATGTTGAAATAATGAAGTTTGCATTTGGGGGCTAGAAATGGAACTGTATTTCTATTTACTCTTTACTTCAAGTTATTTGTTTATTTGTTTGTCTTAAAATGACCTATTTTATAACTTTTCTTGTTAATGAAACCTTCCTGACCCTAGAAACAGAGTGGATAAAAATGTATGTACAAGACACTAATGTGTGAAAACAGCACAGAAGGCGAACAGTTTAGGGAAGGATTTTCACTATTGGCACAGGGGTAGATTACCCAAGAAACAAAGTAAACATAGGCTTACTTGAGCTTATTGACTAATCTTTGGTGAAATTCACATAAAATTGATCACTACAGACTAGTAAATCAGTTAATACAACAACAAAGGGAATTTGCATAGAGGGCATTGAAGGCAACATAATTCATACACAAAAAACCTAAAACACGGACACTTAATTAGAAATCTTTTCACTTGTGAGCCCTAGCAAGGGAGGCAGAATGAATCCAGCCCCCAGTACTGACATCCCCTGGATGGGGCCCTAGGGGTGGGGACGCAGGGGAGAGACTGATTTTACCGATAACCTAAGGATATGCAAGTGAGGTATTGTTTATACCCCAAATTATAATATGGAAGCTTTCTGTTACCATTTAAAGAAAGCAGAAGAATATGTAGATTGGTGCTGCTATACTTCACACTGGACATGGGAGATGATTTTACAGATCATCTTATTAAAAACACACCCCTGCTTAAATCTCTCTGCGTAAAGTCGTCCAGCCTCTTTCAACAGATCTGGAGACCAGTGCGTACTTGTTTCTGAAACCTTTACTTTTGGAACAATTATTTTGGAATTAAGCTGAGATTTGGTTAGGCTGAATTCTCCACCTGAGCCAGGATTAGAAACTCCAAACTGACTCATAGCACTCCCTGTGAGTTTCTGAGACTGTAACTGTTTCCTGGAGTAGAAAGCTCAGTCTTTCTCTAGAGGGGCTGCCAGTGGTTTTGAACTTCTGGCCCTATGGATCACAGCCCAATGTGTAACCACTACACCACTAGGGCCCTTGAGCCAGTGTAGGCTGAATCTAATGGATCTTTATATCTTCCAAAAATTTAAAGACAGGATAAATGATAATTCTGTAGCCAAGTTGATTGAATTTGTGTTGATTTACTCAGCTGTCCCTTGCATGAGAGCCCTGGCCGTGTAGTGGGTTACGAGTTGAACTGCAAGCCACAGGATCATTTGTTAGAAATCACCAGCAGCTACAAGAAAGAGGCGGTTTTCTACTCCCCTAAAGCTTCACCCTCACAACTGAATGGGCAACATCGTGGTAAAAAGAGAAAGGATTGAAGTTGTGAAGGATTTTTTTCTTGCTTGGATCCACAATCCATGCTCAGGGAAGCAGCAGTCAAGGGATCAGAACTCACAATGCACTGGGTAAATCTGCTGCACATGACCTCTTTAGAATATTGACAAGCAAGGATGTGACTTTGAGGACTAAGGTGTGCCTGGCCCACGGCATGGTATTTTCAATTGCCTCATAGGCATGTGCAAGTTGGACATTGAATAAGGAAGACGGAAGAAGAAATGATGTGTCTACAGGGTGTTGCTGGAGAAGACTGTTGAAAGTACTCTGGACTGCTAACAGGACACACAAATGTATCTTAGAAGGAAGGCCAGAGTTGTCTTACATACCTACATACTTCGAACATGTTGTCTGGAGAGACCAGTCCCTGGAGAAGGAGATTAGGGCTCAGTATAGCAGAGGGGCAGTGAAAGAGAAGAAGGGCCCTCAAACGAGATGGGTTTACACAGTGGCTGCCACAATGGATGGCAATTGTGAAGTTGCCCTGGGATCAGGCAGTGTTTCCTTCTGTTGTGCTTAGGGTCGCTATGGGTCGGAACCAACTTGAGGGCACATAAAGCAACAAAGATTTACCGTCGGAGAAACTGTCAAGGGCAGTTCTGCTCTGCCCTGTAGACACTGTGAGTCAGAATCCACTCCGTGGCAGTCAGCAGGTCCTTGCATAACAGGTTTCAGCCCTTTACTCTCCTGGCTTCTCTGTGAGCACTTGGCAGTGGTCTTTTAAAGGCACAGCACCCCGATTTCAAGCATGCTTTCGAAGTAGAGAGAGTGTGGCTGTCATCTAGGCTTTTCCATCAATGGCAGACCAATTGCAAACTGACCTTTTTCTTGGTCGACACATCAAAATGGGTGTGTACTGATCGAACTGCCAACTACATTCCCCAAATAATTGTCACATGAAGTATGGTGAACCCTGTGGTTGCTTTGCTCAAGGCAGCTGCTGTGCTTTTGTGAGACTCACGTGCCCTCGGGGACATGTTCAAGCAACAGGAAGAACACGAACACACACGCACCATTGCCGCAAGTGGGTTCCGATTTACAGCAATCCCATAGGACAGGATCCTGGGTAGGGTAGTGGTTCCACCTTGGGCTGCGATCCGCACTGTTGGCAGTTCAAAACCACCAGCAGGCTCCACGGGAGAAAGACTGGGTTTTCTATGCCTGTAAACAGCTACAGTCTCGGGGACACACAGGAGGTCCCTATAAGTCAGCATTGATTCAATGGCAGTGAGTTATAGGACAGAGTAGCGCCACCTGCAGGATATTTTGGATACTGAAGCTGACTGCCACTTCATTCTCCCGCAGAGAAGCAGAGGGGTTCGACCTTTCCATTAGCAGCTGAACGCTTGTAGCGCTGCACAACCAGGACCCCATAGTCCACCCGACATTAAAGCTGTGTTTCCAGATTCCAGTGAATTTAGTGATACGTTTTATCTTTTCAGAAAGGAATAGCTACCTCTTTTTAAGTGCTGGCAAAGTACCAGATTCCCTAATGTTTTCACCAAGTATGCTTTGCTACACAGATATGGAAATAGCCACAAGGATCATAAGCAATATTTTTTTATTGCACATAAAGTTAAGATCCAATTTGGGGGTATCTTTACTATTTCAGTTCTGAAGACATAGTGGGTTCTTAAGAAAATATGGTAATATATTTGTATTATACTTAAAGACTGAACTTTGACAGCATGTAAGGGAATTCGTTACTTTTATCCTCCCAAAGTCTAGCTCGTAAAATTGAAAGTTATAGCTTGTTTTTTAGGCTTTAAGAGTATGAAAAGAGATTAAAATTAAACTACGTATCAGTGATGTTCAGGAAATGTTACAGGGCTTTTATGCCCTCAAGCTAAATTGCTGTTCTTTCAGCTAATTCCAGTTGAGATAAGTACTGAAAGCCTCAGAAACGAGTATGAAACAAGGAAAGTGTCGGGGCTAAGATTACAGGGCTTGGAACAGCCAGTGTTTTGCTATCTTTCTAGCACAGAAAAGGGAATTTGTCAAATTCTTACAAGTATGTGAGCCTCTCGCTTGACCTGGTTAACGCTTGTTAAACATATTTGGGTAATTTAAACATCTTACCAAAAAATCAGCTGTTTTAACTAATTGCTTATTAGTTCAAAACAAATTGCTTCATACTTCATCATTCTTTGGAAGTGTATGTATTTGAAGTCATATTTGGCCCCAAACTAATTGTGTGTAACCTTGTCCAACACATAATGCTAAAAGAAGGGAAGAGTAGGGAACATTTTTTTGCCAGATTTTGTGTTTATATACTTGAAATATTTCATGTTTTGAATAGTAAAGCTATGTGATGAGGTTTAAAAAAGTAAAACCCTGACTAATAGTACAAAATCACTGACATTAATATAGTCACCCTTCAAAAAACAGGGTAACTATTTCACTCACTAGGGGCCCTGGTGACTTGGTGGTTATGTCTAGGGCTGCTAACTGCAAAGTCAACAGTCAGAAACCACCAGCCTCGCTGCAGGAGAAAGATGGGGCTTGCAACTCCTATAAAGAGTTACCGTCTAAGAAACTCACGGGAGGTTCCGCCCTTTCCTACAAGGGTCACCATGAGTTGGCATCAGCGCAACGCCAGTGAATTTGGTTTTCCTGAGAGTACTGATGCATAAGGCAAAGTCCACGGTTGGTCCTTCCTCTGTGTGCTACTCAAGCCAGGAACCTCGGTGGAATTTCTGGAGGTGGGGCTTCCAGAAATAGGAGCTGTTTTGCAAATGTGGGCTGAGGTGTGAGATCCCTTTCCATTTTCTTCCTGCCTACTAGTTTTGCTGCCCTTTTAAATGATTATTATTATTATAAATCATTTTATCGGGGGCTCATACAACTCTTAGCACAATCCATCCATCCATCCATCCATGTGTCAAGGACATTTGGACATACGTTGCCACCATCATTTTCAAAGCATTTTCTTTCTACTTGAGCCCTTGGTGTTGGCTCCTCATTTTTTCCTCTCCCTCCCACTCTCTCTCTCCCTCATGAACCCTTGATAATTTATAAATTATTATTATTTTTTCATGTCTTACACTGGCCTATGTCTCCCTTTACCCCCTTGTCTGTTGCCATCCCCCTGAGACGGTTATAGATAGGTCATTGTGATCGGTCCCCCCTTACTCCTCCCACCTTCCCCTTCCCCTCCTGGTATCACTACTCTCATTATTGATCCCAAGGAGTTTATCTGTGCTGTATTCCCAGGCCTCACAGGCTTTGGAGAGCTGACCTATTGTTGACACGGGGCTGTCCTTGTTCAGGGTGAGCATGGACTCTTTCGCCACTCACTTCTTCCTGGGTGGTCTCTCCTTTTCTCCAGTGGAATCTTACTTTGGTCCAAGGGTGGGAAAAACTCTGCAAACGAGCATCCGGCTTTATATCCACCAGTGCCTTTGTAATGTCAGCTCCCCAGTAATTAAACCCTTCCCCTAAAGCAAAGAATGACTCATAACGAGCTGCCTGGGAGAGGCCTCCAGGTACTGCAGAAGAGTTTCACAGAGCACAGAGTGAGTGGGAAGGGATACAGGTTACACATTATTTATCCTTTGAAGTTTTCTACTACCAAATGACTTTACCAAACTCAATGGATAACCTATTATGTCAGACAGGATTCTCTAGAGAAACAAACCCATAATGCTAATAATTTTATATATAACATAAGAAATAAAGTTAATCTATAAAGCAGTACAAATGCTCAGTGAAACTCACTCCTGTAAGATAGTTGTGAGACACTGGCAGTCCTTCAAGTCTTGAGGGCCGCCAGGTAGTCTTCTGTAGAGCAATTCAGGCTATCCGGCCACAGGCAGCAAACAGCAAGGCAGGTCACCAACAATCAGCCAGATGACAGGGTCTGACAGTTCCCAGCTCAAGAGATATAAATTCCAATGGTGTGGCGAAGCAGGTCTTGAAGGAACCTCAAATTACAGAGACACAGTCCACGGGTTAGTTGTCCCACAGGTAGTGTAGCTTGCAAATTGTGGCAAAGAACAAACAAGGCAGCCGCACACTGGTCTGATGGTCAAAGAGCAAGAGACAAGAAAGGCGAGGCTCATGGAGCCATTTATCTCTCTGCCCTTCAATTAATCCCACATGGGCTCATTGGCCATGTTGGCACAATGTTAACTATCTCACCTATAATTACTAAAAAATGAAAAAGATGTGTATGAGTAGTGCCTTTAGGTTGTATATATAAGCCCTGAGAGAAAAATCTATAGAAATGAAATTAATACACTTAATTAAACTAGATTAAATTCTTGGGGAAAATATGTTGGCTTGGGATTATTAATGTTGATCACTTTTTAAAATACTGTCAGTGGAATGAAACTGCTCATCTCAAAGATATGGAAGTTCATTGTGGGAATAAATCCCAATTTATTTATTCATTGTATCATGGCCTTTTGGATTATTTCTAGTATTTGACTATGACAAATTGTGCTGCTTTGAAACCCTCCGTGCGTTTCCTTCTAAACTTTTTCTTATTATTTGGGTGATAGTTTACAGAGCAAATTGGTTTTCCCATACACATTTTGTTTCATGAAATCGATTGCAATCTCTAGTGCATGTCTTCTGATAACTGGCCTAAGAATTTTTTATGGGGATTTCATTTGTTTCCTAGGACTGCCATTAACAATTTACTACAGACTATGTGGCTTAAAACAACAGTGTGTTCTCTCATAGTTCAGGAGACCAAAGAACAAATTCAAAGTGTCAGGAGAATTCATTCCCTTGAAAGGCTCTGAGGGAGAGTGTGGTTCATGCCTCTCTCAGTTTCGGGTGGTTGCGAACAATCCTTGGTAGTCCTTGACGTAATGACACATCATTCTATCTCTGCTTTTCTCTGCACATGGAGTTCTCCTGTATGGGTTTCACGTGATCTTCTTCTGAGGACACTCATTATTGGGTTTAGGGCTCACCCTAAATCAATATGATCTAATCTAAACTGGTTACAGCAGCAAAGGTTCTATTTCCATATAAGATCGCATTCTGAGGTTTCAAATAGATGTGGGTTTGGGGGGAAACGTATTCAACCAAGTACCAGTAGAGTCTTCGAGGTAAAATTGGTGGCACATGATATGCATATACTTAGATATTGTCAAAGAATTTTCCTAAGTTGTTGGCCAATGTTATGGTCTCACAGGAATAAGAACTCCGGTTGCTCTACATCCTTGACAACAATGGACATTTTCAGTCTTTTAAATTTTAATCATCCTTGTGAATGTGCAATATTATAGTTTGATGTAAATTTTCCTGGTGACACAAAAATAAACAAAACTGAACTCCTTTTCCTCTGTGTATTGCCTGTTTGAACATCCTCTTTTGTGGCATTATCATTCAGTTTCCCCATTTTTGTTGGAATTTACTTTCCTTTTCCTGTTGATTTGTTTGTTGTGGGGTGCTCTTGAGTCACTTGCAACACACAGTCATCCTAACTATTAACAGCAAAACACTGCCCCGTCCTATAATCCTGACAGTTATGTTTAAGTCAATGGCGACAGCCTCTGTGTCAATCCAGCGAGTTAAGGGACCTCATCTTTTTTGACAATCCTCCACTTTACCAAACACTGTGTCCTTCTCTGGGGTTTAGTTCTTCCTGACAACATGTCCAGAGTATGACAGCAATCCAAGTGTACTTCTTCCAAAACCAATTTGTTCATTCTCCTAGCAGTCCATGCTATATTCAATATTCTTTGCCAACATCATAACTCAAATGCACCAATTCTTCTCATGTCTTCCTTGTTCCACTGACCAGCCTTGGCATGCATATGAGGTGATTGGAAATACTGTGGCTTGTGTCAGGGGCATCTTAGCCCTCAAAGAAACATCTTTGCTCTTTCACATTCTAAACAGATCTTTTACAGGAGATTTGCCCAGAGCAATACATCCTTTGATATCTTGACTGCTGCTTTCATAAACATTGATTGGGGATCAAAGTAAAATGAAATCCTTGACAACTTCAATCTTTTCTCTGTTTATCATGATGTTATTTGTTGATCCAGTTGGAATTTTGTTTTCTTTATATTGTTATAATCCATGCTGAAGGCTTTAGTCTTTGATATTCACCCAAACAGTGCTTCAAGTCTTCTTCGCTGCCAACAGGCACGCCATCTGCATATTGCAGATTGTTAATGAGCCTTCCTCCAATCCTCATGCTGCAATATTCTTAATGTAGTATAGCTTGTCAGATTAATTTCTCAGCATACTGAATGATTGAGTATGGTAAAAGAACACAACGCCGTCAAACACCTTTCCTGATTTAAATCATGCAGCATCCCTTCTTTCTGTTCCAATTCATATACATTTTATTTTAATTCATCCATCACAATTCTCCCAATGCACCACCACTTATCTCCCTCCCTGTGTTTCTTGTTTCCATTCCTCTTTCCTTGCTAACCCTCTGAACCTTGTTGGGTCAGTGCTGCCCTTTTGATCCGAAATGGTTGATTTTTCTAACCTGGGGGGAGTTCAGTTGCAGACCAACCAAATGCCATTTTCTTGAGAATTCTACCTGTCCCCATCTAACCAGGAAACCTGGTCTCTTATGATTTTCACTTTTATTCCACACTCTCTCCCACTCCATCCAGGGTCTTCTAATGCGATCCTCTTCAGAGCAGTTGATGGTGGTAGGTGGACACGATCTAGTTCTGGTCTTAGGACTTTGAAGACTGAAAATTTGTGTAGTCTATCAATTGATTGAACTAGTTGTTTCTGCATGACTTTTGATTTTGCCACGATTCTTTCCTCCAGATGAGAAGAGACCAATCGTTGCACTTTAGTCTTTCCTCTTCTTTTAGTATATTTATTTCTATTGGGAACAAAGTGAGAGATTTACATTTTAAACCATCAACTGAGCTTCAAACCCTCATCCCACCCACTCCACCCTACCCCTGCAAATTCTTTTCTCCCTTTTGTGGTCTTCCATGCTCCCTTTCAACCAAATCAACACCTATTACCTCTCTAGTCCCTCGTTTCATCTTTGCTTCCTGGCCCTCCCTCCTTGGTTACCTTCAAAGTCAACTTCCTTTGTTATGCAGGTTCTTTTTCTTGGTCTTTATCCTTACAGTAGTGGTCACACACAATATCTGTCCTTTCGTGATTGACTGACTTCACTCAGCATAATGATTTCCAGGTCCATGCATATCTTGAGGGCATTGTAGGTTTTTTTGTTTTGGGGTTTTGTTTTTTTTAATCGTTTTATTAGGGGCTCATACAACTCATCACAGTCCATACATCGATTGTGTAAAGCACATTTGTACATTCATTGCCCTCATCATTCTCAAAACATTTCCTCTCCACGTAAGCCCCTAGCAACAGCTCCTCATTTTTCCCCTCCCTCCCCACTCCCCCTTCCCTCATGAACCCTTGATAATTTATAAATTATTATTTTGACATATCTTGCCCTGTCCGACGTCTCCCTTCAACCTCGTTGCTACATCACACCTTGATTGGCTCATCTCCTCCACAAGATCCCTCTCCAAGGGAACCTCCAGTGGCCTACAAATGGACTTTGGGTCTCCACTCCGCAATCCCCCCCTCATTCACTATGGTAAGATTTTTTGTTCTTTGATGCCTGATACCTCATCCCTTCGATACCCGATGATCGCACAGGCTGGTGTGCTTCTTCCATTGTGGGCTTTGTTGCTTCTGAGCTAGATGGCCGCTTGTTTACCTTCAAGCCTTTAAGACCCCAGACACTATATCTTTTGATAGCCAGGCACCGTCAGCTTTCTTCACCACATTTGCTTATTCACCAGCTTTGCCTTCAATGGTTGTGTCGGGAAGGTGAGCATCATAGAATGCCAATTTAATAGAAGAAAGTATTCTTGCATTGAGTGAGTACTTGAGTGGAGGCCCAATGTCCTTCTGCTACCTTAATACTAAACCTATAAATATATGCACATAGATCTATTTCCCCATCCTCATATATAAATATATTTGCATATGTACATGCCTTTATCTACAGACCTCTATAAATGAAGGGCATTGTAGTTTTATCACTTTTCTTTAAGAGATGCATTGAGTTCCATTGTGTGTATGGACCAGTTTCTTTAGCCATTAATCTACTGATGGGCATTTGGGCTGTTTCCAACTTCTTGTTATTGTGAAAGTATTGTGATGAACATGACAGTGCCTATATGTCCTGGTGCTATGCCTCATATTTATTTAAGGTATATATCTAGCAGAGGTATTGCTGGATCATATGGGATTTTTATTCCCAGCTGTTTGAAGTATCATCACATTGCTTTCCACAATCGTTGTACATATTTACAGACCCACCAGCAGTAAATGAGGGTTTGAGTCTCTTCAAATCCTCTCTACAATTTGCTGTTTTCTGTGTTTCTTGTTTTTAATCTGGTTGTCATTTTCAGTGGAAGGTGGTCTCTAATCTTTGCTTTGAGTTGCATCTCCCAGATGGCTAATGATTGTGAGCATCTTTTCATGTTTGTTAGCCATTTGGATGTTATTTTTGGTCTTTTCTAATTTTTATGCTTTATGCATTAGTCAATATTTTGCCCATAGAGTAATTTAATGTTGCAATTCAAGATTTGAATCCCCCCCCAGTTTTTTCAACTTGGGAAGTGCTGATCATGTGCTCTCTCCTGGTTCTCTAACTCCAGGTCAGTGCATATTTCATTATAATACTGTCTTTGTGAGGTGCCCTTTTGAAATTTCCTGTTTAACTCTTTTACTTCATCATTTCTTTCAGTTGCTTACCCTTCTCTATGTTTAAGAGCAAGTTTTAGAGTCTCTTCTGACATCTATTTTGGTCTTTTCATTCTTTCCATTTTGATGACCGTTTACTTTCTTCTTTATGACGTTCTTGAACCCATTAGGGTTCATGTCTGATGTGTCAAATCTACTCTTCAGATGATTTCTCTTAATTCAAGTGGGATATTCTTGTCCATCGGTTTGATATACTTGGTGACTTTCATGTTGTTGTAATGCTAGAAACTCTCTCACCTGTATTAAAATACCAGAAGGGTCCCCCATACTGGACAGGTTTCAGTGGTGTTTCCAGACCAGGGCACAGTAGGAAGAAAGAGAGGCAGACCACTTTTAAGAAGTTAGCCACTTCTTCCATATGGGCTTGTTGCTTCTCTGCTAGATGGCCGCTTGTTTAACTTCAAGTCTTTAAGACCCCAGACACTATATTTTGATATCTGGCCACCATCCGCTTTCTTTACCACACTTGCTTATGCACCCATTTTGTCTTCAGCGATTATCAGAAAGGTGAGTATCACAGAATGGCATGTTATTGGAACACAGTGTTTTTGCATTGAGGTAGGGCTTGAGCAGAGGTCCAAAGTCGGTCTACTACCTCAGTGTATTGCTATATATGTACATGGACCAATATCTCTATTTTTATGAATTAATGTATTTATATATGTACACACCTATATTTATACCTCTATCCATAGCTTTGCTTCCTAGATCTCTCCTCTGTTTCCTTTTACCTTCCTCCTGCCCCACCATCATGCTTGCCCTACTTCTGCCTCTTATTTCTTCCAGCTAGATTGCTGTTGCTCTGACACCCCCGGATCTCTATGTCCTCCTTGTTGTTGATTTTAATTCCCTAGTTGTTCCCCTGTCTATGGCATTGTTTGCTCACTGCTCCCTTCCCCCTCCTCCTCCTCCCAAGCCCCTCCAGAACGGTCAGTCCCACTGCTTTCTCCTCAAGCTTGCTTCCCAGGCCTCTTTTATATAAGTAAGTAAACCAACAATAACAGAGACAAAACAAAAAGAAAACAAAAGATCGAATAAAAAGAGAGGGGAAATATAATAACTGGTGGGGGGAGCAAAAGACACGGAATTCTAGGTCTGTCTGCTGACCTTTATGACTATCTCCCCACTGGTTCTGGGAACTGCCCCTCCTAGCCTGAAGACTATTTTGGGGGCTCCTCAGGGGCTTTCTGGTGTTGCCTTGCTCCCATTGCTGATCTGTTATGTTCCCTTCTTGGCTTACCTTGATGTGGGGGTTCATACTGGACTAACTCCCCGCCTTGTGTCCCCAGTATTGTCCTCTGTTGTGGTGTGATCCAGTGAGGGGACATCATGTTTTGAGCTGTTGTCAGTCCTACAGTCCTCTCTGTGCCCTAACAGTTCTGTGCAGGGACCTTGTCTTCCAGGCTTGGTGGTGCTGATATGTCTATGTCTATACATTCATTCTCTCTTTTTCCTTCTTAGTTTGCTTCCGTGTGCACATGGGATGCTGGCCACTCTCCCCAACCTGTAGGCTTAGTGTTGCCCTCTGTAGCACATACTTCTAGGAAGGGAGTCAGTTTGGCTCTGATGAGGTGTCAACAGGATCGGATAACAGGCATCAGAATACCCAAAATGCGTTTGAATTATGGTGTTGGTTAAGAACATTGAAACCACCTTAGACTGCCAAAAGAACCAACCAATCTGTCTTGAACTACAGCTCCTTAGAGGTAAGGATGGTGAGACGTAGTCTCACCTGTTTTGGACATATTGTAAGGAGAGACCAGTCCCTGTAGAAGGACATCATCCTTGGTAAAGTAGCAGGCCAACAAAAAAGAGGAAAACCTTCGATATGATGGGTTGACTCAGTGGCTGCATTGCTGGGTTTAGACATCAGAACAATTAGGAGGATCGCACAAAAACAGGCTGTGTTTCCTTCTGCTGTGAGTAGTGTTACTATGTGTGGGAATCAACTCAAGGGCACCTGGCAACAGCAACATCCTCAACAACACTTGTTGTTTCCTGTTCTTGTGACTGTAACTCTGCTAGTGGGTGTGAAGCGGCACCTCATGGTGGTTTTGATTGGCATTTTCCTGATGCCTAATGTTGTTGAGTATCCTTTCATTCATTTATTAACCAATAGCTATATCTATTCAAAATATCTATTCAAACTCTTTACCCATTTTTAATTATTTGTCTTCTCATCACTAAGGTGCCCTGTGCTGCAGTGGTTACATGTTGGGCTGCTAACCTCAGGTTCAACAGTTCGAAAACACCAAGCACTCCACAGGAGAAAGATGGGGCTTTCTACTTTGTAAATAATTGCAGTCTCAGGATTCCAAAGGGGCAATTCTACCCTGTCCTATAGTGTCACTCTGTGTCAGAATTGATAGGATGGCAATATGTTTGGAATTTTGGTCTTTTTATTACTTAGTTAAAAGAGCTCTTTATATATTCTGAAAAATGACACCTCATCAGATTTATGATATTCAAAAGCATCTAATAAAGTAGTAATGTTTTGTTATGAAGATCTCAAAAATGAGCACGCTTGAAAATACCACTATTTTAAAAAAATCATTTTATTGGGGGCTCTTACAACTCTTATAACATTCCATAAATCAGTTGTATCAAGAATATTTGTACATATATTGGCTTTGTCATTTCCAAAACATTTTCTACTTGAGTCCTTGGTATAAATTTCTCTTTTTTCCCCCTCCCTCCCCTACCTTCCCACCGTTTTGGATCCTTGATCAATTATATACTGTTATTATTATATCATATCTCACACTGTCCATTCTCTCCCTTCATGCACATGTCTGTTATTCATCCCCTTGGGAGTGGGGCTATATTGCCAACCTTGAGATGGGTTGCCCCTTTCTTCCCATTCTCCCTCCCCAGCCATGCCCCTACCCTAATAATATTGCTACTCCCACTACTGTTCCTGAGGGGCTTATCTATCCTGAATTCCATGTGTCAAGTGCTCTTATCTGTATCATGATATGTTCTCCTGTTTAGCTAGATTTGTAAGGTAGAACTAGGTCATGGTAGTGGGGTGGGAGGTGGGGGAAGCATTCATGAACTAGAGGAATGATGTGTGTTTCGTTGGTGCTATACTGCACATTGGTTGAATCATCCCTTCCTTATAACCCTTCTGTGATATCCAGTTGTCTTTAGGTCTCTACTCCAACCCCCCTCATTTGCATGGATATAGTTGTTTATTTTGGTTCTTGGTATATACCTGATATACCTGATCCTGTCAACACCTCATGATCATACAGGCTGGTGTGCTTCTCCCATGTGGACTTATTTGCATCCCTGCTAGATGGCTGCTTGTTTAACTTCAAGCCTTTAAAACCACAGATGCTACATCTTTTCATAGCCAGGCACCATCTGTTCTCTTCACCACAGCAAATACCACTATTATAAGAAAAACACAAAAGCAAAAATTTCTTAGTGAAAGATTTAAACTATCAAACCAAAAAATAATGAAGAGTATGACAGAAACAAGACAGACTCTTTCTGTCATCTCAAAAACAGATCATGTGCTTCAGTCATCTCTTAAAAACATCAAAATAAAACATCCTCAGATTGGACCACAGAACAAAACTTCAAGTCTATGATGTATATGAGAAATACTGCTGAAACAAAGAGGTTAACAAAATTGAACATAGAAGGTTGGGCAAGAGTAAGCTAAGTAATTAAAAAATAAAAAGAAATCAGAAGCTGAAATCTGAATATAAGAAAAGAGTCATACCCCAACAAGGGGTAATATTTGACCAACATGGACTATTTTATATAATGCAGTTAATATAATTCATAACAATAGTTTAATAATTATGGATATATGAGGAGGTACCTCCCAAAAAACAGATTTTTTTTTCAAAGCTATGTATTTAATTATTTTTTACAAAGCAACCTTATCACCTTCAAAGTACTCTTCATTACACTTAATGCATTGGCCAAATCTGCGATTCCATTCTTGGAAACATTTTCCAAACTCATCTGTTTATATGACTGACAGCACCTCCCTTGTTTCTTTCTTCACCTCTTCTACATCATCAAATTGCTGTCCTTTCATGTCCCTCTTCATTCTCAGAAACAAAAAGAAGTTGTCCAGAGTATGGTAAGGTGAGTCAGGTGTGTGGGGCAAAAGAGGCATACTGTTTTTTTGACCAAAACTGGTGCCTGAGATGACTGCATGGGCAGGTGCATTGTTGTGGTGGCAAAACCAGTCCCCCATCTGCCACAAATTAGGGCCTTCTGTGTTGCACACTGTTACACACTCTTTGCAGAACCCCTAAATGGAAAGCTCGATTAACAGTCTGACCTGGTGGAACAAACTCCAAATGCACTGTGAGTCGACATTTTCATCCATTTGGGAAGGTGACGGATGTCCAGAGTGAGGTTTGACATCAATCAACATTTCATCTTTTTTTAGTTTTTCTCATTGCGCTGTCCTTGTAAGCTGTGTTCAACATCACAGCAGTTTTGGCAGCCTTTTTCGCAAGCAGGAAATAAAATGTTTCTGCACAGCCTCACGCTATTTTCTTAAATTGGCCATCACAAAAAAACAAGGTTCGAGTGAAATGGCTTTTAGAAAAAAATTCACTGTGTGGGAGAACTTAGGGGGAGGAAGAGAGAGTGGAGCACATCCTGACCCACGAGGC
>NW_022111373.1:14648280-14663984 GCF_000313985.2 Echinops telfairi
CTTAGGGGAAACTCAGTTTATATTAATGGTGGTGGGATAATTTTGAAAAGGATATCAATAATGGTTGAAAACATGAAGAATATAATCAAAGGCACTGAATTATACATGTAATAATTGTTGACTTGGGGAATGTTCTATTGTGCACATTTGCCAAAATAAAAATGTAATGATATGAACAACAACAAAAAATTCACTGTGACCAGAGAGATTCTTCCCAGGCAATGCCACTGGGTGCACTAACTCAGAGCAAGTTGCTTCATGCTCACCTAACAGGAAAAATGCAAAAATGCATACTAAAAAAGCTCCACCCAGCAGAGCTTTTTTCCTTTTTGGTGGGC
Organism: Echinops telfairi; assembly: GCF_000313985.2. Lineage (NCBI taxonomy): Eukaryota > Metazoa > Chordata > Mammalia > Afrosoricida > Tenrecidae > Echinops > Echinops telfairi. The sequence goes on from NW_022111373.1 coordinate 14,648,619, forward strand.
ATACCCTCTCATGCACGTTAGGAATGTAGTAAAGATAACCAAATAGTAAAAATTGCAAGAGATATATAAGGAGTAGTGGAAATAATTACATTACAGTCCAAATCAGATCAAGTAAACAAGAGAAATTAAGATGAGATATATATTTAAAAAGTAAAAACAAAAAACCCAGCTGCCATCAAGTTTACTCCAACTCTTGGGAATCTTATGTGTGTCAGAGTATCTACTTTATAAGATATATGATAGCATTTTTAAAATGTTGGTAATAAATAAAATCAAAAGTGAGATATTGATACTTAATCCATTAACTTCCCCTTTAAGACTATGTTATCTGTTATTACTGATGACACATAGTAGGTGTCCATTGTATCATTTATAGTTGTATTGAAATTTTTTAATGACATGCAATGTTTTCTGCAAAGTAATTTTGGAAGTCTGACATTCCTGGTGGGGTGTATGAATAATATTTTGTTCATTTATCAGAATATCATACTTTTGCATTTTCCTCACGTTGATAAAATGTTATTTGTTTTGGCATGCTCTCCTCAGTCATTTAGATATCTTTCTCTTATCACCTGAAAATAGGAATTACATTTGTTTCATTGCTATTTCATTTTCATGTGTATCTTGGGCTACCTTCTTATCCTCTCAGTTCTCTTAAATTCAATGTTGTTCATTGGAAACAGTACAAGGATCTTGACTATTTTGCTGTATCTTCTACTGCTTCACTACTACTCAAAGTGTAGTCAGAGGACCATAGCAATGACCTTATGTAAGAGCTTGTTAGGACTACAGAATTCTCATTCTTTTCAGAACTACTGAGTCAGAATCACATTTTGACAAAATGCTCAGATCATTTACATGTACAATAAAAGTCTGAGAGGCACTGTTGAATCGTATGACTTAAGAGTTCAGAAGTCAACAAGGAAGAATATGTTCAGCATATATGAAGCTGAAAGAATTGAAGAAAAATTCAAGCCTTGAGTTGAAATATTGAAGGATTCCATGGGCAAAATATTGAAATATACAGAAAGCATCAAAATAAAGTTGGAGGAACACAGAGTCACTGCTACAAAATAGATTGTTCAGTACCCAACTATTTCAAGAGGTAGCATATGACCAAGAACTAATTGTAACGAAGGAAGAATTCCAACCTGTACCAAAGGCATTAGTAAAAACAGAACTCCAGTAATTGGCAGAATACCAATTTAAATGTTTCAACAAGCTGATGAAACACTAGCAACACTCACTAGTCTATGCCAAGAAATTTGGAAGACAGCTTACCTGGTCAACCAACTGGAAAAGATCCATATTTGTACGCATTCCAAAGAAAAGTGACACAACAGAATGTGGAAATTATCAAACATCATCATTAATGCCAAATGCAAGTAAAATTTTGCTCAGGATCATTTAACAATTGTTTCCCCAGTACATTGACAGGGATCTACCAGAAATTTAAGCTGGATTCAGAAGAGGATGTGGAAGAAGAGATATTGCTGAAGTCAGATGGATCTTGTTTCAAAGAAGAGAATACATACCAGGAAATTGTGTTTTTAGGTTTATTGACTATGCAAAGATATTAGTCTATGTGAATCATAACCAACTAGGAATAACATTGAGAATCGAAAATGGATCAAGAGGCAGTTGTTGGAACAGTACAAGGGAATACCCCATGATTTAAAATCAGGCAAAGTTTGTATCAGGTTGTATCCGTTCTCCATGCTTATTCAATTTGTATACTGAGCAAATAATTTGAGAAGCTGTACTACATGAAGAAGAACATAGCATCAGCACTGGAGGAGGACTTATTAACAGCCCATGACATGCAAACAACACAGATTCACTCGCTGAAAGAAAGTGAGGAGGACTTGAAGTCCGTGCTGATGAAAATCAAAGGCTACAGCCTGCAGTATACATTGCAACTCAATATAAAGAAAACCAAAATCATCATAACTGGACTAATGGACTAATCATGGTAAGTGGAGAAAAGATTGATATTGTCAGAGATTTCCTTGTATTCACAATTCCTTGTATCCACAATCAATGCTCATGGAAGCAGCAGTCAAGAAATCAAAAGATAAATTGGTTGGGCAGATCTGCTGTGCAAGGCCTCTTTAGAGTGTTGAAGAGCAAGGATGTCATTTTGAAGACTAAGGGACCAGACCCAGACCATGGTATTTTCAATCACCTCGTATGCACGTGGAAGCTGTACAGTGAACAAGGAAGAGTAGACAAGAACTGATGTATTTGAATTATATGTGGTGTTGGGGAAGAATATTGAAAGTGCCATGGGCTGCCAGAAGAACAAACCAATCTGTCTTGGAAGAAGTACAGTCCGAATAGTCCTACGAAGTATGAATGGCAAGACTTCATTTGACATCCTCAGGAGAGTCTAGTCCCAGAAACGGACATCAGGCTTGTTAAAGTAGAGGATCCGTGAAAAAGAAGACTCTCAACAAGATGCATTGGCCCTGTGGCTGCAACAATGAGCTCAAAAGTAGCAAAGATGAGGATGAAACAGGACTGGGCAGTGTTTCCTTCTGCTGTCTGTAGGGCCATGATGAGTCGAAACAAACTGAACGGCACTGAACAATAACAAGAGAAAAAAATGGCACAATGTCCGAAATACATTCTACAAATGGGTGGATGGTTCACACCATCCACACTTTGCTATGAAATTCATTTAATCTACTCCTGGGTTTGTTGCTAGGCGCCATTGGCCCTATGCATAGTGACCTTACGCACAACAGAGCAAAATTCCACCCAGTCCTGTGTCCTTCATCTCTGTCAAATCTGGTTGTGTTCTGCAGTTCACAACAATATGCATCCTTATGCACACATTTTCAGAACAAAATGTCATAGTTTCATCTACTTGTAAATGAAAATGTGGGATTTTGGTCATTATTTTATCAGCAATATTTATTTTACTAATATCAAATGTTGGTGATGTAATGGCCTGAGGTCAGTGGTTTGAGTCCACCAATTGCTCCTCAGAAGAAAACACTCCTGTCAAGACTGACAATCTGAGCAACCCGAAGGGGCTCTGTCGATGGGGCGGCTGGGAGTTGGAGCCAGCTAGATGGCAGTGAGTAAGAGCACAACACTTACCATTTTCTGCTTTGTTTATATGCCTTTCTGTCAAGTTTTAGTTTCAATGCTAAAACGTACTGTGCTTATTTCAACTACATTTAACATGGTGATTAAACTCAACATATACAGAGCCAAGAATGTAAACATTGCTCAACTGAAGTGTCAATGGTATAAATAGTTATGACCAAATTTGTATATATGCCAGCAATAACAGCTATATTCCTGTTACCATCCTGTCAAAGGTGATGTAAGATGCCAAACAAAGTTAAATCCCAATTTTAGGAATCCTAAAATATAAAAGAATAAAATGATGACTTAGAATCAATGAAATATGGTACAATACATGCTGTTTCATTAAAATAGAGACTATGCCATCAGACCAAGTACCTGTGGAAAATAATCATATAGAAGGCCAACTTGAACAAATTTCTGATAATAGACATAATAAAGGTCACATAATCTCATTGCAATGGTAGAAAATAAATAGGCCCTTCTACCTAAATATGTAAAAAATAAAAATAAATACTCTATTTTGACACTTATTTCAAGAAATTCCAAAATACTAGGTCACAATATGATGGGAGTGATATATTCAAAGTTAAAGCACAATAAATTTGCAGGTTGTTTAGATGGAGATTAAAATTACTGTTTTTAAAAAACATTTTTATGGCACATAATTCCCATATCATACAATTCAATAGTGTTTCTCAAACTTTTATTGTGCATTATAAATGATCTGAGGATTTTGTCAAAATATGAGTCTGAGTCAGTGGTTTTGAAAAGAATGAGGATTCTGCAGTCTACCCAGCTCTCACAAAAGGTCATTGCTACGGTCCTCTGACTACACTCTGAGTGGTTGTGAGGCACGAGAAGATACAGCAAAGTAGTCAAGATCCTTGTAATGATTTCCAATGAGCAAAATGGAATTTAAGAGAACTGAGAGGACCAAAAGGTATCCCAAGAAACACATGAAAATGAAATAGCGATGAAACAAATGTAATTCATATTTGCAGGTAATAAGAGAAAGCTATTTAAATGAATGAGAACATGCCAAAACAAATAACATATTGTCAAAGTGAAGAAAATGGAAATGATATTCTGATAAATGAGCAAAGGATTATTCATACACTCCACCAGGAATGTCAGACTTCGAAAATTACTTTGCAGAACACATTTCATGTCATTAAAAAATTTCAACACAACTACACGTGATACAATGGACACCTATGATATGTCATCAGTAATAACAAATAACATAGTCATAAAGGGGGATTTATTGAATTTGTACCAATATCTCACTTTTCAGTTTATTTACTGCCAAAAATTTTAATTTGCTTTGATACATCTTATAAAGTTGATACTCAGAGATAGTAAACCTTTCAATTATTTTTTTAAATCAATTTATTGGGGCTCATACAATTCATCACAATACATAGATCAATTGTGTAAAGCACATCTATACATTTGTTGCCCTCATTAGTCCCAAAATTCGCTTGCCTCTTGGGTTCCTGGAATCCACTAATTTTCCTTTTTTCCCCCCCTCCCCTTCGTTCCTCCTCCCCTCTCCCCCATGCACCCTTAATAATTTAGAAATTATTATTGTATCTTATATTACACTGTCCGGCGTCTCCCTTCACCCACCCTTCTGCTGCCCGTCCCCCAGAGAGGAGGTTATATGTAGCTCCCTGTGATCAACCTTTCAATTATTTAGGGACAATATGTTTAATATATTTTGGTTCCTTCTCCATAAACATTTTCTCATGAATTGCAGGAATTTTTTTATAACTTGTAAAAAAGTTTCACTATTAAAATGTACCAAATTATCACTTATTAATATTTATACCAGACTTTATTTGGTGAAACACTGGAAAATTGTGAAAAACACAAATAATTGTTTGCTATGTTGGATATTTCCACATTCTGCCTAGATCTTACCCATTAAAGGTTAGAAGCATATCCTTTAATCATGATGGAAGATAAGAAGTCCCCTATGTATTTCCAAAGCAGACTTTAGGTTATAGAACATTTCTATTTACCATCACTGGAAATATCATCTACTAGACTAGACTAAACTACAGATCTGAAAGACTGAATGCAATTTCCAAATGTCTGACTTGAAATCAGATATTTAATATATCAAAGCATAAATGCTATAAACTAGTAATGTCCAGTAATCCGACTTAACTAATAATGTCTAGTAATCCAACATTTTGTGCAGAAGCTCAGCCCTGTGAAGTTATGATGTGTCTACTTGGAATTCATCACTTAAAACTTCAGTTAGTCGAAGGACCAATGAGCCCTGAAAATTCTTTAACTACTGAAAATATAAGAATGGCAGCTTCTCTTTGTCATTTCACCCAAGTATGGGTCCCTTTTACTCTTTTTTCTAAGCACAATGTACCCAAACACACTGTTTAAACCCATCTTGAGTACAGAAATTTGTAGAATTTAATATGGCAAATGGGACTATATTTTGTATCAAAGTTTTTACTCAATCACCCTATTCTGAATGAGGTAACTTCAAAAGAACCATTCAGAAATTAACTGTATGAACCCTTCAGAGAAAATCTATAAGAAGCGTAATGAATAATGTAAGCAAAACAACAATGAGACATACAAAGCATATTTGGTTAATTTGGAAGGTCTTATTACTCACTTTTTATTTTGCCACAGCATCTGTATAAAATTATGTGATATATGAAATTTCCAAGCTATAATCTTGCCCCAAATTTATAAACTCCAGCTTATTTGTCCGTGATGGTAAATTTGATTACGAAATACAATCTAGGCCAATTGGTAGAATTTTTAAATTAACTCGTAGAAGCCTTAGTAAATCGTGTTGTTCTTGTTACTGCTAGGTGCCGACGAGTTGGCTCCAAGTCGCAGATAGCCTGTGTAAGCCGGAAGGAGACACGGCCGCCCTGCACCCTCCTCACCACTGTGGCTGTCTGAGCCCCTGTGGCCGCCACTCTGTCCGTCCACCTCAGCCAGGGTTTTCCTCCTTTGGCTGCCCCTCCTGAGAACAGGTCCAAAGTACTCGAGACGCTCACTTCTAAGGAGCATTCTGGTTGGATTTCTTCCAAGACAGACTCGTTCATTCTTTTGGCAGCCTGTGGTCCTTTCAATAGTCATCAACAGCACCATAATGTAAATGCATTGATTCTTCTTCAGTTTCCCTTACTTAAAAAATTATATATATATATATATATATATACACTGATAGTAAGTACTCAGGTTCAAAAATGCTCTTTTAATACAGACTAAATCCATGTATTTTCATAATATCTGTTGGTAACATGCTTCAGTTTATAGCAAGCAGCAGGATATAACCAGATACCATATATAACCAATAGATGGGTTATGTTTAAGTTATTGGCTAATTTGCTTTGAAAATATCCACCCCAACACACTATAATGTGTAGAATAAAACTGGAAAGACTAGGCAAAAATAGTGGTTGTCTCTGTAAACGGATTATCAGCTGTGCCCAGCTACAAATGTCTGAAGAGACTGTCTCTGGAGGACATCGTGTGTGGTGGAGGGTTATTGAACAAGAGGAAAACTCTCCATGAGATGGGCTCATACAGTTGCTGAAACAATAGACCCACACAAAACAATTGTGAGGATGGCACAGGAGTGCCAGTGTTGCATCCTTTTATACACAGGGGCTGGAGTCAACTCAGCAGAACCTAACAACCACACAACCTAAACTCACCGCGCTGCCACAAGTCAAATCCGAATCATAGAGACTTTGTAGGACAAAATGGAACTGTCCCCTGGGTTTCCTAGGCTATAATCTCTATGGGGAACTGTGGATTCTGAATAAAGGCAGGCTGCTAAAAGCAAGGTCACCAGTTAGAAACCAGCAGCCGCTCCTTGGGTGAGTCAGAGTCTTGGAAACCCCCAGGGGCAGCTCTACCCTGTCCGAGAGGGTCTCTATGAGTTGGTATTGACTAGATGGCAGTGGGTTTGTTTGTTTGTTTGTTTGTTTGTTTGTTTGTTTGTTTGGCGGGTTCAAACTACTGACATTGCAAACCAATGCATAACCAACTAGCCACCAGGGGTGCTGAACCAAGCCGTATTGGGGTTTAAAAGCACGTATACATTTTAAATCATTAGACTGTTATTAAAATAAGACTAAATAAAAACTATATGCACCTGGTTCAATTTACCTCCAAATTTTTCAAAGACACAGTTAGGGTCATTTGTAATGCCGCACACTTGTAATGAGACACAGGGAGCTCATTTGTAAGCTTGAAACTACTGTAACCAAAAGAACGGCGCTGCCATGAAGTTGCTGCTAAGTCCCAGGACCTTTCAGGGCTTTAGAGAACTGCCCAGGGGGTGTCAAAGACTGTACATCTTTACAGAAGCAGAATGCTTCCTCTTTCTCCCGCAGAGCCACTGGTGGTTTCGAACTGCAGACCCTACATTTAAGCAATTTAACCTGTCAGCCATTAAGTCACTACTTACATATGTTATCTTCATTTTATTCTTTACATTTTTCTGTTATTCTGCTTTTTTCGATGAGTATTTTTTTACTTTTATAATCTAAAGGGGGAGGGATTGTATTTTTAAAAATCTATTATGAGCAGAATGCTGGCCAGATCTTGTTGTATAAACATGTTTTACTAAGTGGAACGATACCACGCTATAACAAGAAGTGCAGAGGAAACAAGACATGGGCACAACTAAGACCACAAACTGTGCTAAGCGTCACCTGAGAACACAAAAGCTTCAGATGTTAAGCAAATGAAGTACCTGGCAATAAAAAGCTTATGGAATCTGTAAATATTGCTCTAAGAATTAAGCTTAAAGGTGATTTCTTTCGCAGGGCTTTGTGTTGCGAAAACACTTTAAATCTCTGTTTAAATATCTTGCTTAATTTCACTTAAAAAGCCGTCCAGGTCAAGAATATAGTTTTTCTCTTTAGAGGTGTTTCTGAATAGTTCTTTTTGAGGTCGTTATAAGAGTTAGGGTTTGATGTACAATATTATCAACTCTTGCAACTCAAGGGGTCTCAAGTTCAGGTGAGTCCACTCGGTCACAGGAAGACAAACTTTCTAAATCAACACATCATAATATGCAGCAATTAACTCTCCAAGAGTGATCCAAAGTCTTTGGAGAGTCGCTGAGGTCTTTGATAGATGAGGTCAAAAGCATTTACATAATCATGTTAGTTACTGTCAATTGTGGCTCATCTCAACCCCACGTGACAGAGTACAACTGTTCCATGGAGTTGCTAGGCTGTGCGTCTTCACGATCATTTTATCGTTGAGTCCATGATTGCAGTCACTGTGTCAGTCCATCTCATTGAGGGTCTTCCTCCTTTCTCATGACTAAGCTGATGTCCTTCTTCCGTGACTTGTTCCTACTGAAAGCATGTCCAAAGCACCTCACATGGAGTGTCAACATCTTCCCTTCTAAAGTGCAATCTGGCTGTACTTCTTCCAGGATAGATTTGGTTCTTATTTTGGTAATCCACAGCATGTTTAATTCACTATCATTCAAAGGTGTCAAATATTCTTCAGTCTTCCGTGTGCCTAGTCCAACTTTTCTGCATATGAGGTGATTGAAATGTTGCTGAATGGTCAATTGGTGAGGACTTGGGTTGCCTTTGCATTGAGAACTTCTGTCCATACTGAAGGATGTCATTTTTTATCAGTAAGTACTTCAGGTGCTCCTCATTTTCAGCAATCATAACATAGGCTGTTAATGAGCCTTCTTCCGATACAGATGCCTCAGTCTTCTTATAGTCCAGCTTCTCAGATGTCTGAATTTAAGTCACATAGCATTCCTGAACATGGTGAAGGGAAAAAAAGCATTCCAGGGATTGAGAGAAGTCTTCCGCAATAGCTTTGTCCAATGTCCTACGTTGTTTGATTTCTTATCTGCTGCTTCCACTTGATTATGGCTGGAAGTGAAATGATGTTTTTGACAACTTCCATTTTTATTTGTTTACCAATGTTGCTTATTAGTTCAGTTGTAAGTATTTTGTTTCCTTTATATTGAGATGTAATCCACACTGAATCCATAGTTTTTGATCTTCATCATAAGTGCTTCAAGTCTTCTTTACTGTCAGCAAGCAAGGCCATGTCATGTGCATACTGCAGGTTATGAGTGAGTCTTCCTCTAATTCTAATGCCACATTCTTCCTCACATAGTCCAACTTCTTTGGTTATTTGCTCAGCCTACAGATGAAATGAATGGTAAAAGCCTCACATACAGCCTACAGATGGAGTTAAAGGTAAAAGCCTCACATGCACCTTTGTTGATTTTAAAGTCAATGGGATGCTCTTGTTCAATTTGAATGACCGATTCTTGGTCTCACATGAGCACAACTAAGTGTTCTGGAATCCCTATTCTTCTCAATGTTGTCCATAGTTCGTTATGATCTACATAGTAGAATACTTTTACCTCATTATTACAACACAGATAAACATCGTTCTGGTATTCTCTGCTTTCAGCTAAGCGCTATGTGACATCAGAAATGATATCCTCTGTTCCATTTCCTTTTCTGCATACAGCTTTAATTTTGGAAGTTCTCTGTTGATATACTGCTTCAACCATTTATAATTATTATCAGCAAAATTACAGTATACTTGTATGTAATATTAATGATATTGTTTAAGGATCACATTCCATCAGATCACTTGTCTTTGCAGCAGATATGGAAATTGATCTTTTCTAGTCTGTTTGCCATTTAGCTGACTTACAAATTTCTTGGCATAGACTGGTGAATACTTGCAATGTTGTATTGGAACATCTCAATCGGTATTCTTTCAATTTCCTGAGGTTTTTTACTTATACCTCCAATGTAGCTTGGGATTCTTCCTCTGATGTCATGGATTCTAGATCATTCATTACCTCTTGTGTTAGTCTGGATTGACTAAAGAAACAATTTCATAGACATGTGTATTAGAAAGAGCTTTATATAAAAGAGCAGTTGAATATTGAGAAAACATCCCAACCCCGTTAGATCAAGTCCAGAAGTACAATATTAACCAATATGTTCAATACCAATCCTTAGGGTTGTTACTGTTGTTTTTTGTCTATCTATAAAGGATTTATTTTTGTAAAGTGTCCTTTTTTCTAAATATTGTTCCATTTGAGTTCTCCTTTTATACGTAAGGCATGAAATGCTTAGGATACAAATTAGTAAACAAAAAGAATTTCAGAATAGAAAATAGATATAGTAAGCCAAAGCAAAAGTCAGAGATAAAGGATAATCCAAGAGGGAAGAACAAGCTATAAACTGATCTTGCACAAGAACGAAAGATCTAGAAATACCCAGGTTGCTGCTCCACTAAGCCAAGTTCTCTAAGATTCTAGGGACCATATTTAATAAGTACATCAGCCAAGCAAGGCCTACAAAAGGCTGAACGTTTTAACATATGAGTAAACATACTTATTTTGCACCGTAGTGGACTACTTTTCACAGCACCATTAAAATGCAGAGTATTTGAGAACGTTCACTAGTAAAAGGAATGGTCACAATCCGAGTTGCAAGACATAACAATGAGTAGTCAGCTTCTTAAACGCACAGAAACCCTACAGCCTCAAATGCCCATTACCATTAGCATTTAAAAGATATCCTACTATTAGAAATGGTTAATCAAATGTGCAAGGTGCTATGGACCGAAGGGAGGCCACTTTCAAAAAGCGACTACATGGATGTGTTACATTCAACTGAACAGTTAAATGCACAGCCTGCTTCAGGCTGAGGTGATCAGGAACTCAAGGCGATCGTTGAACCATTATTTCCAAAGCTTCAACTATGTGTGCTGCCACAGGGCCACCTTGGGTATCTTCATTAGTGCACACAGAGAAAAGTCGGTCACTTTGTGATACCATTCACCCCGCTCTTCCATATTAATAGGTGTCTAGTTCCAAAGGCTGTATAATATGCTTCATCATCAGAGTCACTTTCATCAAAGGTTTTATCTTCATGCTCATCAATATCTGGAAGAGTAATGTGTGGAATAGATAAGGCCATCATTTCCCAGAGAGAAAGCCCAAAGGCAAATATGTCTGCTTTGTCAGTAGTAAATCCATTCTCCTCCGAAGTTCCCTTGGGTTTACACGGCTCGGTGCCTCAGGCTCAGTCACAGTCACGGTTTCATCTAGTGGTAGAGACACTCCTCCATCACAGATTGTAATAGCTTCAAAATCCCCTTGAATGACAAGATTGGCAGACTCTAGGTCCTCATGAGCAGTTTCTTTTCTTGGGGCAGACACGTTCAGAGTTAGTCCCCTTGCCAGGCTCAGAGCGTCTTCTAAAATTATATCAACTGGAAAGATCTCGGCTGTTTTCATTCTGTTCTTGTATTAAATCATTAAGAGAAATTTCACCTCCATGTTCATAGCAACACATGGACTACCATCACTGGCTTCATACATGCATGGGAACCCACAATGCTGGCATGACGGTTTCTCAAAACCTTAGCTTCATCAGCTAGTCTCTTTTGATACATACTCTGATATTGATCAGTATCTGATATTGATCCGTACGTGGAGGATTCATCGTTTTCACAGCCCATGGAGAATGAACCAAATCCCTTGGCGACCTTTTCAAAAGATCAACATTTACATCAGTACCAAAGTCAAGTTTCTGCGTGAATGGAGAGGCAGGAATATTTACATTTGCAGAGTTGTTTTCCAGACAATTGCTTGCTGTCTAGAAAGTATTTGTTTCTTCCATTGTCACGGCCACTCTAAGTCCTTGAGAGCAGGAGCCCAAACCCCGATAGACAGCACCCGCCTGAAGTTGGCTATGGCCGCAGGCAGCGCACTGGCAGGGCATCACGCCATTGGCTGGGAAAGCCATGGCAACTGTAGAGAGCAGAGGATCCCCAACTCACCCAAACATCCTATTCTCCCAGTGCAGTTCTACCTAGCGTACATTTTCCCCGGCTTCCTTCCAGAAAAAGGGAACTTTTTCTTGAACTCCCTGCTCTATCCCGTGATGAAGATGTGCAATCAGGCTCGGATAACAACGAACAGAGATAATTCCTAGGAAATTTTCTAGTTCAATGTTGTAGTCCCAATGTCATAAACATCCTTCTAGGCTCACGAAAACAAACGCAGAGGCCTCAGCTCAGGGATCTTGACTCAAAGCAGCCACAACGCCCAGGAGACAGAAATCCCCGGTGTACCAGAGCCGCACACCTGGTCGGAGTCAGACGCGGGATGGAAAAGGACCAGGGTGACCAGAGCCGGGGACAAGGCCACTTTGGAAATGGGACTCCAAGAAGCATGCCAACAACATTCTGCCTAGGGATCTTTACGTATTAGGAAACCTAGTCTTATAATAAGGAGCCTAGGTAGCTTAGTGGGTTAAGCTTTGGGCTGCTAACTATAAAGTTAGCAGTTCAGAACCACCAGAATGGTGCTCCTCAGGAGAAAGATGAGGCTTTCTACTCCCACAAAAACGTACAATCTCAGAAACCCACAGGGGCTGCTTTACTTGGGCTCTGGGGCAGCTGAGAGTCACAATGGACTCCATGGCGGGAACTTTGGTTGCTTTTATTCATATATTTTAGTATTATAAGTCGAGCTACAAATATGTCTTCTTGGGGTTGTAATGTGTATTTAGGCATAACTTTTGGGACTTGTTACTGTGTAGATTTTTTTAAAGCATTTTATTGGGGGCTCTTACAGCTCTTATCACAATCCATCCATCCATCCACTGTGTCAAGCACATTTGTACATTTGTTGCCATCATCATTCTCAAAACATTTTCTTTCTTCTTGAGCCCTTGGTAGCAGCTACTCATTTTTTTCCTCCCTCTCTCATGAACCCTTGATAATGTATAAATTATTATTTATTTCATGTCTTATACCGACCTACCGACCGCTGTCTCCCTTCACCCACTTTTCTGTTATTCATCACCCTGGGATGATATTGTGATCGGTTCCCCCTTCCTACCCCCACCCTCCCACCTTCCCCTTATCCTCCTGGTATCACTGAGGGGTTTATCTGTCCTGATTCCCTGTGTTTCGAGCTCTTATCTGGACTAGTGCATATGCTCTAGTCTAGCCTCATTTGTAAGGTAGAATTTGAGTCATAATAGTGGGGGTGGGGAAGCATTAAAGAACTAGAGGAAAGTTGTATGTTTCTGCACCCTGACTGGCTCGTCTCTTCCTTGTGGTCCTTTTATGAGGGGATGTCCAGTTGTCTACAGACAGATTTGGGGTCTCCAGTCCACCCTCCTCCTCATTCACATTGATATGATTTTTGTTCTGGGTCTTTGATCCTTTCGGCACCTTGTGATCACACAGGCAGGTGTGCTTCTTCCATGTGAACTTTGTTGCTTCTCAACTAGATGGCTGCATGCTTATCTTTAAGACCCCAGACGCTATATCTTTTGATAGTCGGGCACCATCAGCTTTCTTCATCACATTTACTTATGCGCCCATTTTGACTTCAGTGATCCTGTCGGGAAGGTGAGCATCACAGAATGCGGGGTTATTAGTACAAAATGTTCTTGTGTTGAGGGAGGACTTAAATAGAGGCTCAATGTCCATCTACTGTGCAAATTTTTTTTTTACATGTGATTTACTTTGTCAATCATCTATGGTTTGTTTCTAGGACTAATTCTGAGGAATACTTGGCTTTGAGAGAAAACTCTGGGTGTAATAGGGAGGAGCATTCTAGTTAAATCTTGGACCAGACCAGAATTTATCTTAAGCAATAACTGATAAGCTAATAAAAACCTCCAACTTGTCTCCCATCCTCTAAAGTGAACTCTTCTCATAGTTTATTCCAGGGGTGGGGAAGCTTTTTTCTGCCAAAGGCCATTAGACATTTATAACATCGTTCACTGGCCATGTGGGTCAAACATTTAATGAGCTCATCCCTAATGTGATGGCTAGAACTGCTTCTCTTTGGGGGCAGCATATTGGTGGTAAGTCCCACAACCCGATGCTCCCCACCCTTGGTGTATTCCATCTCGGTAAATGACAGCGTATCCTGCTGACTCAAGGATATCTTGGGGTTATCTTTCATTCCTCTCTCTCTTACATCCCACATTCAACCCATCAGCAGTTTTCCTCAGCTCTACTTTAACATGTTTCTAGAACTGGACGTCTTTTCACAAGTTTACTACCACTCTAGTTCAAGACTTCTTATTGGGTAAATATGGAGGTTCCTATATGGGTTTCTTGTTTCCCCTCTGCCCACCCCCTCCCAGTTTGCTCTCAAGCAAAAAGATCTGTTTAAAATATAACTCGGATAGATGTACTGTTTTGGTCAATCTTCCCATTTAGCTCAGTGCAGAAACCAAAGTCCTCATAGTGTCATATGGTCCATTATTAACTTTCAGCGTCATCAGCTGCCTGGCTCACTGTTTTCCTACCGACTTGTTACTTAATAGCTAGTTCCTATCTCACAGCTTTTGCACATCTTGTGCCAGAATGCACTTTTCTTCACCCTTTGCAGGGAAACTGTGTGGCTTAAAATCAGGAGATGTGCATACAAGCTGAGCAAATGCTCTGAGAAACTGGACTATAAGAACACTGAAGCACTGGGATCAGAAGAAGGCTCATTAACAACCTACAATATGTTTGCTGAAAATAAAGAGGACTTGAAGTACTTACTGCTCCAAGACTATATGCGGTATGGATAGACGTTCTCAACACAAAGAAAACTCAAACACGCACAAGACCAATAAGCAATATTCTGGTCAACAGGGAAAAGTTGAACTATTTGGGGATGTTTTCTTTTCCTTAAAAAAAACAAAAACAAAATGGTTTTATTGGCATATAATTCACACATCATATAAGTCAATAGTTCAATCATATTAAGAAGAGTTGTGCAATCATCACCACAATCAATTTTAAAACTTTTTTTTTTCGTGTACTCATTGTTATTAGCAACTCATCTCCTTCCAACCCCCCTGCCATGCCCGCAAGATACCATTAATCCAGGTACTATCTCTATAGATTTACCTATCCTGGATTTCATATACAGAAAAGCCTGTACATGTGTGCACATGCATACACATATGAAAACAAACAAAAACCCAACAATGATGAAGGAAAAACCTCAATAGAAAAGAAAGCAGAAAATATTAAGAACTACAGCAAATTATAAAATGGGTCAAAATGAAGATCAAATGATAAAGTGTTACATGGGATGTCTTTTTTTTTTAAATCATTTTATTGGGGGATCATACAATTCCCATCACAATCCATACATACATACATTGTGTCAAGCACATATGTACATTTGTTTCCATCATCATTCTCGAAACACTTGCCTTCCACCTGAGCCCTTAATAT
>NW_022111373.1:14665129-14666811 GCF_000313985.2 Echinops telfairi
TTACATATGTACATTCCAGTCTTAAAACCTGTAGGCAGCGGATTGATGGGTTGTGTTTTCTAACCCAGTCTGCTAGTCTCAGTCTTTTAATGCCTGAGTTCAGGCCATTGATATTCAGGGTTATTATCTCCATCTGCAGACTCTGTGATGTCATTGTATACGTTTTTTGTTGAGAGTTTTCCTACTTTCCTTTCTCATTAATGTGTTGTGTGTGTGTGGTGTGTGTATCATTCTTGGCTTCTTTCCATCCTTAAGCCAATGCTATCTTGGGGGTCTGTTTTCTCTTTGTTGCCCTCTGGGTGAGGTTGTTCTATGTGGCGGTCTTGTATTTGTGCTTGGTGAGTGTTGTTCTTCTGCCCATACTGGGTCGGCAAGGACCTTTTGTAGGGCTGCATTTATTCTAACGTATTCTTTGAGTTTTTCCTTGTCTGGGAAGACTCTTTCTTCGCCATCTATCTTGATCAATAATTTGGATGGGTAGAGTGTTCTTGGGTTTACATTGTGTTCCTTCAATTTTTGGAATATGTTACTCCACTCTCTCCTCTTCTTCATAGTTTCTGCTGATAGGTCTGGGTATATTGTTATTTGGGAACCTTAATATGCGATTGTTTGTTTTTTCCTAGCTGATTTTCTCCTTTTCCTCAAAGTTGGATAGTTCAACTATTATGTGCCTTGGTGACTTCTTCTTGGGATTCAGTCTGGTTGGTGTTCTTTCATCCTCATGAATGGTTGCCTGGTTTTCATTCATTAAGCTGGGAAGTTTTCCTCCAAGAATTCGCTCACTATTGTTGCAGATGACTTCTTTGTTGTGTCTCCCTCCAGTAAGCCAATAATTCTAATGTTGTTCTGCTTCATAGCATCAGACATATCTCTTAGGTTTTCTTCAGCTTCTCTGATGATATTAGATTTTTGTTCACGTTTGTTAAAGTCTGCTTGGCTATCCTCCAAGTCACCGATGCAGTTCTCTGATTCCTCTGGTCGATTCTCCAGGTCTGTGTTTCTGCTACTGGTTTTTGTTATCTCCTCCCTAAGCTCCTGTATTTCCTTTGGTGTATGGCCTTTATCTCCTCTATCATTTCATCCTTTTTCTGTATTGTTTCCCTCATATCCTGTATGACTCCAAGCAGCATTCTGAAAATTTCTTTCTGTGGCAGCTCAATGTCTGCTTCTTCTATGTATGCTGTTATGTTTGGGACATCTTCTGCCATTGCCTTTTGTTTCTCCTGTTTTGTTTTGTTTTTTTGTTGAGGCCGTTGGGGCTGATGGCTGTTTGCATTGCATTGTTTTAGAAGAGCCAGGTGCCATATTCCAGGGAGTCCAATAGCACTGTCTCTCTCTGGGAAACTTGTAGGAATGCTTCTTAGACCTACCTATGGCTAAATTTACTATGGGATTAACTTACCACTTTATTTTCCTGTGGCTTCCCTATCAGGGGAGTGCCCAAGAAGGCTGGTGGGTTGCCTGCTTTGGTGTTGTGGAGGTTGGGCAGAGGTTCCTGCAACAGCTTGGAATGTTGATGAGTGTTGGCTGGGCTGCCTTATGCCCCCAGGTACACAGGCAGGAATCCCTCAGTGATAAGTTGGGCAGAGTATCCCCTGAAGGAAAAGCAGGGCTTTCCCTAGCCTTAGGCTAGCTACACAGGGTGGAGCTCACCTAGCTGGGTGTGGTGCAGGTGTAAATGC
>NW_022111373.1:14667658-14668563 GCF_000313985.2 Echinops telfairi
AATTTTAAGTCTTTATGGGAGAAGAAAGCCTCATCTTTTTTGGTTTAAGCTGGCAACAAATACTAAATATGCCATGGACTACCAAAAGAATGAACAAATCTGGGAAGAAATTCAGCCATAATACTTTTTAGAAGCAAGGACGGTGCAGCTTTGTCTCACATACTTTGGACATGATGTCAGAAGGGACCAGTCCCTGGAGAAGGACATTATACTTGGTAAAGTAGAGCATCAGCCAAAAAAGAGGAAGTGCCTCAATGTGGCTGTAATGATAGGTTCAAAAACACGAAGAGTAGTGAAGATGGTGCAAGATTAGGCAATGTTTTGGTTTCTTGTGTGTATAAGGTTGCTATGAATCAGAATCAACTCAATGACATCCAACAATAACAACATGGCATTTCTGTATTTAGCTTTTAGACCAATTACTGTATATATTATTTTCTTTCCACATGGTATAGATAATCTGAAGTACTGTCTGAAGCTCTGGCTGTGGGAGAATTGGCCTTCACCATGTATTCTCAATGGAAATAGAGTTACAGTGCAGTAGCAGTTTACTTTCAGCGCACACCAACAGCTTTTTTTCTTTCTCCTCCTCCATTATCTGACCATAGAGCAACTTCATGAAGTTATAGGTGTGAACTGGAAGGAACGTGCTTACACAAAGTAGGAAGTAAGTGAGCTGTTGGCGTAGACTACTTGTGGATAGTTTATTTGTGCCTTCTGGACCTTCTTGAGCCCAGTTGCAAATCACTCCTTCTGTCTTACAAGGAAATGCTTCTAGTGTACATAATCATATAGTTTAGTGAGTGCTGGGTACCCAGGGATGCTACCCTGTTTCCCCAAAAATAAGAGAGTGTTTTATATTAATTTTTGCTCCCAAAGATGCAGTAGGTCTTATTTTCAGGGGA
>NW_022111373.1:14671103-14679975 GCF_000313985.2 Echinops telfairi
TATAAATATATTTACATATGTACATGCCTTTATTTAGATGGTTGTTATTTTCATTTAAAACATTTTTTTTTAAACCAGGGAGGAGAAAAATGAGATTCATTACTTAGGGGATATTTAACTTCTGTTAAGGGTGAAGGAAATTTTTGGGAAAAGTTTCGGTAGTTGAACAAGGTGATTGTGATTAATATCATTGACTTACATGTGTAAAAATGTTGAAATGGTGTCTTGTTACATGTATATTTACTACAATAAATGTTCACTAAATATTTTTTTATTTTGAAAACAAAACTACAGACTCATAAGAAGTTGTGAGAGTAATACAGGTAGGTATCCAGCTTCCCTCCTTTTTGCTACATACAAATTCCAGAGCCATTTAGTGCATCCTCTTCCTGTCACAGATGAAAATCTTCACAATTGTACCACTACAGCACACTAGGGCTAACAACACTTCCCCTGCCACCAGTGGATGGTGGGGTTCTTTTACCATTTAGCAGATTAGTGATACCACTCCAAGGTGTCAATTATAGATCTAGACAGCGTCTATAACCACTTCTATCACCAATTTTCTTAGATTATACTCCCTAAGACCTAGTTGACATTCCACCATTTCAGGAGGTAGCATATGAGCCAGAAGCAATGGTGCTAAAGGAAGAAGTTCAAGTTGCACCAAAGCATAGTCAAAAATAAGGTTCCAGGAATTGATGGAATACCAAATGAAATGTTTCAGCAATCTGATGAAGCTCATCTATACCAGGAAATTTGCAAGAGAGGTACTTGGCCAACTGAATAGAAGAGATTCATATTTTTACCCATTTCAAAGAGAGGTGACCCAACAGAATGCTCAAATTATAGAACAATATAATTGATGATATCACATGCAAGTAAAATTTTGCTGAAGATAATCCAGCAACAGTTGCAGGAGTACATTGACAGAGAACAGTCAGAGGTCCAGACTAGATTCAAAAGAGGAAATGGAACAAGGGATATGTTTGCTGATGTCAGATAGATCTGAAAGCAGAGAATACCAGAATGATGTTTACTTGTGTTTTATTGACTATGACAAGTGTGGCACTCAACTGTGTGGATCAAAATGAACTATGGATAACCTTGAGAAGAATGGGAATTTCAGAACACTTCATTATACTCATATGGACCGTGCACATGGATCAAGGGGCAATTGTGCGAACAGAACAGGGGGATACTGCATGGTTTCAAATTTTAAAAAGGTGTATTCAATCTGTGTGATGAGCAAATCATCAGAGAAACTGGCATATATGAAGAAAAATGCAGCATCAGGATCGGAGGAGAGTTGATTAACAACCTGTCATATGTAGATGATACAACCTTACTTGCTGAAGGGATAAGGACTTGAAGCCCTTTCTGATGAAGATCAAGGATTGCTGCCTTCAGTGTGGATTATAACTCAATGTGAAGAAAGCCAAAGCCCTCACAACTGGACCAATGGGCAACATATTAATAAATGGAGAAAAGGTTGAAGTGGTCAAGAATTTTGTCTTGGTTGAATCCACCATCAATGCTCATGGCGGCAGCAGTCATGATGTCAAATGACTCATCATATTGGCTAAATCTGCTGCACAAGTGTTAAAAAGCAAGGATGTTACCTTGACGATTAAGGTGTGCCCAAGCTACATGGTATTTTCAATTGCCTTATATGCATGTGAAAGTTGGACATTGACTAAAGATTTCTGAAGATGAATTCGTACATTTGAGTTGTGGATCTGGAGAAGAATATTGAAAGTACCATGGACTGCCCAAAGGACAAACTGAACTGTGTGGGAAGAACTAAGACCAGAGTGCTCCTTAGAAGCCAGGCTGGCAAGTCTTCATTCTACACCCTTTGGACATGTTGAATTGACACTGCAACAATGGGTTCAGGTATTGGGACAATTGTGAGGCTGCTGCATGACCGTGAAGTGTTTCATTCTGTCTGTCACGCATAGGGGTCATATGTGTCAGAACGACTCGATGGCACATAACAAGATGTCATCAGGAAAAAGCAAGTGTCAACCAGATACCATGTGATGCCCTGGATGGCGAATCGCACCACAGAGGTTGTTTCACCCCTTCCACATTTAATTTTTGGCCAGGGTCCTCTCTAGGGGGTGGGGTGGGGCATAATGGTTCAGCCATTGTGTCCAGGACAAATTCCAGATGAGGAGGCTCCTGTCTGTCAAGCACAAGCCTCCATAGAAGGACACAGACAGGAACTATTAGGAGTTTAACAGCCATAGCAGCAGGAGAATTAATGTTTAGCCTGTCTAAGTGTTAAACCACTAGGTAGTACAAACAGTTAACACACAGTTGATAACTAAAAGATTGGGGGTTCAAGCCCACCCAGAGAGCCTCAGAAAAAAGGCCTGGAATCAGCCACTTGCAAATGCCATGAAGTACAGTTCTACCCTGACACACATAGGGTCTTCATGAGTCACTGGTAAAGTGGGCCTGACAGAGTACCCAGTGACAGCTGTCATATCTCTCTAAGGAGATGACACACATTTTAAAAATGATGGGAAGGAGGCAGGCATGTGAAAATCTTGGGGAAGGACATTCGAAGTAGGTCTGAGATGGAGACAAACGGCTGAAGGGCAGAAAGGCAGCTCATGTGAGTGGAATGTGGTGAAGGAGTCGGAGAAGGGAGACACAGTGCTTGTGAATCTGATAGAGCGGTATGAGGTAATGCAATAGCTGGTTTCCACTCTGACTTCACGTGACACTTCATAGCTTCAATGTATGTTGATAAAATTATGTAATTTCCTATATACTTTTTGAGAATAGGAGCTGAATATTTTATGTTGTAAAGTTAAATGTAACATATTTGGTGATTCAAAATTTGAGCAGCATTAGTCATCCTGTGCACCAGGAGCTCTGAGCTCCATGATTGTGTGTTGGACGGCTA
This sequence comes from Echinops telfairi, assembly GCF_000313985.2. Classification (NCBI taxonomy): domain Eukaryota; kingdom Metazoa; phylum Chordata; class Mammalia; order Afrosoricida; family Tenrecidae; genus Echinops; species Echinops telfairi. The sequence continues at coordinate 14,674,021 of NW_022111373.1, forward strand.
ACCACCAAGTTAGCAGTGCACAACCACCAGCTGCTCTGTGGTGGGTGAAGTGAGCCTTTCCACTTTCATAAAAAGTTATAGTCTGAAATCCACAGGGCCACAGGGCAGTTCTACCCTGTCCTACAAGGTCTTGATGACTCAGAATTGACTCAGTAGCAGTGAGTTTTTTGTTTCTATACAAGTTTTGTTTAATCATGCTATACAACAATCATCCACAATCATCGCCCAAATCCCCATGGTCTTTAACAGAAATTCAACGCTTCCTAAAAGTCATGGCTTCTTTTTTATCATTGGAGAGCTATGGTTGGTACTCAAACACAAGAGAAATTTGAGTTAATGACATAAGAGTCATTCCTGTTTTCATCAAGAATACACACCCACGCATCAGCTCATAACTCATTTCAAATGTATCAGATCTAAGACATCACTACTTTCCTGCTTCGATGGGTTTTGATTACATAACAAAGCAAGTCTGATCTTGACCTTGTGGGCTTTATCTATGCTCTCCTAATTAGGCTAATTTTAAATGAACCATTTCTAAAATGGAAAACAGATTAATCACACTAAATGGCTTTCTTAAAATACTTCACTGTCAAAGAAAGCACTGCACCTCTTGCCTCTTTGGACAACATGTATTGATCCCCTCCACTTCCCACCCCTCTTTCCAGTAGACAGTGTTTGATCACTTCTCTAGGAGGTTAAAATGAATCTCTTTAATAATGCCTTAAAGACCTCATTTATAAAAGAAACTGCCAAGTGCCACTCAGCCTGTTTCCTGTATAGGTCAATCCTGTCTCCCTGAGCTCCAGCCTCTATTGTGCACTTATTCACACCAGAATAAAATAGCTCCTTATTCTCTATTCATATGGCTTTGATCCCAATCTGGGACTTCCTGCCTAAATTTGTCTCCAAACAAGTGTTTCTGTTTCTAATCTCGAATTCATCTTTTGAACTATTGCCAGCTTGGGTTTTCTCAAACGCTGCTCTGATCACTGACACGAAACTCCGTAATAATCTGTTTCAATCCATCATTTGGGGATTTAACGTCCTCTATGCAAGCAACGTCTTGTTTTCTACCTGAGAGCACCTTTTAAAAAATGTCAGTCCTTCAATAGAAGCCTTTCTCTCTGCCCATGAGAAATGTTCTTCCCATCATTCCATAGGCAGAGAGTGTGTTCCTTCATCGTTGCCTCTCCTTATGCTTTCTCTGTGCTTCCTCCATTTGCTTTAACTGCTCTAGGATCAAGAGCAAGTTTCACTAATAACGATAATTACAGGAATGAAGAAAATGTTCTAACATTGACTATAGTAAAGATTGTACAACTAATTCTTCTTAGTCTTGTTGAATTATTGAAATATATTTGTGAATTATATGCTAATAAAACTGTTTTTAATAGCGCAATTTTCAGAGTATCTTCTGAAATCCAATTTTGTTTAATCGTTTTCTTGGGGGCTCTTACATCTCTCATAACAATCCATACATTCATCGCATCAAGCACATTTGTATATATGTTGCCATCATCCTTTTCCAAACATTTTCTTTCTACTTGAGCCCTTGGTATCGGCTCCTCATTTTTTGCCTCCCTCCTTCACCCTTCCACCATCATGTACCCTATCATATAAAAATTATGGATTTTTATTTTTATATCTTACACGGTCCACTGTTTCACCTATGTTTCTGCTGTTCCTGACGTCCAATTTAATGTTTTCTTTCCTGCCTGTCTTTGTAAGGGCCTTTTGCTTTTGTGCTACATGATGTTCTTGATGTCATCCCACAGCCACTCAGGCCTTCGGTCTCCAGCGTTCAATGAGTCAACTCTTCCTTTTTAATAACACGTTTCATTGTGATCTGGATGACTTTGCTGTGCAAATTGGTTTCCCATTCATATTTGATTCCATGACTTATGTTGGGCCCCACACTGCAACCGCATTCTTCCCACTTCCTCGTTCCATCGCATATTGAGAGAGTGTTCTAAAAAGTATCTACCTTGTGGAATTATTGCTCATCGTATACTAACTGCCATCGAGTTGATTCGGTCTCAGAGTAACTGTAGAAGACAGAGGTGAACAGTCTCTGCGGGTCTCCAAGGCTGTAGTTCTTTAGGGGAATGGAAGCCTCTTCCTGCTCCTGGAGTCAAACCTGTTCTTGAAATATTCCCAGAATTCATGTGGAATATACTCAAGGTTGTGTTTTGGCTCCCGTGGATTTATTTTCATTTTCTTCAGCTTCATTTTGAACTTGCATATGAACAATTGATGATCTTCCATAAATAATCAGCTGCTGGCCCAGTTTGGGCTAATGATATTGAGCTTCTCCATCATCTCTTCCACAGATGCAGTCAATTTTATTTCTGTGTTCCACCTGGAGAAGTCCACATGTATAGTTTTGCCAATTTTGCTCTTGAAAAAAGATATTTACTATGAATAAGCTGTTGGTCTTGCAAATTTCTGTCATGCAATCTGCAGCTTATTTCTGACAACAAACCGTATTTTCCAACCATGTTTCTATCCCCTTTGTTTCCAACATTTGCATTCCAATCATCAATAATTATCTATGCATCTGGTTTGCATGCTTGATCAATTTCAGACCAAAGACATTGTTAAAATTCTTCAATTTCCTCATCACTAGCTTCAATGATTGGTGCATAAATCTGAATAATAGTTATATTGACTGAATTTCCTTCTCTTATTTAAGACTCAGTAAATGTTCTCCTTCAACTCTATTTGAGATTTGAGGTCTCCTTTGCCTAAAACAAATAAACAGAGTTTAGTGGGGACCCTGAGCTTCTGTTAAGATTGGAAATAGAGCGTGGTGACAGTTACACAAGATAATGAATATAATTAATGCCGTTGAATTTTACATGTTAAAAAAATGTTAGGAGGGCAGATGTTTTAATATATCTATTTTTGCCACAATTTTTTAAAAAGGAAGTGGAGCTAAAAAACAACAAAACTCACCAAGGTTACAATTTTGTGAACAACTGTTCCTATGATTATAATGGACTTAGCATAGAATTAATATTACCAACTTTAGGTAAGAAGTAAATTTAGGGTCTAAGGGTATAGTATTTGAAATCATACTGCATAGGCTTAACTACAAAGCCGCTTGCTGTTTAATTTGGGTAAGTTACTGAAAAGCTGGTGTTATAATGGTAATTATTGTGAGACATTTAGCATGTTAGCATGTAGCTCTCAATAAATGTCAGTAAGTTGCGTATCTATCTATATTTGAGGACAAACACATGCTGAATATGAATCTTCACAACAGCTTTATTTTTAATTGTCAAAATTTGGAAACAAGTCAAGCCAAATATTCTTCCCTGCGTCACTGGATAACCAAAATGTGAGACCTCCATACAATAGGATACTACTCGACAATAGAAAAGAATGGACAACCGATCCCAGAATAATAAAACTCAGACCCACTGCCATCAAGTCAATTCCAAGGGAGTGGCCTGGCAGGACAGACTAGAACGCCATGGGATTTCCGAGGCTGCGGATCTTCCCTAGAGTAGACGGTCTCGTTTCTCCCGGTGGAATCAGTAACTGCTGACTGCGTGGTTAGCAGCCCAATGCATGACCCACTCCACCCGCAGGACTTCTTAGACTGCTGATACAGAAGGCAAACTGGATGGCTCACAGGGACAATATGTTAAATGAAAAAAAAGTCAGTCTCAGAATTTCATACAATGATAATTCCATCTGTATGGCATGCATGAAGGGACAAAATTATAATGATGAAAATACAGAGCAGCGGAGGCCAGGAGGGAAGTGTAATTATTAAGGGGTCACGCAATGGAGTTCCTGTGTGTCAAATGGATAATTGTATTTTGACTTGAGATGATGTTCACTTGAATTTAGATGCATGGTTAAAATTTCATAGAGCTACACACACACACACACACACACGCACACACACACACACACACACGAATGCATGTAAAGATGGCTAAATCCAAGTAAGCTCCATACCTCTTTATTTGAATTAACTGTATTTTACCAAAATCAGTTTCCTGGTTTTGACAATTTACTTTAAAGACATAAACTATCTTTCAGGGAAAGTTGGCTGAAGAGTACTCAGAAATTTTCTGTACTATTTTCACACTGATATGACACAGAAAGAGAGAGAGAGAATTATAAGTCCAGTGAATCCTACTGTAGTAATACTGGACAAAGGATAATACATATTTTCTCTGCTTCTCTTCTGGCAATCATTAGGGAAAAAATGTCGTTTCAAAACCTCAGCTAACTCTTCATGCTGTCAGTTGGAGAGATTAGGTGTAAATGACTTTTTTGTTTTATTAAGAAAAGCATCTCGAATAATTTTCATGGAGGTAAAAGGTCAGGAGAGCCTGAATTGCTTTCTTTATTGTAGGCAATGAATCATCTTTGAAGATTTTTTTTTGCCTTTATGGAAATATTTTTCTTCTTTAATTTGGAAGTAGCTGGAGTCATTACTGAAAATTACTGTGTGTGTGTGTGTGTGTGTGTGTGTGTGTGTGTGTGTGTGTGAGTGAAAGAGAGAGAGAGCTCCAGACAGAGAGCTAATTCCCCACGGGAGACAGGAAACCTAGGCAGAGAATGAAGATGTTTTCTCTCACACTGCCAGAGCATAGGAACCAGAGGGGAGTCATGCGCTCTACTGCGGTATTTGTGGACTAAGTACTGCAGAAAAGGCACTCACAACATGACTGAGGAAGAGCTGCCTTCTCAAAGTAAAGTTGATTATATGATGTAGGTGGAGGAAAGCCTTCAGGATCTTAATTTGTTGATAGGATATAAGACAAAATAAATCTAACAGTGGAAAACATCAATTAATAATTCGAACTTGGAATTAAGTGTGAATCTAGGAAATTAGAAGTGGTCAGAAATGAAATGGTATGCATAGAGATCAACATTCTAGGTGTTACTGAATTGAAATGGGCTGGAGTTTGCCATTTTGAATCAGAATATTATACAGTTTAATATGCTATGAATGACAGATTCAAGAAGAATAGCATTGCGTTCAACTTCAAAAAACAAGGCAAAACACTGCAAGATCTATCTTTAAGTACAACGCTGTCTGTGATAGGATAATATCTATCCACTTTGATGGAAATCCAATCAATACAACTGTTATTCAAATATCTGTACCAAACACTAAAGTGATGCAGATGTCACCCTGACCTTCCGTGCTGTGAGAAACAAATCCTGTGACACTCATCTGTGGAGGAAAGGGTTTTATGTTAATAAGTAATCGTTTATCAAAAGAAGGCATCCAGCCTAGTCCAACACAAGCCTACAAGTTTGGTGGGAGCCTGGGCCCTCTTTAGGCTCCAGTGAGGTTGGTGGGTGCAGAGTCACATGGATCCAAGGTTGGCGAAAACGTGGCAGGACACCGACAGCTCTCAGGGTTTGTGGGCCCATGTGGGGCCATAGAGGCAAGCAGAGTGCCAGCAGAGAGACAGGAGAGGCCCCCCGGTCTCCCACTTAGGAGAAGGCCACCCCACCAGAGAGGCATCATCAGGCCATGACCTGATTAACAGGTTGGATCCACCCCTACACTCTCAAAAAAAATTTATGATGACATAAATTCATCTAACCCCCGCATCCCCTTTTTCTTTTGCTTGTTTGAGATGAACTTATTTTTCACTAAATCCTCCAAGTCCATTTCCATTAAAAAAAAATCATTTTATTGGGGCTCATACAACTCTTATCACAATCCATGCATACTTCAATTGTGTAAAGCACATTTGTACATCATTCTCAAAACATTTGCTCTCCACTTAAGCCCCTAGCATCAGCTCCTCATTTTATCCCCTCACTCACTCCTCCCCTCTCCCTCATGAACCCTTGATAATTTATAAATTATTATTTCACCATATCTTATACTGTCCGACGTCTGCCTTCACCCACATTTCTGTTGTCCGTCCCTCATTGATGAGGTCACATGTAGATTCCTGTAATCAGTTCCCC
>NW_022111373.1:14680792-14687806 GCF_000313985.2 Echinops telfairi
TATTCCTGCATTGAGGGAGTACTTGAGTGGTCCATTTCCATTTTACTTTTCCTCTTTAAACAAATAAACAAACAAACACTCAACCACTATTTAGGTTTGAGGGATAAAGAATCGTAAGATTTTTTTATTTAAAATTTTTATTTTAAAAAAATTAATCATTTTATTGGGGAATTCTTACAAATCTTATAACAATCCAGCCTTCAACTATATTAAGAACACTTGTACATACATTGCCATCAACATTTTCAAAACATTTCCTTTGTACTTGAGCCCTTGCTGGGTTTTTTTGTTTTGTTTTGTTTTAAGAAATACAGGGTATATTCACACAGCACATCTCAAGAAATGAAATCAACAACAATATCCTGTTAAACCCTCCATAAACTGGTTCTCTTTTTCTCCCACCTTCCCTTCCTCCCTCCTCAATAGCCTACCTTTCCTTTCTCCCAGTTCCTACCCCAATCCCTGACCTCCTCACAGTCATCAGTGTTGTTGTCTTTTGGCTTATAAACCACTTTTCTTTTTCTTCATTTTTCCTTATAATAATAGTGTTATTAAATATTTACCTTTGGAAGATTGACTAAGCTCACTAAGCATAATGTTGTCTAGTTTTGTCCATATCTTGCAATGTTTAAGAGAGTTGTCATTGTTTTTAATAGATACATAATAGTCCATTGTGTGGATGTACCAAAGTTTTTTATACATTCTTCTATAATCAGGGTTTTGGGTTGTTTTCAGGTTTTTGCTATTATGGAAATTGTTGCAATAACCATAGGTACACATGTCTGTTCCTCTTGTACTCTTTGTTTCGTTAGGGTTTATGCCCAGCAGAACGATTGCTGGATCATAAGGTACTTGTATTTGCAGTTGTTTAAGGAAGTGCCACACTGATTTCCATAGTGGTCCTACAGTTCTGCAGTCCCACCAGCAATAGAAAAGTGTTTTGATCTCTCTGCATCCCCTCCAGCATTTATGATTTTATGTTTTATAGAACTTTGCTAAAACTGGCAGTGTGAGGTGGCATGTCATTGTGTGTGTGTATGTATGTATGTATATATATATATATATAGTGAGAGAGAGAGAGAGAGAAATATATATTTCATTCTATGGTACTTTCTATATTTCCCTTATCGCTAACTTCCATTCCTTCTAAGCTAACTTCTCTGCCTTGAATTTCACTGGTCAGCAGAGCCTCTCAGAAGCCACTGTTCTGATTAGACCTTTTTTTTTTCTTTTTAAGGCACCCTATGAGATATTTCATGAGGAGTACTGGTGGCATAATGGTTATGCATTGAGCTGCAATCCTCAGGTCTGAGGTTCAAAACCACTAGCTACCCCTCAAAAGAAATATGAGGCTTTCTGCTCCCATAAAGAGTTACAATCTTTCAAAATCGCCAGGGCAGTCTACCCTGTCCTACAGGGTCGCTCTGAGTTGGCATCGACTTGATGGCAGTGAGTTTTGTTTTTAAGTTTTTAATGTTCTTGAATGAGACATTCCAAGCGCTATCTTGAAGTACACGCTCTCTGTAATAGGATAGCTATCCACATACAGGGAAATCCCAGCAGTGCAACTATTATTCACATTTACGCACCAATACTAAACTAGTGAGGAAGAAATTGAGGAATTCTACCATCATCTTCAATCTGAAATTGATCAAACATGTCATCAAGAGGAATTGATAATTATTGATCATTGGAATATAAAAGTTGAAGAATATGGTCTTGGTGATAGAAATTAAGCTGGAGATTGCATGACAAACTTTTGCAATGCCGACTTCTTCATAGCAAATACCTTTTTAAAATAATACTATTGTTTAAAATGGGTATTGTTGGACTTCCCAGGGACTTCTCCAAATGAAATACGCAGAAATCAGATATACTACATCTGTGGGAAGAGATGATGTAGAAGTGCAATGGTATTGTTGTTGTGGCTAGGTGTCATTGAATCGGTTCCTACTCACACCCGCCCTGTGCACAACAGAAGGAACACTGGCCGGTCCTGGGCCGTCCTCCCGATTGCTCCTCTGCTCGGACCCACTGTTGCAGCCCCTGGGTCATCCACCTGCTTGGGGGCCTTCCTCTCTTTCGCTGCCTCTGCACTTCACCAAGCATGATGTCCTTCTCCCGGGACTGGTCTCCCCTGAGAACATGTCCAAAGTACATGAGATGACATCATGCCATCCTTGCCTTAAAAGAACACTCTGGACATACTTCTTCCAAGACAGATCTGTTTGTCCTTTTTGTAGTCCGTGGTACGTTCTATATTCTTCATCAGCTCAAAATCAGCTGCTGAAAACCAGGCCAGGGGCTAACAAATTGCTCATATGGAAGTTCAGGTTGAAGCTAAAGAAAATTAAAACAAGTCCACCAGAACCAAATGACAACCTTGAATTGATCTCACTGAATCTTGAGATCCCGAGGACGACTTGATGCCCTGAGCACTAGTGACAGACAAGCTGAGGAGCTGTGGGTTGCCGTCATTATTCATGAAGAAAGCAAAAAGTCATTAAAAAGACAGGAAAGAAAGGTCAAAGTGGGTGTCAGAAGAGACTCTGAAATTTTGCTCTTAATCCTAGAGTAGCTAAGGCAAAGATAGAAATGAAGTCAGAGAGCTGAATAGAAGTGTTCAAAGGGAAGTCAAGTGTTAGAATGAAATGCGTGAAGACGCAGAGCTAGAAAGCCAAGAAGGAAGAGCACACTCGGCGTGTCTTACATGCCATCGAGGCCACTCTAACTCATAGCACCCTAAAGGAAAAATATATAATTGGCTCTATGGATTTCAAGATTGCAAATCTTTACAAAAGTAGAAATACTCGTCTTTCTTCTGTGGAACACTGGTGGCTTCAAGGTCTGGAACCCACGACACCACCAGGAGGCAGGGAACAAACTAGGAGGTTGAAGGATACAAACTTGGTTTGAGGAGAGTCGTTTTCCAACGGGGATGAAGGGAGAGAGAATGATTAAAGATACCATGCTCCATCTTCAAGGATCATAGATCCTTGGGAATGTGTTGGTGGGGCAGAAGAAATTTAAAGTGATTTCTAAGACCGGAAAACTGAAAGGCTAAGGGGGCCCTTACCAACCCAAAAGCACACTCGCTGCCATTGAGTTCACGGCAACGTACAGCAATGCTGTCAAACAAACTCACTGCCATTGAGTTCACGGCAACATACAGCAACGCTGTCAAACAAACTCACTGCCATTGAGTTCACGGCAACGTACAGCAACGCTGTCAAACAAACTCACTGCCATTGAGGCAATGCTGATTCAGAGCCAGTCCTCTGGGGGTGGGGGGTAGGGTTCCAAGACTGCAACTGTTGATGGGAGGAGAAAGCCCAATCTTTTCTCCTGCAGAGCTGCTGGTGGTTTCAAACCGCCGACCATGTGGATCGCAGCGCAAGGAGTAATCACTACACCACCAAGGCTCCTTGTTAGCAACCCCATTGGACAGAGTAAATCTCACTGCCATCCGGGCAACACTGACTCATGGAGACATATAGGGCAGGGTAAACTGCCTCTGTGAGCCTGTAACTCTTCATGGGAGTAGAAAGCCCCATCCTTCTTCTGAGGAGCTGCTGCTAGTTTTGAACTGCTGACTTTGTGGATTTTTGCTCAACTCTTAATCACTATGTGAGGTAGTCACTTTATTGTACCAACCTGGCCGGCAAACACATGTGGGGTTAATTGAAGGGCGGAGGGATAAATGGCTCAGTGAGCCTCGCCTTTCTAGTTCTTGGGTCTCTTGCTTTCTGATGGTCGGACCAGGGTGCAGCTACCTTAGCCAATTCTCTGCTTCAGCTGGCAAGGCTCACTTCCTGCAAGACATCACTGAGGAGAAGCCGCATGGACCTATCCCGATGCAGCCCTGGGTGCTGGAGCAGCCGTGTGGAGACCCCTGCCAGTGCTGAGATGCTTATATGTTCACTGACTCGGCTTTCCTCCTGCAGTCGGCATCATCTAGTGTGTTTTGTGAGATGGAGGAGGACTTTGTGGATTGGTGTTGGACATTTGGGTTAATGTTGGACTTGTGGGCTTGGGCAGCACTGGGTTGGGATGTTTTCTTGATGTACATTTAACCTTTATATAAAACTCTCTCTTATACATGAGTTTCTGTGGATTTGTTTCTCTAAAGTACCCAGACTAACACACTATGCTATCAGGGTATTGGGCTGCAAGGTGCAAGGTCAGCTGTTTGAAACCACCAGCTACTCCTCGGGAGAAAGTCGGGGCTTTCTACTCCCGTGAAGAGTTACACAGTCTCAGAAACCCACAGGAGCAGCTCTACTCTGTCCTACAGGGTCGCTATAAGTCACCATCGACTCAATGGCAGTGTGTGTGTTTGTGTGTTTGTTGATAGGACAGGGTAGCACTATCCCCGTTGGCTGGAGCGTCTGGTGGTTTCAAACGGCTAACCTTGGGATTAGCAAACCAACACGTGACTCACTACACCACCAGAGCTTTTTTATATTTTTATTTTATTAATCATTGTATTGGGGGGGGCTCTTACAAATCTTCTGACGATCTGTCATTCAATTGTGTTAAGGACACTTTGTACATATGTTGCCATCAACATTTACAAAAAAACGTGGGTGATTTTAAAATGTCATCCCTGCAAGTCTTCACGGAACCAGAGGGACACCACCAGCGCTTTAAGGAGGCCATTAGCTGGTGGGATTTCATCATCTTGCCTGATTCTTTTCAGACTATATAATCAGTGTAAGTCTAATACGAAGAAAAGACTTGAGAAGATGAGGCAAGACATACGAAGATGAATTGGATGGATTTCATCAGATGAGACAATTATGAGATGCACGAAACTAGTTAGGAATTCCATTGCAGCACTCCAAAGAGATTTAGGATGTGAATTTGGTGGTTTTCTCTTAGGAATGGTATGTGAAGGCAAAAGGATAGTGAAAGATGTTTCCCTTCCTGTCTGTTGGGACCTCTTATTTCCTGCATTCACTCTATTCTTTCTCTAGGAAAAGCTCCCTGGGAACGAAGCCAGCCACAATATGAGAGGCACGCTTCCAACTTGTAACTCGGTCCATGTGCACAGGACTGAGAGCGATAGCAGGCACATTGCACTTCACGTTACCGGTACCAGGTGTCTGGTAAGATCGTCACGACAACCTGTGACTTGGCAGTCGGGCTCCTCATTTTCCAGACAGAGAGCTAGAAGGGGGGAGGGCGGCGCGAATCACGACCCTGAAGCCCAGTTCTTGATGCAGGACGTGCTTCTGCTTCGCAGTCAGTGTAACTCCGCAGTCCACGCTCTCGGGAGGGCTGCAATAAAGAGCTTACCGAAGGGTAACCTTTGTTCTCGGGAGGAAAGAAAAAGTTACATTGTTCCGCTTAAACGCTTTCTATCTTGTTTTCTCTTTTTCTACTTCCACCATTCATACAAAGGAGTTAAAATCCCTCTGTGGCTCAGGAAAGTGTCAGGCAATCCTGAGGATGAGAAAAGGGTCCACCCTTTTTGAGGAAAAGTCTTTTCTAAGAGACTGATGAATTTTTCCCTCCAACATCCATCATGTCACAATATATTCCCAACAAGTCAAGAAAAAGATTGTCCTGATTACAAAAGAGCAAACAAAATAAAATAAAGCAAAACATTCCACCAAACTGCATTCTTTTACTCTGAGTAGTGCAACAGAGACCCCTTCTGGTCAAAAAGCAAAACTTCCCGGCAGAGACCCCACGTGGGTCAAGTCGGTGGAGAGTAGGAGCGACGGAGGAACCAGAATATGAGCTAGATTTCACAGAAGAAAGGGCATTGGTGTTGGACTGAGGACTCTGGCAAGGGAAACAGAAGGAGGGGTGCGTTCCACACGTGGGGGTAGGCGTGTGCAAGAACAAGTGTGTTCATTTCTGATAAGATCATTTATAAAGGTAAAAGATATAAATACCACCCATAAGTCACAATACGGATTCACTGGCTTCTAGCTGCCCCCACCCCACAATCATACACATTATGTTTATCTACGAAACAGGTTAAAACCTTATTTCTCCTTCAGGTACTAGCACAGAGTTTCCACATTCTAATTTCTGATATCCATCTTACTATTGGTAAATCATAGCGAGGCCAAGGAAGCAGTTTTGATGAATGCCTCTGCCTTTCCACGACCTCAGTGAACGCACTGAGATTGCACACAACCTGGTGAGGGGCCAGCTGGCTGCACCCCCCCCTGCCGCCCCCCCTCCCCCCCTTATCTTCTCACCTGATTCCCTAACCCGTTGTTCTTGGTGCCCCACAGCCCGCCACATGAAAGAGAAAGTGAATTCGATACAATCAAATAGGACCAATGTAATTCTGCAAACACAAGATAATACATGCTTTGGTTTTTTTAAAAATCTTGAAATTGTAAAAATATAAAATTACTTGGTAGTTTTCACTATGGTTAACCCATTTGCAATAAAATGCACGATCATATTCCACTTTTAAATTAAAACCTCAACCTAACTCATTGTGGAAGACAGCATTCTGAAAGAAATTAGGCAAAGCTATGGATTAAAAGACCTAAAAGATTTCAAAGGGCAGCTTAAGACGACCAGTATTATAATGAACTGTGCAAAGACCTAGAGTTAGAAACCCAAAAGGGGGAAAAGCACAGCATTTATCAAGATAAAACCATCCAAGCAAAAAGTCAAGCCATAAATTCTGAACACCCAGCTTGCAGAAGGCTATGCATGACAGTTGGAAGCCCCAAATCCATTTGCAGGGTCCGCACATGGAGCAAGCCTCCAGTGAATCCCCTCTGAACATAGTCCAGGGATGGGAATAGCCTTGCTATCAGACAGCGAGCATTGTGGAGTCAGTAGGGCAGATGGACCATATTGAGGTTAAAATGGAATAACACCATTTGATCTCCATTTTATCCATTTTAAAGTTGTTAAATTTTTAATAATATTTTTTACTGTGTGATTGAGGTTTTACTCTGTTTTGGCTCTGTTGCTGGTTTTTGTTTGTTTGTTTGCTTCCTGTCTGTGTTTATATTATTTTCTGTATATAAGATCCAG
>NW_022111373.1:14690211-14692157 GCF_000313985.2 Echinops telfairi
TATCAGGAGAGACCCATCCCTGGAGAAGGACATCATGCTTATAGAGGGTCATTGAAAAGCAGAAGATCCTAAAGGAGAAGGATTGGTATAGTGGCTGCAACAATGGGCTCAAACATAGTAACGATTTTGAGGATGGTGAGGCAGCATTTCATTCTATTGGACCTGGGTCATCCTGTGTCAGAAATGAAAGGGAAACCTCTAAGAAGATTATCACTGAATCTGACCTAATAGACAGGCAAGTGGGTTATGATTGTTGGATGTGAACCATATATCTTAAAAAGTTTTCACAAGGCAAGAATCAAGTACTACATATGTTTCATTTCAAATCTTGTTTTCCATGTATTCTTAGTTTTTGTGGCTTTTTGTAAGGTTTTCTGATAAAAACCTGGGTCCTAAGAAAGAATTTTTTTAAAGAATCATCATGATAAGGAACTGGTTAACCGTGTTATCGATATTGTAGATGATAATTTAGTAAGCCCTTTTAAAAAACAATTAAGGAAATGCCAACAGCAGAGGAGATTAGACAGATCTTTTTTTTTTTTAGAGAAAGCCAGCCAAGTCCTAGTAAAAAAAGGCAAAGAAGGGAAAAAACTGAAAAGCAGCTACCAGTTGGTTTTATGGAAGGGGATCCCCTTCCAAACACTGACTCTCCCTCCATCCTCCTCTCCACATCCTTGTCCACAGATCCAGATCCACACCAGTCTCAAAGTATGGGCCACTGCAGCTAAACACTTTTTTAATGTTGTGTTTCTTATTTAAATTATATTATTTAACTCCAAACTTACTTACTTTGAAATTTCTGTGTAATGTTTTGTATAAAAGGCAAGGTTAGGGTAAAAACTTGGTGGTTGAGAGCAGATTAATCCATTTGTTATTTCTTTTGGGAAAAAATTGATTTGGAACTCAACTGCATCGTATCTCAACGCTCCTTCTAGAATGGATTAGCATCGAAATCTGGGGTTCTACTGTATAAAAATATATATAATACTCATAAGTGTCCTGGTTTTGTTTCTCTAGGGAACCCTATGTAACACACGAGGTTATAACAGTCCATCCTTTTCCATTGAGTGCTCGGATCCCACTGGGAAGCACTTCGGAGACATGGTTCATAGATTTTTCCAGGGCCGAGCAGCAGGCTGTGGAGCAGGCTGTGCTAATCTATTCTCTGTGAGACTAACTTCATATGAAAGAACTACAGAGAAGTTCAAGACGATGGGCACTCTGAAAGACCATGGAGGTTAGGATAGATGCATTTGGGAGGAAACTGATACATTCATTGGAGATAGAGGCTAACCTCCAGGCCAATTAGTTTGTCACAAAGGGTGGCATGTAGGAGGCCTCCAGATAACTGAATCTCAAATCCTGGCTTTGGGAACTGTTTTTCACAGAAGCCAAATTGGATGGGATTAGCCTTTAGTGGAACTCATGTCCCAGAGCATTGCTGGGAACTGAAGAGCCTGCAATTAAGGGAAATTTCAGAACCCCTGACTTCCAGGGCGAGCGAAGTCCCATCCAAAGACGCAGTCTTAGCAACAGCACCCGAGGTTCAGCGCGGGGGGTGGAGGTAGAGGGGTAGGCTTGATGACAAGAGAAGCCCTGGTGGCAAAGTGGGTACATGTTGGCTTGCTAACTGCAAGGTCAGTGGTGTGGAACCACAGCTGCGCTGAGGGAGCAAAATGGGGCTTTCTACTCCCGTAGAGAGTTATGGCATCCGGCAATCTGAATACACTTATACCGAGAGATTGAATTAGTAATGATTTTAAAAATACTAATACAGCCCCAGACCAGATGCTTCACTAATCACTTCCGCCAAGCATTTAGAGAATTAGTCACACATCTTTCTGAAACTCTTAGAGTAGAAAACTTTTTCTAATTCAGTTTATAGGGCCAATATTACCTTGATACTGAAATCAGACAAATATAAGGAAAACTATAAATAACTCTTA
>NW_022111373.1:14693028-14694572 GCF_000313985.2 Echinops telfairi
CCTGAGAATCTTGGAAGAGCACGTTCAAGTGGCTGAAGCCACCAAGACCAGACTCATTATAGCCTGTGCCACAGAGGCTCTGAGGAGCACCACCGAGTCTATGGGACACCATCTCATCTGACCTGACTGTGGAACTAAGGGCCAAAATGACAGTGGGCCACCTCCCTGGCCAGTGGAGGTGAAGGTCAAGAAGGACCATGTGATTAAGAAACTGAGGACCAGAGACTTGGCTGCTGGCTGAGGGGGCCAATGACTGTATCCTTACTGTTGGCTGATCCTGACGTGTGGCAGCCTGCTGACGTGCTTCATAAACCCTCTTCATCGTGAATATGGTCTGAGCTCTGTGCGGCCACTGCGAGAAATCATCGAATCCAGCATAGATGTAGAGTTGGTGTCACAATAGGTAAGGATGGAGCATGGAGGATTGTTTGACCCTTGCCTTGTGGCCAAAGGGGAGGTGAGATGTGGCCTGCCATCACTGTTTATCACAATGTATATAATGTGTTTCTTAAGGTTGCTCTAACCAAAATACCCCAAATGAGTGATCTTAATGAACAGAAATTAATTTTTTTGGTTTAAAAAGCTAGAAACCCAAAATTCAAGGCACCAGTTCTAGGGGCCGGCTGTCAGTTCGGGGGTAAGTTATTTGTCACAACTTTTATAGCCCGGCCTTCCTCCCTTCCTTGTTCTTTCCCCCTTTGCATTTTCTTCATGGTGTAGGGTGCTCAGAACATCATCACTCAGAAGTGATTAGGCTTAGGTCACTCCTTATACTGAGATAGTCTCGTTAACAGAGAAAACTCTGTTCCCCAAAGGGAATACACGCATAGGCATAGGAGTTGGGATTCAATACACTATTTGCGGAAGACACAATTTAATACCTAACAGTGCTGCATTTTCAGGAATGGGAAAGATTGAAACAATATATTTATATTTTATTGTATCAGCATAAGTAAAGAGGATGCCCAATGGCAGAAGAAACCAAATATTCCCAACTGGAAATGAAACAGGGCTGTAAGGTCACGTGACTGCTTCTGGTCAGTGACCCTGAACACCAGTGCTTTTCTGCGAAGATAAAGCCATACCCTCACTCTTCCTCCAGGGTGTCATGAGAGTTGCCTAACCTGCAGAGGACTTTGTACAAATGAAAAACAAACCTTTCTTGTGCTAAACTGAGATATCTGGGGTTGTTTGTTGCAGCAGCTAGGGCTGATTCTCTGACTGTGAAGATCAGGGTTGTAAGTGGAAAGCTGTCACACAAAAGCCTGGACTCTGTGTCTTTGTGGTGAATAGGCACCAAACTACAGGTGCCAAATCAAAGAACTCTTCGTTGGGCCAACATATTTTGAAAGGTTTTCTGTGCTTTTCTTTTCCCTTAAACGTGTATAGTTTTACCTTCTACGTCTAAGTCCATGATTCATTTTTTAAAATCATTTTATTGGCGGTTTGTACAACTCTTATCACAATCCATCCATCCATTATGTCAAGCACATTTGTACATTTGTTGCCATCATCATTCTCAAAACATTTGCTTTCTACTTGAG
>NW_022111373.1:14695159-14707089 GCF_000313985.2 Echinops telfairi
TGCTTCTTCCTTGTGGGCTTGTGTCTTCTGAGCTAGGTGGCCGCTTGTTTACCTTCAAGCCTTTAAGACCCCAGACGCCATATCCTTTGATAGCCAGGCACCATCAGCTTTCTTCCCCACATTTGCCCATGCACCCATCTGTCCTCAGCGACCCATGATACATTGTAAGTTGATTTTTATATACAGTGTGATGGATGCCTGTATGGATGCTCTTTTTGTTCATTTAAGGATCCCACTGGCTCTGGACCTCCACTGAACTACTTTTATACTGTGTCAGAGACAAGTTGGTTCACCAAAACAGAAAACCTTTCTACTTCAACATGTAAAGAAACCTATGCTTCAATTAAAAAACACAAACCAAAAATAATGAAGATGGGCTATCAGGTCTGGATGGACATTACTCCAAGGAATATATATACACAACAAATCAATAAGTACATCATTAGTTATCAGAGAAAGGCAAATCAAAAGTCATGGATGGAAAAAAAAGTAGTGGATGCTGAATAAGAAATAACACTTTTTGAAGTCTTTCATTGTCCCACCAGAAATAACCACAAGTGTTCACAGTTTGGCCATGCTTTTCTAATATTTTTGCTAGAAAAAAAGTGTACAGGAGTGTTTCAAATAAGAGTCAAGACCGTCAGAAATATTGTAGAAAACAGTGGGGCTCTCAATGGAAAGCTGGGCCAGGACATCTTTTGGCAGTCTTCCAACTCAAAGGTGTTCAGATTCCTTTTACACTGTCATTCACTCTAATTACCCTTAAAGCAATAGATGCCCCCCAAAATAATAATAGATGCCATGTTGTCATGAGAAAAAATTTTTTTTCAGTACAGAACCATTCCCAAACCACTAACAATACATTTCCACTTGAAATCTGCCTGCTTTTAAAATGCTAAAGTGGGAAGCCTTATTAGATCATGGTGAGATTCTCTTCAAGCTTCAGAGCAATCTCCTTTAAGGCAGGGCTCTCTGCCCAGTTGACTTTCCGCCCCAAAGTGAGGTTCTGCAGCACATGCTCAACAGCTGCAGGAGTTTGTATCTCCTCTGTAGGCTTTGTCGGATGTCCTTTAACCGGCCCCGTTTTCCTTACTGTCCAAATAATGTTTTTTTCAGTTTGCATTTCTAAAAGCTTACTTTCTGAAGCTTGCTTTAATTGTAATCTTTTTTCTAACATGTTTTTCCTACTGTGATGCTGTTACTGATTTATTTAGCTTTAATATGTTTCACGTTATCAATAAACTCATCTTGGTGTTGATGTTTTCTAGGTTTTTTCAAGTAGAGCTGAAAGTTTTAACCTGTGTAACATGAGTTTTCATTTCAAATGCAATTTTCCATCTTGAATTCCATTTCCCAGGCCTTCAATTTTAGCTTGTTTGCTTTTCTTGCATGATTTCGTTTCTTCTTCATTTGCATCAACCCTTGATTTGTATTCCAAAAGTTGTTTTGTCTGTGCTCTCAGTCTGAGCACCAAGGTCCTGTGGTCCTCCTCCCTTGCCTCCGCGGCGCCGGCCACCTGCAGCTGCCCACCTTCCCCTCCAATGTCCTCGCGTGTGGAGGCGGCTTCCTCCTCCGGTGGCTTCTCCATTGCAGGCTAGCGAGAACAGCCCCCGTACAGGGCAGGCAGAGGGATCTGAACTGGACACTTTAAGTGGATAAAATAAATTAAATCTCAGTAGCACTGTTAATAAAAATCAAACCATTAAGCGATTTATCCTCCCCCAAAGGATACACTTTTAAATAAATGCAAATATTTGTGTCTAATGAGGTCGGTTTAAAAAGTCTAAAGGGGCATCTGACACATGCATCGCAGAAGCCCTATGGGAGTGTAGCGGGTCTTAGTACATAATTGGTTCTTCCGGCAAAGTTCTGTTTTCTCAACCCTGCACATAATCCTGAGGAAATTTTGGGCCCGCGACCTTACCTGCAAATTTTCTATTCACTTTCTCCAACCCCATAAAAAGCCGAAGCCTCCAGCCTGCTTGGCCTGCAGATTTGAGATCCATTTCCTCAAAAGTGTGTGAGTCATATCCTTGAAGGAAATTCTTCCTCTACAAACCCCAGAACCAAAGCTACTGCCAGGGAGTTGATGCTGACTCAGCAGCCCAATGGGGGAGAGCAGACCTGCTTGATAGGTTCTCCAAGACGGAGACTCTCTCTGGGAGCAGACAGCCTCATCGGTCTCCCCAGATTGACTGATGGGATCCCAAACCGCCAACTGTCCTGTTAGCAACCGAACGTTAACCCTCTGTGCCCTAGGTAGCCTCTTAATTCCTATGTATATAGATAGATTTATGTCTACTTCACTGATTTTGCTCCTCCTGAGAACCCAGACAGACACATTGTTAGCAAGTCAACCTGTGGGTGAAATATGAGTGTTCTATGGACTTAGTTACTAAAGAGAGACGGGATGGGGGGGTGGAGAAGAGAGGCATACACACACATCTAAAGTATTTATTGCTTCAATTTTCTGTCTTCAGATCAGTCGTCGTCTGAAGCCATGGGAAATTACAGTGCTTTGGTATCTGGAGAGAGGCGAATGCAAAGGCATGTCTGCGATTTTGATTTCTGGTGGGCCTTTCCCCAGGACAACCTTCCGATCTTCCCCATGGCAGAGCCTTTCGCTGTGATTCAGAAACAGAGAGTCTTCTAAGGGGCCAATGTCGATCCCACATGCTTCTGCGTGCTACGAGAAAACACACACACCAGGCATCACTCTGGTAGGTTAAAATGGAAGGGTCCCTAGAGATTCTCTGAACTGTTCCTGTTACAAGAGGAAGGTCGACTGGGCAGACATCACCCTTTATTCAAAGGCAATGGATACTCTGTGCTCAGTGTTACCCAACTCCCAGCAAGATAAGTGTGGGGTCGAATTGTTGAATTCCAGTTTCCTATTTGTCAAGGGACCTTGTACAAGTGACTTACCCTTGTGAGGATATTTGCTCAAATATGGGATGGGAATAATAAAGGATGCCTTGAAGAATTCATTTAGAAATGAGTAAAAGGCTTTTGCTAACTATTAAGTCTTAAATTGTAGTTGAACTGTTAAGTATTAAGTAGGATGCTGTTATTGCAGCTACCACTGGATAAGTAAGCATTAACTGAGGTTCTGACTGGAGCATACATTTACTTCTGGTCCTGGGTGCAGCCTTGTGCTATGTTTTCACGTATAACACCTCCGACAAGAAAAATAGTGAGGATAATGGGAAAGAAGAAAACACAAGCTAACATTTACTTCCTCTGATTTTCTTAGTGACTTCTTATGGTGACTGTAAGAGAGAATGTTGTACACATCAGGCACCAGTTATGAGGGAGTCAAAAAGTATTGTTGCATAGAAATCTTCCTTAAATACAAACATCAAATTGTGAGACTAGTTTCTCAACATACCCCCCACCGAGGTCTGTATGCTTCTGAAGGTGATAGTTCCCCCTTTCTAACTCTTCCCCTAACCCGCCACGTCAAAACAGTGCTTTAGGTGTCCTCTAAGGACTCAAATCAAAACCAAAACCAAAACTCACTGCCATCGAGATAATGTTGGCCTATGGCAACCCAAAAGGGCAGGGTAGAATTGCGGCTGTGAGTTTCGGGGACTGTAACTGTTTACAGTAGAAAACCCCATCTTTATCCCGAAGAGCAGCTGCTAGTAACTTCTCACCTTTCAGATCACAGCTCAACCGTAACCTCTACCACCAGGACGCAAATCAAGGTCTTTTAAAACGTTCTTTGAAGTTGAGTAGCAAAAAGAAGTCTGATGGAGCAAGATAATGTCGATGAGGTCGATGGAGTAAGGTTTCCCCAAAATAGACTTACAGGACAGGCCTTGTACCCTCAGAGAATGAGCGAGTGTACTGTTGTGCTTTCTCAGCACAACTCCCTTGGCCTTAATCTCAACAGCATTGGTTTGGATTTTTTAATAATTTCTTCACAGTAAGTACATTTTGGAGTTTAAAAAAATTACCATAATCTTCTCAGCTGAACTCTATGCCTGGAATGTAACTGGCCCAGCAGAGTCCCTTCAAAAGCCCTTGTTTGGGTTGGACTTTGTTTGAAGGCACCCTAAGGAGACTAGGACGCGTGGATTACTGAGAGAACGTGTCTGTGGCCATCCATGGATCACAGAGATATGTTTAAATAAGTTCTTCTTGGAATAGTCATGTGCATGTATGAAATGGATACCTTCTGACTTTCCCATGTGTGTGTGTGTGTGTGTGTGTGTGTGTGTGTGTGTAATGTATTTCAACAACAAACTTATAGGAACAGTGCAGACAACAGGTAACATTAAAAGCATGTATTTTCATGCAGGACGTCTCAGTGAGGAGTAAAATGAATGGATGGAATGCACTGTATTATGAAAATGCTACAAATGCCCTGTCTTTGCCAACATTACGAAATTTACCTGTTTTAAAAGTACCCAAATGGTATTGTCCAGAAAAAAATATATGTATTTATAAGTGTTACAAAGTTGAACTGCTTAAACTTCCTCACCAAAGCATTTACTTGAATTAATGCTTTATGTCCCCACATTTTCATTAAAAATTCTCACACAAATGAAAATGGGAAATATGGCTAGTGCTTGGTTTCGGTCTCCTGCTTTTCCATTTTGCAATCAAATACGCAGGTACCGTTTGACCACCTTTGGGGATGGCGTTGGGGAGCAGGCAGGTAGCTCCAACATTCAGAACCACCAATCATAGGGGGGACATTTTTAAGGAATGAGCTATTTCTCATGGTGGACTCTAAAGCACAGTGCTAGGTGGGCGTCTTTTGGCATAATTTCCCCATGTTTGGCATGGATAGCACACAGGTTGGTATCCACAAGGTCAACCAGGTAGGTCTCACTTGCCTCCTGCAAAGCACCACTAGCTGTCCTCTGGTGACGCGGGCCTATTTTAAAGTCCTAAGCAATTCCTGGCACGAGCCACAGGAGGGAACTTTGCTAAAATCAGAATTCAGTAGACTTCTTCAGATAAGAGTTAATGTCACAGGTAGAGTGCCACTGTAGTAACATGTCTGTAATTGAGAGATTTCTTTACTCCTCCACCCAGTAGAGGGCGCACTCTTGCAAGCTGCTTTGGTGGCCAGTGCTTCCAGGATGCTTTACAGGCAGTTGATTTGCCAGCAGCTGGTGTACAGAGCTCTTCTCTTTCTCTGCTGCTCCCTCAGTTGGGGCTGGACCAGCCAGGGGCTGCAGTGTCTTTAGAGATAGATTAACAGCCTCACTGATTACATTTTAAATGCTGACAGTGTTTTGTGCAGGTAGAACACCTGTGAAAAATTATACTGAATTAAAGCTCTAGAGAGGATCTCGGGAAGAAGCATGTCAATGCCTTCAGCTTCTCTTTGTGCATTTAGATTAGTTATAATCCAAACCAAACTTACTGCCACTGAGTCAATGCTGATGCACAGCGAACCCCTGGGGGTTTCTGAGACTATTTATGGGAGTTGAGCTGCTGGTGGTCCAACTTGTAACCACTTCATCACCAGGGCTCCTACACCCAGTAGTTACACTGCATGAAAATACAAACATCATTGTTATGCCAAAGTTATTTCGGGCGATAAAAAATGACTTGGTAAAAAGCCACTATAGTAAATGAAATATGACCTAATGCTAGGGCCCAATAAAATTTCTTACAATATATAAATTTGGTGTTTAATACTTGCGTCTCAATTTCCTCACTTTCATTTACAATAATGTAGGATAAAACTACCTATGGGACATTGAGCAAAACCTCCATGAGTTTTGAGTGGGAAATGATCTGCTCTTTTCCTAATGCATCATAAAAAGTTGGTGAACATGCTCACTTCCCTGATATGATCAATGAAGACAAATGGGTGCATAAGCAAATATGGTGAAGTAAGCTGATGGGGCCTGGCTAGCAAAAGATATAGCATCTGGGGTCTTAAAGGCTTGAAGGTAAACAAGTGGCCATCTAGCTCAGAAGCAACAAAGCCCACATGGAAGAAGCATACCAGCCTGTGCAATCATGAGGTGTCGAAGGGATCAGGGATCAGGCATCATAAGAACAAAAAATCATGTCATTGTGAATGAGGGGGGGAGTGCAGAGTGGAGACCCAAAGCCCATTTGTAGGCCACTGCACATCCCCTTATAGAAGGGTTTCAGGGAGGAGAAGAGCCAATCAGGGTGCAATGTAGCAACGATGAAACATACAACTTTCCTCAAGTTCCTAAATGCTTCCTCCCACCCTCCCCCGCCCCCACACTACCCCACTATCATGATCCCAATTCTACCTTGCAAGTCTGGCTAGACCAGAGGATGTACACTGGATAGGAACTGGAAACACAGGGAATCCAGGGCGGATGATCCCTTTAGG
This sequence comes from Echinops telfairi, assembly GCF_000313985.2. Taxonomy (NCBI): domain Eukaryota; kingdom Metazoa; phylum Chordata; class Mammalia; order Afrosoricida; family Tenrecidae; genus Echinops; species Echinops telfairi. The sequence goes on from NW_022111373.1 coordinate 14,701,494, forward strand.
ACCAGTGGTGTGAGTGGCGATACTGGGAGGGTGGAGGGCGGGTGGGTTGGAAAGGGGGAACCGATTACAAGGATCTACATATAACCTCCTCCCTGGGGGATGGACAACAGAAAAGTGGGTGCAGGGAGACATTGGATAGTGCAAGACATGACAAAATAATAATTTGTAAATTATCAAGGGTTCATGAGGGAGGGGCAAACGGGGAGGGAAGGGAAAAATGAGGAGCTGATGCCAGGGGCTTGGGTGGAGAGCAGATGTTTTGAGAATGATGAGGGCAATGAATGTATAATTGTGCTTTACATAATTGATGTATGTATGGATTGTGATAAAAGTTGTATGAACCCCTAATAAAATGATTTTTTTTTAAAGTGGGTGAACAAAAAGCAAGCATACGAGGTCGTCATCTCAGGGAACTTCAACTGCATTTATTACATTGCATATGTACACTTTATAAGAAATTCATGGGACCTATGTTAGTAGTACGGTTTTTATGCCATATAATAGCATCCTTGGCTTGGTTAAATTTAGTTTTTTCTAAATTTTATGTACCTTCTTGTTGAGAATAAACACAGAAAAACCTACAGCAATTTAATAGTTCCTACATGCATAATTTAGCGGCATTTTAGTTTTCAAATTGGGCATGCATTCTCACTTTCCTTTTCTACGTTGTTTCTCCCTCATTAATATAAAATCACGGACTCCTAAGGTAAAGGTCTAATCTCATCTTTCAAGTTTGACCCACATTAGCCAACTGCCATCAAGTCGAGTCTGACTCATAGGTAAATAGTTCTTAAAGGAGCATACTGCTCTTTTTTACTAGTTAAACTAAAGTATGGTTCAGCTTTAGGGGTATCTCTGGTTTACGTGTTAATGATTATCTCAGGACAGTAGTTTCATGGGTTCATCCAGCCTCTCTAGCTCTGAAATCCCTGCCCTCAGTCTGGAATCCCTAAGAATTTGGAATTCTGCTATGCATCTCTCTCCCCTTCTCATCAGGGTTCTTCTATGGGATCTTTGGTTAGAATGTTCGGTAATGGTACTGGGCACCATCCAGTTCCTTTAGTCTCATGACAAAAGGAGGTCGATTTTCATAGAGACAATTAGCCACACATTCTATGTTACCCTCCGGTTCCTGGCTCTTCTTCTCCCCCATTTTCCAGTTGAATAGAGACCAACTGTGCCTTGGATAGCCGCTTGCACCCTCTTATGACCACAGGCACTATGCAGCAAACTAGGAGGTAGAAGAACGTACTAATCACGTGATGAGGCCAGTTACCTGGAATGTCTCATGAAGTCAAGGCCCTAAACCTTCAAACCAAAGAAGGAAATTCCATGAGGTTTTTGGTTGTACGTAGCAGCCTCAGCAGCTACTCTTTTTTTTTAAGTGTCAGTATACTATCACATTTGCCAATGTAACTTTTTATAGGGGTACAATATATGGAGCGCAATCACATTAATCAGCTGTGCAACGCTACCCTTACTTAATCTGTGAAATTTCCCCAGGACCAAGCTCCCGCCCCACCGCCCCTCCAATGACCACTTTAAACTATAGTCTCTACGGATTTCCCTTTCCTTATCTTTTTATATGAGTGACGTTCTGCAATCTTTGTTCTTTCATGATTGGTGTATTTCACTCAGCCCACTGTCTTCATTTCTCCTCCTGGCTGAGTAATAGTTCATTGTATGCATGTACCGTATTTGTCCATTCATCTCTTGAGCACGTAGGTTGTTTACACCTTTTGCCTATTGTGAATAATGCTGTAATGAACATCGGTGTGCAATCTCATTTTGAGCATTGCCTTTCAAGTCTTTTAGATGTATTTGTAGAAGTGGAATTGCTCGTTCTTATGCTAATGCCATTTTTTCGTAGTTTAAGGAACGGCCACACTGCTTTCCACCAAGGCCGTACCATTTTGCATTCTCAATGGCTGTATACATTTTGCAATGGATATGAATTCCAATTTCCGCATATCCTTGGCAATATGTTTTTGTGTGTTTGAGTTTTTGTTTTTTTTAATCTTAGCATCCTAGTGGGAGGGAAATAACAAAGTATATTCTTATTCAATGTGAATGGTTTAAAATCTTTAAGGAGACACAACCCTGTTTTCCACAGAGGCTGTACCATTTCACAGTCTCACCAGCAATTGATAAGGTTCTGATTCCCTCACATCCTCACCAATATTTGTTATTTTCAGATTTCTTTGTGTCTTAGCCACCCTAGATGGGTGTGCTGGTAAAGAATATTCTTATTCTTTCTATGATTTGAAATTTGGAAATCAGTTTTACAAACATAGTTCTTACTAAGTAACATAATTTGGGATTTCTCGTCTGATTATATAAATTCGATTCTCCATTAAATAAACACTTAATCTTTTCACAAAAATAGTGAAATCTGAATTTGAAAAATTTTTCGAATCTACTGACAGAATAAGAGCATTGAAGAGGCAGCAAATCTTATCTGTAAATCTATCCACACTGTTCCCGTGGCTCTCTAATTATACAGGCAGGACAGATTTTAAAAATTCATGCTCTATACTGTAGCTTTAATATTAATGGTGCCTGCTTCCGATTGAGCTGTTTCCCAACATTCAGTGCAAGTGGGCATGATGTGGAAGAAAAAGTTGACCTACAGTTGTGAAAATTTATTGTAAACCCATTTATCATTGGGTTATTTGAGTGTGATGTTGCTATTCAATTTTTGCTCAAATATTTGTGAAAGTTCATCAAAAATAATTCTAGTATCTTTACATATCTATTGAGAGGTATATTAAATGGTGTAGACTTTTATGATGAATGTCTATCGGCACATACCTTGATATTTATTTTCCTGAACTGCATGCTTTCCTTCCAAGGCATAACATAACGTTTTGGAATCATTCCTTGTTTTAATGAAAACCGTGGCAAATGGACATCAGTATACCTGAAGACGAGCAAAGCAAGAAGAAAAGACATCTTGTGAGTTGAAGAGCATCATGTTAGAATCGCCCTTGAGAGGCAATTGTGTGACGTCTGTCAGGTTTCAGCGCCACAGCAGCTGCAGAACACCTGTGACAGCCCTTGAGGTTCACCTAATAGAAAATCAACCCATTAAACCTCAAGGATTAACCTTCACCTAAGTAAAAAAAATGTTAAAAAATAAATCAATCTCAAGTATTACCAAGATCAGAGGCTGCATTCTGTACCCACTATACACTGTCCTTTACAGTTTACTCACAGTCTTCATTCCAACCTGACCACACAGGCTCTCCGGCTCTCACCGGGAGTGCTGCACAAGCCTATGCTGCACACTCTCAAGCTCGACTTGTTTTCCCTGCTCACTCCCGTTTCCTCTGCACCATAAGGCTTTCTACAGAGGCCAAGCGGGAGTACAAAACTGCTATCTATCTGTAAACATCCCAGATTGCAAATGACCCAGAACTCTGAAGCCCAGAACCTGTAAGTCCTTATTTTAAATCCTCACTTGTAAGGCGCCTTATATGAACTCTCCTCCGGGCAACTCTTGGCGAGTTTCGGTAAAGTCGGACAGGTGTCTTTTCCTGACGCCATCACTGCAGCAATGACAGAATTCTCATCTGGAATGTCACTAGCTCACTAGGCCAATTGTGACCTTGTGTCTCTGAGGTAATGTTTTACTAAAGTTCATAGCAACCCCTGGAAAGCAGTTATGTGACCAGTGAGTTGAGTTACCTTCAGGGTTTTGGATTGTTGTTTCTCTTAAGGAAATCATCATTCTTAAAGCAATTAAAAATAGGGATGCTTGTAGAGGTATTACAAATGTGGCACAAATCTAGAAAGCATTGGATTCAATAATTACAAATAATTACCTCATATTAACATTCCCTGTTTGCCACTGACTATAACTTTCCTTTTTGATATACTGCACATTTTTGCCTTCACCACCTTTCTAGTAGATGCATACTTGACAATAAATCAAATTATACCAATAAAATGTCTTACTAATGTGTTATACATATCGTAGACCATTTTAGATAATAAATTATTTTAATAAGAAAAGGCCAAGAGTGGAAATGAATATGTAAGTTATTGTAACAGAGAGATGGCAGACGGGTTTATCAGGAGTGAAACCTACCAACTAGCTCCACGGGCAAACATTAGGATGAGTTGTGCAGGAAGAATTACGGTAAAATAGGTTGGTTTGATAAGAATATCAATTGACGACCCAGGATAGGTTTGCAGAGACTTCCAAGATTTAAACTATCAGGGAGGGTGAGGGAAGAGTAACTTTAGTAAAGCTAAGATTTTAAAGATCCTCAAAAATGGAAGCCTACAATGTAAGTCAGGGTTCTGCTGAGCCAGCTATCGATGAAAAAAAAGCGGGAAGTGCTGAGAGGTATATGATTTATAACCAGGGTAGCCATTTATAATTTCAAATATTTTCCTTCCGGATGCACTATGTTTTAGTTTGATGTTTTGTATGGTAGCTAATTTTTCTCTGGGGCGATCAGTATGTCATTGTAGTGTTCTCCTGAATTCGTCTAAAGTTTGTCCTTTGTTTCCCTCTTTTATCTACAGATTACTCGATTTTTTTCTGTCTGTTGAAGGAGTTTGTGGGTTCCCTAGAGAAGCAAAAACAGTAATATACATTTTATCCAATTATTTCTATATATTCTATTCTCCTTTAAATAAACCACCTTTGCACAAGAGTGAAATCTGAATTTGGAAAATTTTTTGGTCTACTGTCTGAATAAGAGCATTGAATGGGTAAATTTATTCATACCAGTTCCATGGCTCTAATTATATAGGAAGTTTTAAAACTTCATATATATATGAATATATATTAGTGTTATATTATGGATATGGACAACACAGTTGTCAAAACAGGAAGTCCAGTCTGGTTCAAGTCTGTGGGTCAGCTTTTATAAGATTTTTCCCAACTCACACAGCCTGCTGGAGCTGATGAACCAGGAAGCAAGAAGACAAAGCAGGAAGACCACAGTTGGTAGATTCAGAGGTGAGTAAGTCCAAGATTAGCAGGTCAGATACTTGGCTCTGATGGCTCCTAGGGCTGATGACGTTATAGTGGTCCACTGCTCTAATCTCAAAAGTGGAGGTTGATGAGCCATGTGTAGGAGCCAGGCCAGCAAGAAGAGACACGCCTCCACATAGTGTTTCAGTAAGAGTAAGCTATACCCGAAGGCAACATTATTTCAATTGCATCAGGGATGTTCTCCCCTAATCCTCTTACAACTGCCTAGCTGCCCACAGCAGATCCTGTCATGGAGCTAGGTGCACTCTTAAGTCACATCATGGGGGATTACCAGGCCCTAACTGCCAAACCACTGATAACCTGGAGGCAAACTGACACAAAATTATCAGTGTCTATGCCATCCCTTGATGGCCCTGGGCTCTAAGGGGGACAACACTGGAGACTCAGAGTCGGCACTGGCCCAGACTGACCCTGAGACACCGAGGCAAACCACAAAATGCGTGCAGCAGAGCAACCATGGGAGCAGAGCAGAGAGCCCCCGAGGGAGTATAAAGGACAGACTTGGGGCCAGAGCATGGTACCCCATCGGTCCTGACTGAAGGACACGCCTAGGGATAAAAACTCAGACCTTGATCTATTTACAGATTT
>NW_022111373.1:14708947-14710304 GCF_000313985.2 Echinops telfairi
GAGGGCAACAAATGTACATGTGCTTGACAAAATGGACGTATGTATGGACTGTGATAAGAATTGTACGAGCCTCCAATAAAATGATTAAAAAAATTATCAGTATCTAAATACGACTCTTTTGAAGTCATCAGATAGTTCCAATGCCATTCCTTTCTCAGAAATGACTTATGCTTCTGTGATTTGGTTATTTGTTTGAGGCACTATCTAGTTTCTTTGTGGAAACTAAAACTGTTCATTCCACGGGAAGACAGGGCTTTCTAGTCTCATAAAGTTAGTCTTAGACACTCACAGGGACAGTTAGTTCTACCTGGTCCTACAGGGTGGCTGAGTTGGAACTGACTCAATGGCTGTGAATTTGGTTGAGTTTTAGAGACATTGTGGGGCAGTTATATTTGTGTTTAATTGAGCTATGTTGGTGTGATCTAAGTCACTCACCACCTGGTGGCTGAGAGACGGACGCATGTGCACAGTTCTCTACTGGTGAAACACAGGTGAGGGTAGGTTTGACTGGCATCTCTCAATGGTCAGGTGGTACAGCAAGGGGAAGTGGTCCCTGTCTAACACAGGGTGGGGCAAGAAAAAAGAACAAGAGTTAAAACCACCAGTAGCAATAAAGGAAGAAAAAGCAAGCAGGGGAAAAGCAGGCAAACAACATGAAAAATAACTAAAAAGAAAAAAGAAAAAAATTAAGTACTAGTGAAGAAAAAACACAGTAAGATTAGGGGGAGGAGGAACGAGAATAGCAACTAGAAGAAAGAACAAAGGAAAAGTGGGAAAGGGAAGAGAGAAATAGAAAGAGGAAAACAGAGAAAAAAGAAACCAAAAAACGAAGGAACTAACACAGCTCACAGGGTAGGTGGGGTAAAGGGATGGGCACCCCAGTCCTTGGTGGAGTTCCGACTGGCCTAGCAGTTGTCTGGGATCAAGGCACCTGGTCCTCTCGGTTCAGATGGTTGAGGGCAGGGAAGCTGGGGATGGAAGGTGTTGCTCGGCAGTGGTGGTCAGGGATCCAGAACACTGTTCTACTGGTCGGGTGAGGGGTGAGTTCAAGCAACTCCAGATGTGGGGCTGGTGTACCTGGCACCCATCCACCAGGGCTCCGCTCTAACCTCTGGCACAGTAGAGGCTCTGGGGTGCAGGAGATGGTGTCATCAGCTGCTGGGTGAGTGGGGATGGGGGCCAAGCACTCTCCTGTCATGAGGATATAGGGAACAAGAGGATTCCTACCTTTCTCATCCACAGCCACTGGTGTGCCAAGCTGTCTCATTCCAAGGCTGCATTTGAAGGTTCGAAGGCCACACTTCATCAGGCCAGCTGACAATTCAATGGTCTGTATCTTCTCCCCACTTTTGTTCAG
>NW_022111373.1:14711344-14713460 GCF_000313985.2 Echinops telfairi
GTAAAGCACATTTGTACATCATTCTCAAAACATTTTCTCTCCACTTAAACCCCCGGCATTAGGTCCTCATTTTTCCCCTCCCTCATGAGCCCTTGATAGTTTATAAATTGTTATTTTGTCATATCTTGTGTCTCATCTGGTTTTCAACATTTTTTTGATTTGTTCTTATTGGGGTTTATCTCAGATGTGTTATCATTGGGAGTTACCTTCTTGAATTTTGGTTATGTTTTCTATGTATGAAACCCAGGATTGATGACCCTATATGGACAGCAAGCGGAGGAGGGGCTCCTGGGGGTGGAGTGATGGTGTTGGGGGTGGTACAAAAGGGCTGATGTCCAGGAGTTCAGAAGGAAAAGAATGTTCTGAAACTGACTGTGGTAGCAATTGTATATGCTTGATGTGATTGAAGTATGGAATCATATATCTGTATTAACTCCCAATAAAATTATTTTGAACAAAAATACAGTGACTTGAAGCTCATTAAGGACTGCCAAAAATCTAATTTTATTTTTGCCTTAATAAAAAAGCAACCAACGATCATTTTCCCTTTCTCTTCCCAGCTACATACTTCAGCAACCCTGTTTTAAGAACTACTGAAGAACTTCAAATACATTGTAAGAATAGTTTATAATTGCTTCCAACATTTTTAAATGTGTAAACTATAATCAACTCTCATGACATCTTACGTAAACTTTTATTTTTGTCATTAATAAAAGTGTAGAACTTCATGCAGGTATGACAATAGTTACACCTTACTTCCTTAACATAAGGTAAAAGAGTCCAAAGCAGACTGGTGCTGTTAGGTTTTACATGTCCATGGGAATACACAGATTTGGACTACATTCATTATTCAGTACATGACCAAGTTAATTAAAGTAAGTCAAAAACCAAGTTGAAGAACTAACAATTCTTTGAAAAGCTCTAACATTTACTGATTCCTGACAAATAAATAGAAAATGCCAGCAATATCAACTTACTTTTAGTCTTTAACTGTAAAATGGCCTAATTGTTCTTAAAATACAGAAAAACAAAATTCGGTGCATTTACAATAGCTTCACAATTTATGTCTTTCATTGCAGTTGGGTGAGCTGATTTTTTCATTCAAGGCAATGCCCCGTGGCAGAGTAGAAAGACTTCTCTAGGTTGGTCCTCACACCTGATGGTCAGGCCTGTCTGCCGTGGGACCCCTGTGGGGTGTGAGCCAGCAAGCTACTGGACAGCAGCTGAGCAGGTTCACCACTGTGACAAGGCTCCTCTGTGCCCAGTAAGACCCTCTTGTTGGGATATTTTGAAATCAGTGTTATTCGTTGCAAAGATAAATCCAGGAAAACAGACTTTCAAGTGGGATGGCATGACTGGAAAAAAATGATCATCAACTAGTGATATTCATAATTAACACGAGAACATTTTAACTGTTACTATCAGTCACACTTAACACCCCACATACTCCCTTTGAAACAGAAAATTCTCGCACCTCCGGGTTATCAGTGCGAAGTACAACAAAGCACTCTGGTAGGAGCGGTTCATTACCATGTTAACTTTGAAAGGCTTGTTCCTCCCAATGTCCAAACTTGTCGAATCCATTAAAAGATGTCTATATCATGAGAATGATCAACCTCAAAGGATTCCTCTGTATCCAACTTTGTTTCTCCATGTCCTTCCTGCGGCTCATCAAGAGAGGCCAGAGCCTCATTTGTATCACTTGCAAAAGTTTCTCGTGATGTATCATCATCTTCTTGAAAATTTAGACTTTTAATAGCTTGCTTCATCTTCTTCCCCAGCACCTGTGTTCTCCTCTTCCGAGCAGCTTTTTGATTTTCATATTCCTTTTGATTCTCAATGTAGAAAATGCTCTATAAAAAAATAATTTTAGCACATAAGTAGAAGTTATTAAGAGTATATTACAAGGCAAGTTCTTAACATTATCTTCATTTTCCAAAGCAAATATTCTCAAAGTCATTTTCTAAATGAAGACAGAATCCAAAAGATTAAATCAGTCACGAGTGTAAATAACGGAAGGCGGTGCAAGGCCATGAATAGACAAAATGCCAAAACGTCTGCCTCAGGCAGACTGCGCGGCGGTGTCTGTAGACATGAAAGCTAGAGAGCCTTCGTG
>NW_022111373.1:14714729-14715705 GCF_000313985.2 Echinops telfairi
AAGTTTTCTATTTAGAGCTGTGGTTCTCAACTTTCCTAAAGCCACGATCCTTTAATACAGTTGCTCATGTTGTGGTGACCTGCCCAACCATAAAATTATTTTCATTGCTAATTCATATCTAGTAATTTTGCTACTGTTATGAATTGGGTAACCACTGTGAAAGTGTCATTTGACCTCCAAAGCGGTCGCAACCCATAGGTTGAGAACCGCTGATTTGGAAGTTCTGAAAAGACAGTGTAACAGTGTGCTACAAAAAAGGCCTTATTTGTAGCAGACTGGGGGACTGGTTTTATCATCACGACGATGCACCTGTTCACACAGTCATCTCAGTGCGCCAGTTTTTGGTAAAAAAACCAGCATGCCTCTCTTGCCCCACACACCTTACTTACCCGATCTTGCTCCGTGAGAGCAAGATAAATAAATAAATTAAATAAAGAGGGATATGAAAGGACAGCGATTTGAGGACGTAGAAGAGGTGAAGAGAAAAATGAGGAAGCTGCTGTCAGCCATCCAAACAGATGAGTTTGGAAAATGTTTCCAAGAATGGAATCGCAGACTTGACAAATGTATTAAGTGTAATGAAGAGTACTTTGAAGGTGATAAAGTTGTTTTGTAAAATAAATTTTAAATACATAGCTCTGAAAAGAAAAAATTCAGGTTTGGGGGGAGGCACCCCATCATATATGTATGTCATATCATAATCATTCATGATATACACAGGTGCATATACATAGATATGCATGCACACACATATACAACCACATAAAAGAAGCTATAAATTATGAACTTCTTAAAATACTGCCACTGTAATGAAGAGGTTCTCTCACATAATGCGGTGATCTCCAAGCTGTATTAAGTGAACGAACAGAAAGAGGAAAGCGAATTTTGGGAATGATGAGGGCAACAAATGTATAGATGTGCTTTACACAATTGATCTATGTATTGTGATGAATTGTATGAGCCTCAATAAATTGAT
>NW_022111373.1:14717529-14719302 GCF_000313985.2 Echinops telfairi
CCCCCCCATTTAAATACATGCTTTCATGTCAGATACATGTCCAATGCTTTTTTATATTAATGGGTTATTTTGGGACACTGCTCTTTTAAGGTGGCCAAAACCCTGATGTCAACATTAACACTTCATTTTCTTTCACCCTCCTTCTCCATCCGGTACTCCTGTTTCATCTTCCAGAGATGCAGAAATCTGACCACTATCTTTTCTTACACGGATCGGCATTAGCCTCCAGAAGCACTTTTCCTTTGTCTACCTTTGCTCCCATTCAGCCCATTCTCATACAGCAGCCAGAATGAAAAGCACTTCCAAACTGTTCAAAATCCTCCAAGAACTATTTCAAAGCATAAATCCGATTTCACACAATGGCAAGCACAAAAACTCTCGCTCGAGTGGTGCAATGTAAAAGATGTTCATCCATAGTCGCTTGGGGTTTAACACTAGAATCTTTTCCCTATTAGCCATCCTTTTTAGACAATGCCCGGCACTGCTCCAGACAAAATAACAAACAAGTCCCCACTAGACCTGGTCCCTCATCACCTCTCTGATCTCACACCCTGCTCCCTCAAGCACTGCTCCAGCCACATGAGCCCCTTATTCACAGCAGACATCCCGAAAATAGTGAGGTAAGTCCTGCCAAGGGCAGGTTTGGAGCTTGTTTTTATTTCATGTGTTATTAATTATGGCTTGTTTTTGCAGAAATTGATTTTTTAAATTTTGCCTAAAGTAATATTCTCTTAATTACGACATTTTTGGCGATTCTGAAATCTTGCCTCAAGGCATGTGCTGCCCACCATTACGCCACTTTAGTCCCAGCCCTGACAGGCCTGCTTTGCTACTTCTGCCTGGCCTGCTCTTCCGGTGGCACTTACGGCTCTTCACCTTCCTTGAGGCTCAAATGGCACCTTCTCAATAAGCTCTACTCTGATCACTCTAGTTTTAATTGATCACGCCTCTCTTCCCTGTACCTCGAGACCACGGTCAATTTCTTTTGCCATAAAAGTCAACGCTATTTAACATTTGTTATAACATTGCTTATATTGTTTAGAGACTGTCTCCCTCACACCAACATAATCTCCTTCCTCCCTTGCATCTAAAACCGTGTCAGGCACATAGCAAGTCCTCAATAAAGAATCATTCAAGGAAAAAACTGATCAAAGAGACTGGATTTGGACTTGAATCTTCTTAATACTCAGTAGATGTGCATTCACCAAACTCAGTGCCACCGAGCTGGTTGCTACGCAAAGCGGTCCTCAAGAACACAGTAGAATTGCCCCTGTGGTTTGCTGAGGCTGTAAGCCTTCGTGAAAGCAGAAAATCTCATCTTTCCCCTGGGGAGTGGTGGGTGGCTCCAAACTGATCTTGGGTTGGTAAGAGATAACATATGCCCTACCAGGGCGCCTTAGTTTTGCATTAGCTCATTGGAACACAGAGTTTTATTACTATAGCATTCAAATCCCAGAGGGGTTCCTGGGTATAAGAGCTCACCCCACAGTAACTGATGACTGGTCAAATATTGCTGAATCTATCACTCTGTGCTCAACAAAATAATCTAAATACCTTATCACGGGCACAAATAGGGAGGCCAATGCATTCATGACTATTGCTATTAACTTCTTCTGTTATTTCTCTAATTTCCATATTCACTGGCAATTTCTTCAGTCAATTCTAACTGGTTTCCTTTTTCATCATTTCCAATATAACACTTATGGCATTATTGTTCAGATGAGTAGGCAACAATTCAAACTTCACCCACCCACCCCCGTGGTGAGAGCAGAA
>NW_022111373.1:14720347-14725480 GCF_000313985.2 Echinops telfairi
TTTCCTTGTGTGTAAAGTAGAAGCTTTGCTTTACAAAAGCTTCAAGTTCCTTTCCAGCACTCATAGTTCAAACTCCTTCGGTATTTATAAAGCCAGTACTGCCGTGGAGCTAGGTTTGTCTGGAAAGCAGACCATTTGTTTCTTCATCAATTCTATTACTCTTCAGACATAAAAAAGCCAAACTCACTGCCATTGAATCGATTCTGATTCATAGCAACCATATAGGGCAGGGGAGAACTGCCCTGTGAGTTTCCAAGGCTTTAATGCTTTACAGGCGTAGAAAGTCTCATCTTTCCCTTGCACAGTGGCCGGTGGTTTCAAACTGCAGACCTTGTAGTTAGCAGCTCAATGAATAACCACACCACCAGGGCTCCTTGAGCCATAGCTACTTTCAAATCTGTGACATTATCCACTGGTAAAGTCGTGGTGGCATAGTGGGCTACACAATGAGCTGTTAACCAGAAGGTGGGCAGTTCAAACTCACTAGTCACTTCATGGGAGAAAAACAAGGTTATTTGCTCTGTGAAGGTTTTCCTACTACATCACTATGAATTGAAAAGGTCCATTTTCAGTTATCCATTGGTAACATAATGCTAACAAAAGCATTCATATTTAAATCTAAACTTGTTAAGATATCTGATTCATTAATGCCTCACATACTGAGCAATACTATTAGGTATTTCCCCAGGAGAAATACTTGCTCAAAGATCGGAAAGTCCACTGCAGCACTAATAGCAAAAACGTGCCAAGTTCCACCAGGTTGGTAAAGAACTAAACATAAAAAAGCTTTTTAAAAAACAAACTTTTTAAACGGGGCCAGTTCACTGTCCCTCAGACCCGTTGGAGGGCCGGACTATAGTTTAAAAAAAACTATGAACAAATTCTTATGCACACTGCACATATCTTATTCTGAAATAAAAAAAACGGGGCAAAAACACGTGGCAGGCCGGATAAATGTCCTCGGCCGGGCCGCATGTGGCCCGCAGGCCACAGTTTGAGGACGCCTGCAGAGTTCTTTTATGGCACTAAATAGCAAAGAGCTGCTAAACAGCTTATCTTCTCTTAAACATTCCATCATGTCTGTCTACATTTAAGAAAACACGAGTATATCTGTATAACCAACTAAGGAGATCTAGAGTTTATTTCTTAAAGAAAGATTTTAAATAGATCATCAATCATTTATTTGGAGTGTACTTTCCGTGGATCAATGACATCTGGTGCTCATTTGTATGATGAATTTAAATGCTCACCTGAAGGAAATTTCATCAGCCACTTTCTCTTGCGAATCTTCCTCGGAGATCTCATACCGGCCTTTATAATTCATTTCGACCCTGGGCCCTATTCTGTCTTTCACAGGGCGTTTGCGTTTGAGATGACTCTGTCCGTTTTCTTCCTCTGCTTTTTTGCCACTGCGCATATATTCATCTAGCTCTTTGTCTAATTCTTTTGTATGCTCCTCAGATTCCCTCTTAAGTTTCTTTGCAAGCAAATAATTGTAAGTCTCAGACTGTCTGCTTTTATCAATAGTGCCCTCCATTCCCAAGATACCAAGTTCAGTAGCCACTGCATCTTGATTCTGCTCCTGTAGGACAGCACCCCATATGTTGTTGATCTTTTTCCCAGCAACACACGGTTTCTGGCTGCTCTGGTCAAATGGAATTGGCTCTGGTTTGGGAGGAGGATTAAAACATTTCTGTCGCTTTCGTTTCCAAACAGAGTTGTCATCATCGGAATCAGAGAAACTCTCGTCGCTTGAATCCATACTTTTAATATTTCGATAATGGGATACTGGTGCACACGCTGATGCAGTATTCTGGAAGGGCCCCACAGCAATGTCTCCACCTAGTACTTTCTGCAAGTGAAAGAAAATTCAGAGTCCCACAAAATACATCAACCCACGCACGAGTATGGCATAATAAATAAATGTAAATCCAACTGGACCTCCTCTAAGTAGAACCACTCTTTAAGACATCTTGGCTGATGGTGCCCGGCTATCAAAAAGTATAGCATCTGGGGCTTTAAAGGCTTGAAGGTAATCAAGCGGTCATCAAGCTCAGAAGCAACAAAGCCCACATGGCAGCACACCAGCCTATGCAATCACGAGGTGTCGAAGGGATCAGGTGTAAGGCATCATCAGAACAAAAAAATCTTACCATAGTGAATGATGGGGGGGAGTGCGGAGTGGAGACCCAAAGCCCATTAGTAGGCCACTGGAGATCCCCTTGCAGAGGGGTCTCAGGGAGGAGACTAGCCAGTCAGTGTGTGATGTAACAACGATGAGAAATACAACTTTCCTCTAGTTCCTAAATGTTTCCTCCCCGCTCCCACTATCATGACATGAATTCTACCTTGCAAGTCTGGCTAGACCAGAGGATGTCCACTGGTACAGATAGGAACTGGAAATACAGGGAATCCAGGGCGGATGATCCCTACAGGACCAGTGGTGTGAGTGGCGATACTGGGAGGGTAGAGGGAGAGTGGGTTGGGAAGAGGGAACCGATTACAAGGCATTATATGTAACCTCCTCCCTGGGGGACGGACAACAGAAAAGTGGGTGAAGGGAAACGTCGGAGAGGGCAAGATATGACAAAATAATTTATAAACTATCAAGGGCTCATGAGGGAGGGGGAAGCGGGGAGGGAGGGGGAAAATGAGGACCTAATGCCTGGGGCTTAAGTGAAGAGGAAATGTTTTGAGAATGATGAGGGCAATGAATGTACAAATGTGCTTTACACAATTGATGTATGTATGGATTGTGATGAGTTTTGTGTGCGCCTCTTATAATGTTTTTAGAAAAAAAAAAAAGACATCTTGGGACCAATCCCAAGGTTCCTGCTTTCTGAAGTTGCACAAGAAATTTGTCAGTTTTAAAGACAAAAGTGCTTATTTCTACCGCAATGGCAGCACTTAGTTGGTTAGACCACCAGCCGAGAACTTGCCTTTCCACCCCAGATATACTGAATTAGAACCTAAGTTTTATCAAGATCCCTAGATGTTCTGATGTCTACCTAAGAGAGAGGAATCTTTAAGACTCATGCAGGGATTTTGCATAACTTCAAATTCTGGTTTAGTATATCTGGGGTGGAAAGGCAAGTTTTCAATAGGAGTTGAACTGAATGAATCAGTTGGCAGCCAGGCCACTCTGGGCAAGGCTGACCGACAATGCCTATCTTCCAATAATAATGGCAGCTAACATTTTCAGGTTATGGCTGCTTGCGCCAATGAATCCTTACAGTGCCACACCACAGAATGGGGCATTAAGGCAGCAAGGTAAAATAAATAAATTCCTCCAGGTCACGGTGACAGCAACAGTATTCTAATGTAGGCAGCCTGGCCTCAAAGCCCCAAAGCTTTGTTCCTAACAGCAGCCAAGACAAACTCTCAGCCATAAAACTGGAAAGTATCATGGAACCTCCAACCACAAAACATAACAAAACTCACTGCCACCGAGTCAACACAGACTCACAGCAACTCTAAAGGACAGGGTAGAACTGCCCAGTCTTTCTCGCACTAAGGAAACTAGGACACGTGCATTACTCAGAGAACTTGTCTGCAGCTATTCACTAAGGCAAAGTCCGGTTGGGTTGGAATTCTGAAGACCAGGTTTTGCAGCAAATGATGAGCTTCATCTCTGGGCCTCATTCTCATCTATTCAAAGCCGGTTTTCGACATAATGGGTACCATGGGCCCCTTCAGGCCAACATCCCAAACCAAACCCGTTGCAACTTCACAGAGGGTCATGATGAATCACTAGCCAGTAAGCATTAAGCAAGGCAGCTGTTAGAAGTGTCTTTATACTCCAATTAGCCCATCGTCTCTGGATGCCTTTAAGGTGGGAGCTGCCCCATCAAAAGCTGAGGGACACATAGGTGGGAAATTTTGAACATTCCCATTTGGCAGTTTCTTTACTACTGCTGTGAAACCCCACTCATTGACAGAATTGCGCCCCCATTTGTATATTATCTATAGTTCACACTGGCAAGAGAAAAACCAAGTCCGAAAACTTCCTGGAAGCTATAATTGCATACAGGTGTGGTTACGTGGGTAATAGATTCAGCAGGGTGGTTACTGAGCCGCCTCAACCGCTCCAGGGCAAGGCACCACATTTGAAGTTAACAATAGCGGCCCTAAAAGGGAGAGTAAATATGGCTCATAGATTTTCCAAGGCTAACAGTCACTGAAAAGAGCTGCTTTATCTTTCTCTCGCAGCGGCCTTCTATTAGCAGCCAAGCACTTTAGCCCCTGCATCACCAGACTCCCAATTCCCCAGGCTTGACATTTTTCGGTAATGCCTACCCTTCGGGTGCAAGCCTTTGGCGCTGCAGTGGACTAGCCCCTAAAAACTGAAAATGAAAAGCGGCGCCAGCGAAAGCAAAGGAGCCTGGCTCCTTTGTCCACTTCCAGGAGGCTCCAAGCCCGCGAGGCCTAGCCTTGCACCTAGCGGCCCGGCCACCGTCCGCCCCAAATCGCCCAGCATTGCCCGCAGCCCGGCCTGCGCGTGCCAGCCGGGCCCTGTCCCGCCCGCGCGCCCCGGCCGACCAATCAATCACCCTCACTTCGGCCCGCGCAGCTGGGGGCGCCTGGCCGCCCCGCACCCTCACAGCAGCAGGAGCTCCAAGCTCGCCGCCTAGAACCACGCTCACCGGCACCGGGAGGGCCTTGTCGCTGGGCGCGACAGTCATGTCGGAATCCGAGTCAGAAAGCTGCCCGTCTTCCATAGCGTCAGCCTCCTGCGCCATCTTCCAGCGGCGCGAAGCTGGGCGGCGCGGTGCGGCGCGGCGGGTCGGGGAGCACTTCCGGCGCGGCGGGTCTGCAGATCACTTCCGGAGGCCGCGGGAAGACGTCCCGGCGGCGGGCCCGCAGGCGCCCCCACGCGGATGGCCGGTGACTGCGGCACGGGCTGACCCGCTTCTCACCGCGCCTTCCCGGCCCAGACGGGACTGCCCGGTCCCAACTTCATTCGGAATGTTTTAGTTAGATGAGTCCAGCGTCTCCCAGCAGTTTTCAGTGTTTCCTTCCGAACGTTGTAGGTTAACACGAATGGCAGCCATCTGGGATGTGACTTCGCAACCCTCACCTGGACCCTTCCTGCGCCTTTCTCCCTCCGACCAATCCAAAAAGTACCGGAGGGCA
>NW_022111373.1:14727311-14729582 GCF_000313985.2 Echinops telfairi
TTGGGCAGCAAATTTACCCAATGCAATGTATCTTTTGATCTGGATTGCTGATTCGATGAGCACTGATTGTGGATACAAGCAAGACAAACTGCTTGACAACTTCAACCCCTTCTCCACTTATTATGATGTTACTTTGGTCTTCATCAGCAAGTGCTTCAAGTCCCCTTTATTTTCCATAAGCAAGGTTGTGTCATCTTCCTATCACAGGTAATTAATTAGCCTTCCTCCCATCCTGACACTGCATTCAGCTTCATATAAGCCAGCTTCTCTGATTATTAGTTCAGCATACCGAATGAATAAGCATGGTGAGGGGATACAACCTTGATATCACCTTTCAGGATTTTAAACCAAACCCACCAGCCACTCAGTAGGAGAAAGGTGTGGCAGTTTGTGTCTATAAAGATTTTCAGTCTTGGAAATCCTATGGTAAATTTCTCCCCTGTCCTATAGGGTATCCACTCAATGACTCAATGACAGCATATATCCTTCAATCCGTTTAACTTTTAGCTGCAAAGGCATGATGCCAATAACCAGTCCACTTTACCCCTAAATAATTCAATAAGGATATCATGTCTTAGATGTCATTATTTATCTCTGGCCCATTTTCTAAATTGAATAAAACTTACATACTATAAAATGTAGACACTTTAAGGTTGCTGTTGATGACTTCTGACAAATGGAGACATCCCTGTAATACAGATGCCCAACAAGTTACAGAATATTACCATCAATACCAATTGTTAAAGTTAAATAATGTAAGCTCTCCAACTTGGCCCACCTCTCTCTTCCTCTCCTTCTCTCTCTTTCCAAAATTGATAGGCTTTTCTGGACCCTTTGCATGTCCATAGAAACTCTAGAACCTGTTTACTTATTCTGATATCTTGAATGGAATTGCATTAAATCTATACATCAATTTGGACATGGGGGAGGCTACCTTAGCCCGGTGCCATTAAAAACTGGAGTAGTACAGTATTAATCAACCATCTCTTGATTCTGGGCTAGGTAAACAACCACAGAGTTAGTTTACATAGTTGGAGAGAATGCAGTGCTTAGAAGATGTGAGTGACTGATGCTCTTTGAAGACATGTTTCTCTGGAAAAGCAACAAGCCAGAATACTAGTTGTAGCATTCCTTTTTGGGGACCTGATAGTATGAATCTGTCCAGAGCAATGATGTCACTTGCCGAAGGTGCTGACAAATCAGGTTCTGAGTTTGCAAGACTGAAAATGAATCCTGGCTGGTGGTGATTTCACCAAGGTAAAGCTGCCTCGGGCAAGCAGGCTTGCTCAGGTCTGTCCCTCTGCCTCTTGCCACACTATCTTTGAAGAATGAAGGTGGCTGGAGTTCCCTGAGGACATCCCAGGGACAATCCTTGTGTGCCTATGCAGTGATGCCGGAGTCCCTGCTTTCCTCACCACCCAGTGATGCTTTGGACAGGTCATTACCAAAGCAGAATCGACCATTTGCAAACCCTGTCACTTTTAATATATGATGAGTTCAAGGGTGTTCTGAATTCTGCAGTGCAGAAATTTTTTTTATAGAGCTTTGCAGTCTTCAAATAGGATTCATTTAATTCTCTGTCTTCTGGCTCTACCCCATCATTATTAATCATTTATGAAAATGTATGAGACATTGTTCCTCTTTTTTCCTGAACTCCTTTTAGGTAGGGCCAAGTGTTTTGTTTGTTTTCTTAGGGGTGGGGGAGGGTGGAGGAAAAAAAGAACAGAATCCTATCTGCAGTAAGGGCAGTTGCTAGGTCTACCTTTGCCGAACTGGTTTAGAGAGACGGGCCAGGGACATGTTCCGGTGGCTTAGCCAAGATGTGGAAGCTACTGTTTCTTGAGGACATTATGTGTTGTTTCTAAACATTGGTGCATCTTTTTATGTTCTTGTTTCACCTGAAGGTCAGGAAGGAAGGGTGTCGGGTTGGTACATGTGTGCAGAAAATCTTGCCAGCTGAGAGAAAGTGAGGCCAAATCAGTTTAAATATCTGACAATTACTGTTAGGGAAATTAGATGGAAGATAATAGCTGAGTTTTTGATAGAGACGATCAATGTTGGGCGGGATACCTTACTTGTTGCTCTGTGAACATTGGTGTAGTTGTTAATTCATTCATGTACATTAAGGCTGACACCTTGCTGGGAAGTGCAGCGTGTGTTATCTGGGTTGACTAGAGAATCAAATTCAAAGACACTCGAGTGTATAAGAAAGAAGAGCTTTTCAAGGAGAGGGACGTGTCTGAGCAGAGCACACAGGAGCCAACGAGGGGG
>NW_022111373.1:14729995-14731149 GCF_000313985.2 Echinops telfairi
TTGTTGTAGTTATTGATTTATTTTCTATTGTTGCTTTGTTGTGCTCAGTCTTGTGTTTGTGCATATTGTTGTCACTGCGTGTCTATTTGGATGGGATAGGCGGGATAAACAAGCCTGAAGATAGAACAATGGGATGACAGTTGGCGGGACATGGGAGAGGGGGCGTTGGGGAAAAGGAAGTAGGTATTAATAGACCCGGAGAGAAGGGAACAACAAGAGACCAAAGGTAGATGAGGAGGAGGGTGAAGGAGGTCTGACAGGGCTTAATCAAGGGCAATGTAACCGAGAAGAATTTATGAAACCCAAATGAAGGCTGAACATGATAGTGGGACAAGAGGGAAGTAAAAGGAATTAGAGGAAAGAACTAGTAGGCATTTGGCATTTATAGAGATCTAAATACAAGCATGTACATATGTAAATATATATGACGATGGGACAATAGATCTATGTACATATATTTATAGGTTTAGTATTTAGGAAGCAGATGGATATTGGGTCTCTACTCAAGTACTGGTCAACACAAGTTGTTTTGTTGATTTGTTCTAATAATCCGGCACGCTGAGATGCTCACCTCCCCGACATATAGTGACATATAGCAGACACTGTCTGCGCCTATGCAATGCCTCACAATCATTGTTATTCTTCTTTTGTAAATTTTTTTCGCCATTTTACAATCGTTATTCTTGAGCCCATTATTGTAGCCACTATGTCAGCTAATCTTACTGAAAAATCTGTTTTCCCTGACTCTCTACTATACCAAACATCCTGATAACATGTCCTAAGTATGTGAAATGAAGTCGCCCGACCAAGAAGCATTATGGCTGTCCTTCCTCCGACACAGATTTCTTTGCCCCTCTGGCTGCCCGGGGGACTTTCAGCATTCCTCCACAGCATCATAATTGACATGTATCCATACACCCATGCCAGCGATGGGGAAATTGAAGATTTTTTCAAAACTAGGTCTACGGTCTGAAATTGACAAGTCATTCAATCATGAAGCATTGATAATTACTGGTGATTGGAACGGCAAAGTTGGAAATAAAGAAGGATCAATGGTTGGAGATGAGAGCTTAGTGATAAAAACAAGGCAGGAGATCACAAGATAGAACTTTGCAAGACAAATCGACTTATTCACTGCAAATACACCCATTAAT
>NW_022111373.1:14733808-14735106 GCF_000313985.2 Echinops telfairi
AGCTAGATGGCTGCTTGTTTATCTTCAAGCCTTTAAGACCCCAGATGATATATCTTTTGATAGCCGGGCACCATCAGCTTTCTTCACAACATTTGCTTATGCACCTATTTTGACTTTAGCAATCATGTTGGGAAGATGAACATTACAGAATGCTGGATTGTTAGGACAAAGTGTTCTTTTGTTAAGGGAGTACTTGAATTGAGGCCCAATGTCCATCTACAACCTTAATTCTTAACATATAGATGAGTACATAGTTCTATTCCCCTCTCATTATATATGTATATTTACATATGTACATGCCTGTATTTAGACCCCTATAAATGGCCTTTGCCTCTTGTTCTTTCCTCTATTTCCTTTTTACTTCCCTCTTGTCCCACCGTCATATTTGGCCTTCATTCGGGTTTAATAATTCCTCATTGCTACGTTGCCCTTGATTGAGCCCCACCAGGCATCCAAGGACCTTGTGTCCATTGATTTTAGTTCACTTGTTGTTGTCCCTGGGTTGGTCCCCTTCCTCCTTCCTATCTTCCACCTCCCCTTCTTCCATATCCCCCCCACCCCCAACAACTGATCTCGTTCTTTTCATCTCTGAATTATTTATCCTGCCTATATTATCTAGATAGACACGCAGATGCATCATTAAGTGCAAAAACCAGGCAAATCCAAGTAAAACAACAAAGGAAGTCAAAACCAACAAAACAGTAACAGCAGAAAGCAAGAACAAAAAGAAAGCCACTGACAACAATGGAAAAGTCTATAAATTGTTCAGTCTGTTTGTTGGAATGCCACTTTTTAATGTCTGAGGGTAAGACCGTTCTCATTCCTGGTTAGAAGAATCCTGCAAGTTGATTTTGCCGCTCACTGTTAATCAGATGGTTGTTAGGGGCCATCGTGTCGCTGCCCTTTCATAGCGACGTGATGTACAAGAGAGCTCAATCACTGGCTGGTCCTGCACCAGCCTCACAATTTGTTCTTCTGTTTGAGCCTTCGGCAAACCTAGTGCTTAGAATTTAAGCTCCATTACGTCACGTGGGAGATAGAAACACAGCTTCGCAGATTCTAGCCCAGATCGAACGAATCAGAACGCCCATTTGAGCATCCTGCAAGGTAATTGCAAGCACCCCACCGTTTGGCGATCCCTGCCTTCACACGCACAGGACGTTAGAGCCAAACATTTGTTGCAATCCCCGGGGGGTGCCGCGGCTACACCGGTAGGTGTAGGAATGGTAGGAATCCTCTGGTTTCTTCGCGGTTGAGCCACCGCGGTTCCAGACCTGCCCCAAACTCGCAGGGCCGGC
>NW_022111373.1:14735364-14740479 GCF_000313985.2 Echinops telfairi
GCCTGGGTCCGCCTGCACGCCGCCCGGAGGAGCAAGCTGTCTGGAGTCTGGAGCAGGCCTGCCGCCTTCATGTCCACCCTGCTGGTCAATCAGCCCCAGTACGCGTGGCTGAGAGAGCTGGGGCTCCGCGAGGAAAACGAGGGCGTGTATAATGGAAGCTGGGGAGGCCGGGGAGAGGTAGGCGGGCGCCCCGAGAAATCGCGGCGGCTCGAGGCATTAGTTACCCCCGGAGGTCTGGGCGGGCACTCCCTACCCTGGCTGGGCGGCGGGCCGCTGGACTGCATCCACCCTAAAAATCTGCTTCCGGAGGGTGCTCTTTGAAAGAAGAAACGTCGATTTTAGGGTCACTCGACATCTTTTGGGGGACTAAACTTGCAAGGAATCACTAGTCAGAAACGGCACACACACAGCGGTCGAAATGTTCATAATTTTAAGCTTTACTGTGGTTCTTGGCGTAGTTAGTGGTTAGGCGTTGGGCTGCTAAGTGCACGGTCAGTAGTTCGAATCCATCAGCTGTTCCACGTGTGAACGACCAGGCTTTCTACTCCGGTAAAGAGTAAAAGTTTTTGAAACGTGTAGGGCCATTCTACGCTGTCCAGTGGAGTCGCTTTTAGTTTCGAAGGCTGTGGGTTTTGTTTCTTGATGGGCTCTTCGATCTGAATCCATTTGATGGCTGAGTCAAATGTGAAAGTTGCTACAAATAGCTTCCTACAGTGCTCTTTTCTGTTGTCTCCTTGAAAGTTTGGAAGATTTGCAAGCTTGGTCTTGCTCCATTCTTTCCCTGTTTGCATTGGGCTGTTAACCTTGAGGGCAGATTTCAAACTTTTTTTTTTGGAATGCGCAGAGTGAGACGGGCTCAGTAAAATATTTTACAGACTAGGGTGGCAGGTCAGGTTTATTATCACTTGCCAAAGAAA
Source organism: Echinops telfairi (assembly GCF_000313985.2). Taxonomy (NCBI): domain Eukaryota; kingdom Metazoa; phylum Chordata; class Mammalia; order Afrosoricida; family Tenrecidae; genus Echinops; species Echinops telfairi. The sequence continues at coordinate 14,736,282 of NW_022111373.1, forward strand.
GATTTTGAGAAAATATTATACTGTGTAATTTCAGCAGTGCCTATTGAATGTTACATAATTAACCTGCTTTGTTAGGGGAAAGATTCTCATTTAGGTATCTGTGATGGTAGGAGACAGAGGTGAATTTAATTATTTCCCAACTCCCAGTGCAGTTGGCAGTGCCAGTGTGTTTTTCCACTGGCATCCAATCAGTAAGTTCTTAAAACCCTCTCCTGAAGACTTTTTCCAGCTGCAACCTGGTTTTAGTTGTCAGTTTGTGGGAGGTACCGGCCTTTTCCATAGTTATTGGCCTGGGCTATTTCAGCCTGACATCAGAGAAGAGGAACCCTTGCTGAGAAGTGGGTTATGACTTGGGAGGCTAACCACAAGGTCAACAGTTTGAAACCACCAGCTGCTCCTCTGGAGAAAGATGAGGCTCTCTACTTCTCTGTAGAGTTCAGTCTCTGAAACCCACAGAGGCAGTTCTACTCTGTCCTACAGGGTTGCTGTAAGTCAGAATTAACTTGATGGCAGTCAGGGTTGTTTTTTTTTAAAGTGAGATCAGAAGAGGTTAGACAGAGAAAGGGAAGGAAAATAAGTAAAACTTCAATTTGGCTTCTTGTTAATTGAAAAAGAGGACAGAAGAGCTGATTACACGGAGTCTTTGTTTATACACTCGATACCTACGGACAAAGTTGTACTTTGATGAAAGGTAGTTCGGAACATATAAGGAGCCCTGGTGGCATAATGGTTACTGGGCTACAATCCATAAGGTCTGCAGTTCAAAACCACTAGACTTTCCAGGAGAAAGATGGGGCTTTCTACTCCGGTAAACAGTATGGTCTTGGAAACTCACAGGGTCTCTTCTAACCTACGAGTCAGAATTGCCTTGAGGGCAGTGCGTTTGGTTTTGAGTTTATGGACTTTATGTAGGCTAATCATCTTTTTCTTTTAAGGTGGTGACAACCTATTGTCCTGCTAACAACGAGCCAATTGCAAAAGTCCGACAGGTGAGTGGCTCTGAAAAAATTTAATATATTTTTAAGTTAATTCAAACTGCCTTCAGCATTGTGAAAGCTTTCTATGGAGGCAGAGGCCAATAGTACGTAAGTGGATCAAGGGCACGCAAGTACAAGGGCAAAGGCATACTTTTTTTCCCTCCATATGGAATGTCTGTGAGAAAAGACATTTTTGGGTGGATAGTTCTTTTTAAGGCAGTCCCTCACAAGCTTTAAAGGTACAGATTAGTCATTGGAAGGATTGAGGCTCGTGAAGTTTCTGATTCCATAAATCTGGGTGGGGGCTGAGATTCTGCATTTCCAATGCACCCTGTGATAAATCCATGGACTATGTTTTGGGAAATGGGATTTCAGTTGGATTCCAGCCTAGCTCGCTCTAGAGAGGTTTCGGAAGCACAGGCTGAGGAAATGAATCTAAACCAGAAATCTTAGGAATACCCAGAGGTCATCCCATTTCTCTTCCCCAAAGTACTCGTGTCCTGTGATCATCACTTCTCTCTCTCTCCCCCTGCTCCCCACCCCCTCTACCAAACTCTTAGGCCAGTGTGGCTGACTATGAAGAAACGGTAAAGAAAGCCAGAGAAGCCTGGAAAGTGTGGGCAGACGTAAGTATGTCTTTGCTTTGGATTCCAGGAGAAGCCGGGGCAAGGCTACCTATTGCCATTGTAATGAGCTTGATAAACAGTTCAAGTCTAACTCCTTGCTGAAATGTAAATGTTGCTCCTTGGGGGACTGTGATACTTAGTTCCTCTTTGCTGTAAATTTAGGATAGTACCTTTTTTTAATATTGTGCACTAGGTAAACGAGTAATTTAAAATGGATTAAAACCCCATCCTGATATACTGTGAACTCAACCATGAACACATTATTCTCTATTGAAGTAATTTGCATTTATAGTAGAACCTACAGGAAGAAAGAAACATCTGTGCTAATAACAGTTTGCCCGGTCTCCTCTCCTCCTGCCAGACGTGTTTGGGAAGAGGTCCCAGCACTAGGCCAGTGTTTCTGGTCCAAAGAGCAGTGGCACTATCTCCTGCTCCAGCCAGGGAGCTCCCAGCCCTTCACTGACCAGCCTGTGAGGCTTTCTGCCTCCCTGGGGGCCCCGGGTGGAATGTGCAAACCTAAGACCTGGAGTTGGGCTGGGCCACACTGCCCTCTTATGGGGTGGGGGGCAGAGGTTCTTATGGGGCTGCTGGGAGGCCCAGATGGGAGCCTCTTATGGAGATAAGACTAATGGACCCGAGAGATAGCCAGATTTCTCCTTATCTCTATCTCTTTTTGTCTGTTGTCAGAGGCCTGGGATTTCTCACTTGAACAGAAGGAGGGAACAGGGGTTGCCTTGCCAGGGGTTATCAGGAGGCTGAGATGAGTTAATCACTTAAAGTTAATCATGAGCTTGCAGGAGTCCATGCAAGACAAACCTCAAACAAGCAAGTTATAAAACCCTGTGCTGCTGCTGAACTGCTGGGCTTCTCCCCCTCCCCCAAGTTAGTGACCTAGGTGGGAAATTGGGGATAGGAACAGGAGGGACAGAATCCTGGGCTGGAGAATCCTGAATTTCATTTAACTAACTGGATAGAAACTGAGGGCTTTGGTAGTGTAGTAGTTATGTATTGGGCTGCTAACTGCAAGGGCAGCAGTTCAAAACTACCAGCCACTCCTCTGGAGAAAGATGGGGCTTTTTACTATCTGAAGGAGTTTCAGTCTCGAAAACCCATCTATCCTGTTCTATAGGGAGTTGGAATTGATTCGATGACAGTAAGGTGTTTTTATGGATAAGCTAGGCTCAGGATTCCATTATATGCAATCAAAATACCACTTCCAGAGCACATAGCATATCCAGTCCAAAGCAGTGTCATGTTTTATTGTTTCTATGAATAACAACTTTCATTACTCTTTATTTCTGATCATAAAAGTACTATATGTTCCTTATGATAAAATTGAAAGGTACTATAAATAAGATAATAAAAATGAATTCTTCTGATCCTTTTTCTGTTTACTCTATACTTGTGAATATTACTGGTACAATCTTACCTATACACCCAAACCAAAGCCCCGCCACTAAGTTGATTCTGGTCCATTACAGCTGCATGAAACAGAAGTGCTTCTTAGGGTTTCTGAGGATGTAAATTTTTGTGATAGCCTCCTCTTTTTCCTGTGGAGTAGCTCTTGGATTTGAACCCCTGATCTTGTGCTGACCAGCTCAGTGCTCATTGTGCTACTGAGGCTCCTTTATATCTACATAGTATGTGTGAAGTTTGGGGGCCTGTGACTCCATTGTCTAGCAGCCATGGTTTTTAAAATAATATTTTTCCCTATGTTATGGAATGCTAGTAAAACTAGCATCGTCCTTCTACCCAATCATTTACTGACATTGAACAGGGGTAAATGTAATTGTTGTGGAAAACAGTTAGTGAGCTTTTAGTGCCGTTGCTTTGCTTTGCTTTTGTCCCTGGTGTGACTGCTGACATTATGCTGTCTGCCCTTCGTTTTGTGCTGCACTGTTGCTGTTGCTCTTTTTACATCTAGGATCTCAGCCGACAGTCCACACTTCCCCAGTGAGGCTTGTCTTTGCAGCTACCATGCCTTCCCATGCACGCTTCTTGTATTTTTCAGATTTCCCAGTGTGGACTCAAATGAAGGAAATACAGAAGGGGTTTGTTCTCACACAGGCAAGGCCACTCCCAGGGCCTAGTTAGGGCCAAGGAGAGAAAGTGAGGTTTTAAGAGGAAAGCAGAGACCAAGATAAGCTCCCTTTTGAGGGATTGCCTGCCTCTCGCCATCTCTTGGCAGTGGCCCAGAAACGCAGCTAGGAAAGGCTCTGACTGTGCCTGCACTTTGAACCCTGTGGCATAGTTAACGTTCCAACAAGGGGTCCCCTGCTGATGATCATCTCTCAGAAGAGGGCAACCACTTCCTGCCGATGGACATTTAGATCGCTTCTGTTTTCCTCTCTGAGAAGCAGCATGATAATGAGTGTTCTTATACTGTTTTCTTGTACACTTAACTGTAGGCACAAATTCTAGAAGGGGATCTGCCCCAAAATGATGTGCGGTATCTTCCAGAAGGCTCTGACTGGCAGCGGCCCTGTGGATAACAGAAGGGCACACTGCCTGCTCCTTTGCCGTCCTCACAGTTGTGGTTATGTTTGGGCCCATTGCTACAGCACCTGTGCCATCCCACTAACTGGGGGTCGTCTG
>NW_022111373.1:14740852-14755596 GCF_000313985.2 Echinops telfairi
AACAAATTCACAGAAACTCATATGTATGAGAGAGTTTTATATAAAGGTTAAGTGCACATCAAGAAAACATCCCAACCCAGTGCTGCCCAAGCCCACAAGTCCAACATTAGTCCATATGTCCGACACCAATCCAAAAAGTCCTCCTCCATTTCACAAAACAGACGCAATGATTCCAGCTGCAGGAAGAAAGCCAAGTCAGTGAATGTGTAAGCATCTCAGCCCTGGCAGGGTCTCCACGGTTGCCCCAGCACCCAGGGTTGCATCGGGGTAGGTTCATGTGGCTTCTCCTCAGGGATGTCTTGCAGGAAGTGAGTCTTGCCAGCTAAAGGGAACTGACTAAGGCAGCTGCACCCTGGTGCGACCATCACAAAGCAAGAGACCTGAGAACTAGAAAGGCGAGGCTCACTGAGCCATTTATCCCTCTGCCCTTCAATTAACCCCACGTGTTTGTGGGCCAGGTTGGCACAATAAACTACCTCAGGTCCCAACCTACCTGAGTCCTCACAGTGACATCTTCACCCTTTAATCACCAGCAAATGAAGGTTCTGGGAGCTTTGCTTCATTCATATTATGTTCGACTACGTTGAGGAGGCAATGCTTCCCCCGTGAGTGCCCTCCAATTCGATGGGCTCACCTTTGGGCACTGCATCAGATAAGTTGTTCCTAACGCAGTGTTGTTGTTTTCTCATGTTTTCAGTGGCTAATACCTCAGAAGTAGACGACTTGTTTCTTCTTCCTAGTCTGTGCTAGTGAGGAAGCTCGTCTGAAACCTATTCACCATGCTATTTGAAATACTAGTGGCACAACTTCCAGCATCAAAGCAACACATAAGCCAGCACAGTATGAGAAACAATACACAGGCCGCGGAAACAGGACAAACGGATGAATGAGATTCCCTTGTCTATAGGACTGCTAAATGCTGGCGTTTCTCTAGGCTGCTTTTTGGGCCTTTTTCTTTGTTCTGGATACTCCTGAGATGATCACACTATTTCTCTGGTATGTAAGGGATGGCCTGTCTTGTACCTTACTCAAGTTGACCTTGGGGTTCCAGCCTCTCTTACTCAGTGTGAGTCTGCCTTCTCCATTCACACACGTCTCACACTAGGAGCTCAAACAGCAACACGACAGCAGTGAACTCTGGTGTTTCTTAAAACCTGGACGCGAGACCTCTTAACCAAGGAGCCCAATCCCATGAGCAACTTGTGCAACCATCCTTTGTTGTTGCAAATGTATCAAAAACTCCTGAAAGTTCAATTTTCCACAGTGTATACTTTATCGACAGTGTATACTTTATTGGCCATAATTCGAGTGATGACCTGTGCGGCCCTGTCCGTAACCAGGGAGAATTTCCTTCCCGTGACCTCCCGCTCCAGGAGAACACGAAGAAATGTCTCCTCTCATCGTTTTACCTGAGTGAGGGCAGGTAGTAGTTGCCCTGTTGTTCCTGGCTTCTTCCCTTCGCATCGGGTCTTCAAACTCCCTCCATTCTGTGGCATGTATCAGGACTCCCTTTCTCCTCCTGACTGAGTAGGATGGATTTCAGTGTCCATTGTATGTTTTGTTATGCATCATCTGATGACTGTTTATGTTGTGAAGGAACTTAAATATCCAACTCTTTTTGAACCCCTGCTTTCAAATACTTTGAGCCTATGTAACTAGGAGTGGGATTGATTGGTGTTATGATCGTTCTAATTGTAGGTTACTGAGAAACAGCTGCATGGTTTTCCACGACGGTGGTACTACCACAACAGTGGTACTGCTGACTGCATTCCCACCAGCCAGGGATAAGGGTTCCAGTTTTCCTACATCCTCACTAACATTTGTTGTTATTTTTTAAAACTTGCCCTGTCCTGGGAGTGAAAGGATACCTCATTCTGGGCTGGATTTGCAACGCTGATGGCTAAGGATGTTGGATAGTTTTTCTTTTGTTCGGTAGCCATTTGAATGTCCTCTGAGGTTACATTTTCATTCAGAACCCATTTTACCACCGGGCTATTTGTACTTTTGTTACGTTGCTGAAGTTTTATATATATGAGGTAACGCAAAGGCTTATGGAAAAAATTCCATTTTCTTTTAATTCCATTTTCCACGAACTTTTTGAAGCTCTCTTGTATTTTGGTTATTAGACCCTTGTCAGAGACATGGTTTCCAAAGATATTATCTCAGTCAGTAGCTTTTCTTTCACCCAACACTGTCTTTGGATCTCTGTACCCTGCTTGACTTAAGCTTCGTTTTTGAAAGGTAGTTTGCATTTCGGTTTGCCTCCGTTGTGTCTTTCTCTTTGTGGGTTCTTCTCACTATTCATACCTGTCGGCCAGGCCTGTGCCCAGCTTCTTTGTTCTGCCAGCCTTAGCATTCAGGGTCCCCGGTGGGGCAAACAGTTCATACAGCTGGCTGTTCACCTCCAAGTCCGCCCAGAGACGCTCCAGGACAAAGAGCGGTGCCCTGCTTCTGAAAACGAGCCGTTGAAAAGCCCTTGGACAGCTCTGCTCGGTCACTCCTGCGCTTGTCCAGACTCACGTCGACTCACAGCCAGTGGTTGGTTGGTTCCCTAGCATTACTCCCCTCACAGTGTCTGTGCTCGCATGTTGGGTGAGTAAATGGCCTGGCTTGAATGTCGTGAATACCAGTGTATAAGCAAGCTGAGTCAAGGGTTTGGTCTTACGACCATTTTGCCTTTGCAAAACAGCTCTGGGAGCTGAAGCAGGAAAGAAGTGTTTTAAGATACGGAGTTTTCTGGTATCACCCCAAAGGTTGCTTACTCTCGGAATTTCTCTCTGTGCTCGGACAGTTTCCTTTTCCTGCTGAGCCCATTAGCTGGGTCCCTGGTATTGGTTTGGGGATGTGCCGGATTACCGAGTCTTGAGGTGATCAAAGGGGTTTCTCCCCATGCTGGTACTTTGTTCTCCTACAGTACACTTATCTAACACTGTACTGCAGATGCAAACAGGCACGATGGATCAGGGAAACCATTTTATCATTCTTTCTTAGATCCCTGCTCCCAAACGAGGAGAAATAGTACGGCAGATCGGCGATGCCTTACGGGAGAAGATCCAAATGCTCGGAAGCTTGGTAAAGTATTCTCAGAGCAAACAGCAATCCTCAGATGGGAGAGAAGGATGTTATGCATTTCTGCTTGGAATATTGTGCTTTTTTTTTTTTTTAGTGTGAATTTTTAAAGAAAGTGATATGTGGATTTCAATAATCCTTCTCTGGAGGAAAGAGCAAACAGGTAGACAGGAAAAAATGCAGGCAACTCTTAGATTTTTAAATTCTTTAGAAATTTAAGATGGAGACTTCCTTGCATTTTTTTAAAAACTTTTTTAACTTTCTTGCATTTTATTGACTTCACAAAAACAGATGCAAAATATATTTTAGTTCCCTCTCCCCCACTTAAAATAAAATTAATATTTAAAACATGTTGCAAAAATGCTGTTTGGCTTGGTTTGTTTTTAGGTGTCTTTGGAGATGGGTAAAATCTTAGTAGAAGGTGTGGGAGAAGTGCAAGAATACGTGGATATATGTGATTATGCGGTTGGCTTATCTCGAATGATTGGGGGCCCCATCTTGCCTTCTGAAAGTAAGTCATGAGGTCACGTAAGCAAACTGTTTTGTGTTTTTTTTTTCTGTTTTCTATTCTTAAATAGAAAGAACTACAAAAAAATTTCTAGGGACAAAGGGCTTTGGTTTGTAAATTTATGAACGTATGGTTAATGTCACTAATAAATAAACAAAAACCACAACTTGCTGTCATCAAATCAGTTCCAACTCTCAGCTACCCTATACAGGGTTTCCAAGGTTGTTAGCTCCTTCAGGGGATAGACACCGCCATCTTTCTCCCTCAGAGTGAATGGTGGGCTTGAACTTCTAACCTTGCGACTAACAGTCCAGTGTTCATCCGATTCTCACTGCCATCGAGTCCATGCCGACTCATAGAAACTCAAAAGGGTGAAACTGCCCCTCTGGGTTTCTGAGACTGTAATGCTTTACTGGAATAGAAAGCCCCATCTTTCTCCCTTGGAGCCGCCGGTGATTTTGAACTGCTGAACTTGTAGTTAGCCACCTACCACATAACCACTACGCCAGCAGGCTCCTGACACTACAACCTCAGCTCCTTAATCTTACTACTAAGCAGTGAAAAAGCCAACAGGTAGTGTCATATTGTGAACCTTTTAAAGAGGAAACTGGGTTCTGAAAAGTACATGGGTGGGGGGACACTTTTTCTCAGGTTCTGTTGGCGTTGTGAATTGCACAACCCATCTGGATAACAACTTAACTCAATAATGTAAAGATGCTCATTGTGTTATCAATAGGGAATTTTAGAAATGATGTAATTGTCATATGGTAAGGGAAAGGGTAAGCTAATTCTGGTAGATCGTTGGCGCATATTGGTTAAGTGTCGGACTGTGCTTCAGAGACACCAGTTGCTCCTGGAGATAAAGATGAGGCTGTTTGCTCCCGTAAAGATGACCGAGCCTCGGATACCCTATCTAGGGGTGTTCTGGGCCAGAATCGACTTGATAGCAGTGGATTATTAGCATGTCTTAAACATCATACTTAGGAAGATTCTCTCCCTACCTTAACCCCACACTTCTCAGATAACTTTATATTGACTTATGTCTAAATTATTTTAATAATGACTTTTTTTTCTTTTTAAAAAATCGATGCATCACAAATTCAAAAGGAATCAAAGAATAAAGGGTGAAAGTTCCCTTCCTGCTCCCTAGCTACTCTGTACCCTTCTGGAAGTAATATGTCCTTGGGTGGTGCAAACAGTTCATGACTTAGCTGCTAACTGGAAGGCTGGAGGTTCAAGGGCTCCCATAGTCTCTCTTAAGAAAGGCCTGCTGGTCCACTTCTGAGAAGTCAGCCGTGGCAGCTCCCATGGAGCACAGTCCTACTCTGCCATGAGTCAAAGCCACGGTTCTCACTGAGCAGTAAGGGTGTTGTTCTTGTGTACACAGAGTAGATTTTGACTTCACAGCAACCCATGTGGCAGTGGGGAGCTGCCCATAGCATCTTGTCTTGGTGAGAGCAGCTCGCTAGGGCTTTCTCTCCTGGACACTCTGCATGGGTTTGAACCACCAACCATTTGGTGAGTAACCAACTGTTTAACCATTAAACCATGTAGTTAGTCAGTTCTCTCTCCCTGTTACAAACTCCATTGCCAAGACCAGCTGTGTACTCTGAGGAGGGTCTAATGCTGAGGGGAGGAGCTTCTGCCAATGGTTGCAGCAAAGCAGGGTCCTCCATACAGCTGCCTGGGAAGCACCAGGGATAAGGATTCGCACCGTGGTTCATAATGGTTATGTCTGGGGCAGAATGACTGATAATTTGTATTGCTGCCTTTCCTATATTTCATAAAATGCCTATGATGGGAATTATACTACATTTATAATCGGTAAATTATTTTATATATTATAGTCTATTTATTAATTAATTTATTATTTACAAATTCCCTACTTGCTGAAAGAATTGGGGAGTCTTTTTCAGTGTATATTGCATGTCCTTATTTGGCACAGTACCTTGGCAGATTCCCATGATCCAATCTTGGTGAATTTTATATTTCAGAACATTTTCGATCAGTTTGTCTGGATTTTAGTGTGTCTCCTCTGTCCCCGTCCACAGGACCTGGCCATGCACTCATCGAACAGTGGAATCCCGTAGGCCTGGTTGGAATCATCACTGCTTTCAACTTCCCGGTGGCCGTGTATGGCTGGAACAATGCCATCGCCATGATCTGTGGGAACGTCTGCCTTTGGTGAGACTCGCTCACATCCTTATCTAGTAGTAAACAGATGACAAAGTGACCCTTTCTAGGTAACGACTAAACGCATTTTAAAGATGTTGAAATGTTTCAACTTACTAAACAATAACCTTAGTTCCAGCTTGTGCTGAATGCCCCCCCTCCCCCATGTGTGTTGGAGTAGAATTGTGCTCAGTAGGGTTTTCGAGGGTTGATTTTGTGTGTGGGGTGGTGGTGGTGGTGGGGTGTGTAGTAGATGACCATGCCTTTCTTCAGAGTTGACTCTGGGTGGACTCCAACCTTCAACCTCTTGGTTAACAGCCACTTGTGTTCACCATTTGCACTGCAAGGGACTCCTTCTTTGTATACTAATAAAATTCATATATTAATTAAAGCCCACCATTTTGAAATGCTGATATGTATTTTTAAAAATTATATTTAAATAACATTAAAAATATTATTTGGTGAAATATATTTTGCAAAACTCTTGCCACTTCAACCCAATGTGCATATATAACTTAGTGGCATGTATAACGTTCAGCGTGTTGGGTAGCATTACCCTAACTAGGAATTCATTACCCCATAAAGAGTAGTCACTTACTCTCCCTCCACTGCTTCTAGTAACATTCATTATGTGCTCCACCTTTGTCATAAACAGACTGCACGCATTAGTCTAGTCTAGATAGTCAATGTAAGTGAACTCAGGCAGTGTTGACCCTTTTGTGTCTGACTTGGTTCACATAAGCATAACGTTTTCAACCTTTGTCCATGTTGTAGCACGTATCAGAACATTATTTCTCCTTATGGCTCCTTAATATTATTTGATTGTAATAACATACATATCATGATCTGTTCATTTGTATGTTGATAGATTTATTAATATTTTAGTGTGTTTAAAGTGAACGTTTACACAACAAATTCGATTTCTATTTTAAAAGTTTCCACGTAGGTTGTCTTCAGTGGTATGGTTACCAGGGGGGTGGAAGGCCAAATAAACGTGGGAACCTATGGTCTAAACAACCAAACCAAACCAACAAAACTTACTGCCATTGAGTTGATGCTAACTCATAGCAACCCTTTAGGACAGGGTCGAACTGCCCCATGGGTTTCTGAGACTGTGACCCTATACGGGAGGAGAGTGCCCCATCTTTCTCCCCCTGATCTACAGCTCCGGAAATCCTATGGAGCAGTGTTTGCAGTTCTGTCAGGTGTCTAAGGCAGCAGCACCCACAGACAAGCATTGGGCTGTTGACAGCATGATCCATAGCTCAAACCTCTCCGCTGCTCCATGGAGGAAAGATGGGCTGTCTGCTTCAGAAATGTTCAGAAAGCCTTGTCAACCTTCTGTGGAGTTGCTACGAGTCTGAATGGACTTCATGGCAGTGGGGTGGGAAGGCGGATGCTGTGAGTATCACGCTTTGGTTAAATGTCTATTCAAGTCCTTTGCCCATTTTATGATTGAGTTATTTGTCTTTTTGTTTCCAAGTTATATATATTGGTTAGTATGGTTTCCAAAGATATTCTCCCAACTACTCGGCAGCTTGTCTTTTCACTTTTTAAAAAAAGTTTTTGTTGACAAAAAGTTTTTAATTTGGGGGTGGTAGAGGAGTTCCCCATTTCTCTTGTCTTTGTTGTTTGTGCCTTTGTTATTATACTAGGTAAACTATTATTGAAAACTAGGCCTGACTGGCTTGCCCTTACTTTTTCGTCTAAAATTTACTGGTTTTATATGTGCTCTGCGGCTATGTATTGATTTAAAAACTAACAAAACCCCAAACTCACTGTCATTGATTTGATTCCAACTCTTCGTGACCCTATAGGACAGAACAGAATTGCTCCTGTGGGTTTCTGAGACAGTAGATGATTACGGGAGTAGAAAGCCTCATCTTTCTCCCATTGATTTCAACCTTTACTTAGCTGAATGTACTCTGAGATTGTCTGTATACAACAAGGCTTGTTGGGATGGTTGAGGATTTGGGACTATGCTGCCAGATGGTCAAGTTTTCCTGTCATCCAATCAAAAATGCTAGTTGTAATCCAGTCCTCGGGTGGTTCAAATGGTCAGTACATTTGTCTGCTAACTGAAAGGTTGGAAGTTGAGGACACCTAAGGCACCTTGAAATTAAAGTTAGGTAACCTCTTAGAAAAAAATCAGTCATTGAAAACCCTTTGAAACATAGAAGTTCTATTCTGTCAGACGCAGAGTTGCCATGAATCTGACATGACTTGATGACCACTATTTTTTGGGAGGGGAGACAGGGCAGGGAGGGTCCTCAGCCTTCTATGGAACGTTTGAGGAATGCAAGGTGTTGATTGTTTCAATCAGATTATTAAATGTACTGGAGGTTATTGAGGGGTAGGTTCCCTCTTTTCTTCCAAGCCCATGTGGATGTTTATACCTCCATTATGGACCGTGCTGGTCCAACATTGAATTACTCATGCTTCATGTGATGGCTGGAACTGCTGCTTTTTGGTGAGTGGGGAGTGTGATGTTAGCCGATGTTGATGTTTCGTGGGCCGTCTAAGGTCCACGGGCCTGACGTGCACGTCACTGGGTTAGGGTAGCAGTTCCTGTTACCCTTGCGGCAAGAAAGTTCAGAACTTGCTCGGCGCTGTTTTTGTGATCGTTGTAATAAGTTTCATAGTCTCTTAAGTCCTAGAGACACCAAACTGCAGGCTAGTTTTCTATTACAATTGCTAGACTTGGTTTGAATTAGTTTAATTACACAGAGCTATTTTTTCTCCTAAAGACATTTCCTTTTTAATAAAAGGCATTGTTTCTAACATTCAATTCCTTTCTCTCTCTCTCAAGGAAAGGAGCTCCCACGACGTCCCTCATCAGTGTAGCTGTCACAAAGTGAGTGTGGGCGACATTCTTTTTCCTGGGTCTGGAAGAATCCTGAAAGGGTGATTGACAGGCGCTTGCCCAGTGGTCCAGTGACATATTAATTTAAATGTGGAATTTAGATCATCTCCGTCTCTCTTAGCTTTTATGTTCACACGGTTTATGTCACTTGGCAATTTGCAAAACTTTTCATCTCGTTTCACGTAACCCTTTGGAGATGTGCCAGCTATTGACGTGCCTGTGGAGCCTGAACTCTCACAGGTGAAGTTGATGTTGTGGAGCAGATCTTTTTACTCTGTCACTTGAAAATAGACGGCATCTCCAGTGAAGAGGAAGGATCCTTGCAATTTTAGGGGCTCTGTTTTATAACTCTTCAACAAGCTAATGGTTTCAAGGACAGAGTTCTACTTAGCTAACACTTTTATGGCTTTTGTTTAATATATAGATTGTTGGTAAAACAGAAAGAAAGGCTTGGTTATTGCACTAATCCATCGGTTCTCCTAACGCTATTTAAAATATAATTCATCTTGTGATTTTCAAAATGTTACTCATTTTTGAAAACGCTATAGCTCTAGCCAAGCATTTAAGCCAGCCTGACAATGATCCTGCTAGTGGCTGGTGAGAATACAGAAGAGGGTGCCCTCCCGTATGGCGTCATGCTGAACCCTTGATGGTTCCGTCTGCTGCATGGTCTGCATTCTCTGGGTTGACTTGTTGGTCACTCTTTGTGGTGGACTTGGTGTGTGTGAGAATCCTCAGTCTTAGAAGATAGTCTTAGGGAAAGAGGCTAAGGAATGGATCAACTGGTTTAGAGGGCAGTGGTGGTAGAATGTACTTGGAAGGATTTTGGAATAGTAAGAATCCTCCCTGGCAAGAGTTTTCAAATGAAATATTAAATGAGAACTCTGATATCCACAGCACGCACAAACATGGAAAGATTCCTCAGGTAATTCACAAACAAAAAAGACTAGGAAATACGAGCACAACCATCCTCATGGGCATGGCGAACCGACTTGCTCATCATCATCATCATCAAGTAGATGGTTAAAATATTGTTGATGTGGGGTATTAGTTTTAAATATCCCCAGTTATTGCTGCTGGACCTTTTTCCTGTCTTTGGATATTGTTGAAGAGTTGGAAATATTCATGTAGGAGTTAATATTTGCCGGCTGATATTTTTTTAGGTGATGGAAAATATTCTCTGATTTTATCAAAGCAACCAGAAAAGTAAAACAATTCTTGTGATTCCCATTTTAGCCGGATGAACGGAAGGCCCTCTAATGTCCTTGGCAGGGGATAGGGAAAGTGGAGGGAGAATCTAAATTTGGTTACATGTTCAGATCACTCACAGGTGCAAAATCCACAGGCCACACACAGTAGGTACCCAGCGAGGGCATTTGAATGGGAGCCCAGCCTGGCAGGAGGCCTAGAAGCAGCTATTCTTCACCAATAGGTGTCTTTGTACCAGCTCCCAGAGGTGTGTGTGGCATGTATGTGTGTGCATGTGTGTGGTTGTTTTTCTTAAGCTGCATTTAATAGAAATTATTTCCGTGGGTAAAGTGTTTGACAGCCTCATTTCTGATACGAGCTGGTGCAACCAGATCTGTGTGTTTAAAGGGTGGCAAAGGGTTAAATACAGAAGTCAAGTGGTTGAAATTTCTTCCTGCTGTTTCAAAAACTTAAGAGATGATAAAGTTACCTTACTTAGGAATTTCTTTTATTTTCCTTTCTAGGATAATAGCCAAAGTTTTGGAGGACAACAAGCTGCCTGGGGCAATTTGTTCCATGACTTGTGGTGGAGCAGATATTGGGTAGGTCCCAGGTCTAAAGTGTCTCTCAGTTGAAGAACCTTAGCTTGAGGATCCCGAGGGCTCTCTACTAGAACGAGGAGGTGACTACAGTGTTTCTTTGGGATTAGGACTGTTAGGGACTTGAATGTGTGCTTGGTTTATTAATGCATGGCCTCTGGAGGAAAATGAATGGACATTGTCCTTTTGACTGCTCAGAGCTAGTGATTGTACGGTGCTTACATCCTAAAAGAATAAACTGCTGTAACGGTGGGAAGCCCATAACTTCCTGATACTTGATTTATGAAGGTGTTTTCTTTCAGACCAGACAGTATAGTCTATTTACCACTCCCACGTGAGAGCCTCACCTGTTCCCTACATTTTTCCAGCAGAGGACACCCTGGGGACACAATCTCTCTTTAAACTAGAATTGACCATAAATCTCAGAACCCCGATGAAAGCTAAGGAGCTTTACCAGCTCATCGTACGAGTTCACTCTTGTCACCCGTCCTGGGGCGGTCAAAATGTTTGTCTCCCTTCAGCAGTTTCACCCTTCTTCTGCATTTGTTGGGCAAGCTCAGAAAGGTGGTATGATACGTCCCCACCCACCCACCCTCGCCTTTTTTTTGGTTACATAAATGAGAAAATATTAGAAAACAAAAACTCCTACATAGACAGTGTGTAGTGTAGCTAAATGCCCTTTATACATTAAGTATTCTGTTTGTTGACCGACTCTGTTCTTATATCCTGAGCATGCAGTCCTCTGTGTTGGGTCTGGAATAGCTCAAGCAATTACAGCAGTGGTGCGCAGGAGGGCATTAGTAACAGGTACCTTGAGTATATCCTTGTCCTGGATTGTGGGGCTGAACCTGGGACATCTGCCTGGACCATTGCTTCAGGGTCTTTCAACTGTGCTCTAGATTGATGCTGTGATTACACTGCTTGAATCACAGCGAACCCTTTGAAGTATTGAACTACAGGCAAGGAGGATCAAACCAGTAGTGTCTGCTCCGTATTCCTTTAAAGCAAGTAGAAATCCTAGCGTAGGCATGATCCTTCAAGTTTTTAATTCTTAAAGGAATTATTCATTAGAATTAAGAGCCTGCAATCAATCAATCAACCAATCAGTGAAAGAAAAGAAAGAATCTCCCCCCCCAAACGAGAATGTTCATGCTTCCTGGACATAAAAGGAAACACCACGATCCCTGTGCTCAGCCCCCCACCTGGCACAGGAAGGTCTTTCTTCCTTAGCTTCCTCCTGGCCAGTGTAAGGTTACTCTGCCTTGTTATATGGCTCTACTTGGGAGACCTGTATTTGGTTTTCATGACAACTCTCCTTTGCTCCTCTGAGGTGGTTTTCCTTTTGTTTTTGACTGACTGACTGTGGAAGGGCCATTGTGTCACTGCTTTCTGTTGGGTGCCACGAGGTGCTGCCCTGGCTGGGTTTACCTGCTTGGGTGACCATGTCTTTTTTCATGCAGCACAGCAATGGCCAAAGACGAGCGAGTGAACCTGCTGTCCTTCACCGGGAGCACTCAGGTGGGAAAGCAGGTGGCCCTGATGGTTCAGGAGAGGTTTGGTAAGTGTCGCTTTCTCAGGAGCCTTTCATTCTCCCAGAAGACTGCAGGCAGAATCCAGAAGTTGGATATTATTCCTGGACTTTTTCCACAGAGGCACCAGCCTTGTCTTGAATGTTCAAATAAAAAGCTTAGTACAGTTATTGGTGGGTTACTATTAGGGAACTTTTGCATTTTAAATAGCATAACATTTTGGAAAGGATGTAATTTTCTCTCCAAATGACCATCATAGAATCATAACCAATTGATTGATCTAATTTGTCTGGCAAATTTTAAAAGGAAAAAAGCACAATTTAAACCAGACCAAAGAATAAAAGGACTTAGAGTGAGTGTGGAATCAAAGACTAAAATCCGTTCTTCTTACTTAAATTCCATGTCTATACAATTGAAAGGGGTTGTGTAGACATAGCTTTGTGTGCTCTGCTTTATGGCTGTTGAAGTTTCAAGGATAATGTTGACTGACAATTTTTGGCTATTTTGCTAAATGTAGACTCTACTCACAGCATGCAACTTGACTAGTTCATCTACAAGCTATTTTGTTACATAGTCTTTGCTTTTCCAAAAGCAAGTTTACAAGAAAGTGTTACAGTTATTAAACAAGGTCAGTAAGATTGTTGGATACAAGCTCAAGACAATTAGATTTAAAGCAACATAAAAAATGGAAAAAATATTTTAAAATAAGTTTCACAGAAGTGCAATTCTTGCCAGACTACAAGGTCTGGCTTATCTGTTTTAAAGTATTATTTGATCCAACAAGGAGAGTAGAGATACCGGGAGGATTAGAGGAGGGTCGTGGGAGAACAGGGGAATGGATCACAAGGATCAACCTATGGCCCCCTCCGAGGGGGACGAATAATGAGAACGGGGGTGAGGGGCAACCGAGGATGATGTAAGATACGGAAAAATAATCTATAGCTTATCAAGGGTTCGTGGGGGAAGGTGAGTGGGGGAGGGAGGGGAAGAAATGGGGAGCGGTTATCAGGGGCTTAAGTGGGAAGAGAATGCTTTGAAAATGATGATGGCGGCATATGTGCAAATGTGCTTGACACACTGGAGGAATGTATGGATTGTGATGAGAGATGTAAAAGCCCCCAATATAAGTATTTAAAAAAATATTATTTGACTTAAAAAGACTATGAAGACTGTCATGGAAAGAAATTAAGAGAAGACTTAGTTGAAAGATAATGTCATTTTTTGGAAAGATTTCATATTAAGACATCGCTGTTACCATCTGCAGATTTTACACACTCCTGTCATAGTCCCAGCTGCCCTTTTCTTCCCAGCCATTGACAAGCAGATTCAAATTCATGATATTGCAAGACAATCAGAATACTCAGAGCAGTCTTGGAAAAGAATACATTTGAGACTTCTTAGATTCCAAAACTTACTATAAAATGACAGTCATCAAGACTGTGTGATGCTGACATAAGGATATGCAAATAAGCCAGTGGATCCAGAAATAAACAACTAGCATGTATGACCAGTTTGATTTTTGACGAGAGTAATCTTTTCAGCAAATGATGCTGGGAAAGTGGACAGCACACGCACAGCACGGGGTTGGACCTTTCCCACACCATGCAGCCAAATGAAGTCAAAATGGAGCAAGACCAACAACACCACACAACTCTTGGAGGAAAACCTGCTAGTACAGCTTTGTGACCAGGAGTTAGGAAGTGGTTTCTTAGATTGGAGACAAAAAAGCATGCGGAAAAAAATTGCTAAATTGGTCTTTCTCAAAATTCATTTGTGCTTGTTGTTCAAATGACACCATCGAAAAAACGAAAAGACAAACTACAGAATGGGAGTAAATAATTTTCAAATCATATCTGAAAAGGCTCAAGTTTTAAATAAATAAAGAACTTGTAAGTGCAGCAATAAAAAGACCATTAAAACATAAATGACCACTGATCACCTGATGAGATGCCCAGCATTAATTACCATATATACTTGGGTGTAAGCTGAGTTTTTCCAGCACATTTTTTAATTTTTTAAATAATCATTTTATTAGGGGCTCATACAACTCATCACAATCTGTACATTAGTACATATGTTGACTTCATCATTCTCACAACACCCGCTTTCCACTTGAGCCCTTGGTGTCAGCTCCTCCTTTTTCCCCCTCCCTCGCCGCTCCCCCTTGATAATTTATGAATTATTATTTTATCATGTTTCCCCATCCAACGTCTCCCTCACCCACTTCTCTGCTGTCTGTCCCCCAGGGAGGAGGCCATATGTAGACCTTGTCCTCTGTTCCCCTTTTCTCCCTCACCTTCCCTCCACTCTTATGCTATCGCCACTCTCTCCACTGGTCCTGGGGGGTTCATCTGTCCTGGGTTCACTGTATTTCCAGTTCCTATCTGTGCCTGTACACATCCTCCGGTCCAGCTGGATATGTAAGGTAGATTTGGGATCATGGTAGTGTGTGTGTGTGTGGGAGCATTTAAGAGCTAGAGGAAAATTGCATATTTCATTGTTACTACACTGCACTCTGATTTGCTCCTCTCCTCCCCACAGCCCTTCTGCAAGGGGATGTCCAATTTCCCCCGCATGGGCCCTGGGTTCCCACTCTGCACTCCCCTTCATTCATAATGTTATGGCTTCTTTTATTTTTTGGTCTTTGATGCCTGATACCTGACCCCTTCGCCGCCTCGTCATCTTACAGGCTGATGTGCTTCTTCCATGTGGGTTTTGTTGTTTCTCAGTTCTCATCTTCCAGCATGTGGGACCCCAGATGCTGTATCATTTGATAGCCAGGCACCATCTGCTTTCTTCACCACTTTTGCTAATGT
>NW_022111373.1:14755743-14764279 GCF_000313985.2 Echinops telfairi
TATATCTTTTGGTAGCTGGGCACCATCCGCTTTCTTCACCACATTTTCTTGTGCACCCATTGTCTTCAGCGATCGTGCCAGGCAGGTGAGCATCTCAGACTGCCGAATTGTTAGAACAAAGTGTTCTGGTGTTGGGGGAGTCCAGCACATTTTTAATGCAGTTTTTGTGGTAAGATTAGGTGCCTCGACTGATATTCGGGTCAGCTTATACTCGCATATGTACGGTAGTTCCCCTTCTTACATTATCAGATATCATCTTCTCATCTATGTAGTGTAGTTTATGTCAACTATAGGATTATGAATTGTAGTGCCATAGGAGGATTACAGATGTTTAAAACGCATTTGCCTATCTTGAATTGTATGCTTTTCTTGTAGAAATTTTAAGGGTTAGGAATCAAGAAGCCAATGACCGGTGAAGGATGTAAAAAAAGGCCTTTCTAAATCTTACTTGCAACCAGGCAAGACAAACTGAAGTTTAGCATAGAATTTTCTGTTTTCTTGCTTTTTGTCTTAAAAAAATGCTGTACTGTACTGAGCTAGCCCACATTAAAGCAACCATTGCAGCAGTAATGAGAGCTGGCCTAGCATTCATTGGCTATCTGCAGTCACATGGCTGCATCCCCTTTGGGTAATACTCTGGGGGATATTTACCATTTCGCAGTGGTGGGAAGGGGAACGTTCTCTCCAGTCACCATGTACTTTCCTGTTGTCAAAAGTAAATAAAAGTTATTAAGTAGAAGTTGGCTTATAGTACACTGAAGGTACAAAATGAAGTTAATATCAAATCTTTATTAAGGGGAGGGAAGGTAAAAATGCCACTTGTAGTCTGCTGTGTAACTTTTGTGGTATGAACATGGGCGATGCCTATGAAGAGCCCGAGCAGTACCTTTTGACCGTGACCTAAGTACCATGTACACTCGAGTACATGCCAACCCGAATATCAGCTGAGGCACCTAATTTTACCACAAAAGCTGCATAAAAAATGTGCTGAGAAACTCGGCGTATACATGAGTATATACGGTAGATAACCAACAAGTAGATAATCTACAATCAATGTATGAAATACTAGAGATAGCTAAATATAATTTAGTATATCCGTAACATCACATACTTATGGTGAAAATTTTAAATCGGGTTTAATAACCTAGGGAAGCAGGGTGAGATTTAAAAAAATGATTTCATTAGGGGTTCTTACAGCTCTTATAACAATCCATACATCAGTTGTATCAAGCACACTTGTACATATGTTACCATCTTCATCTGCTTTCTACTTGAGTCCTTGGTATCAACTCCTTTTTTTTCCTTCCCTCCGCAGTGAAATATTAATGAGGAAAAAAATTTTAAAGCTAAATTAATCGGATGATCTGGTCTCAAATAAATATAAAAGAATAATAAAAATATTTGGAACACACTATTCCAAGTTGTGAACATTATGAGTCATAGGTTTTTTTCACGTATGATACTTTTTGCTGTAGTGATTATTATTTAATTTTCCATACCGAGTACAAACTTTTCGTGCAAGCATTTGTTTCATATAATTTCAGAGTTACAGAGAAGTTAACAAAATGAATTTATGCTCCCTTTATCAAGACTCATCAGTTGATTACATTTTGCCCCATTTGCTTTATTGTTTTTTCTCCCATTTCATTAATACCTACCTTCCTGCACACACTCGCACACTATGAATAGGTATGGTTTTTGAACCATTTAGAATAAATGAGTTATCACTGAATATTTTAGTTTGTTACCTAAGAAGTATATTCAGATTTTTTTGTTTTGTTTTTAAGTGTATTCTTAAAATCAAGATGTTTAATGTTGATGGAATACTCATGCTACTTTTTAAATTAGAAAATAAAATATTTGGGATAGGCTACATTCTGAAGCTTTCTAATTGTCTGGTCTTGGCACAAGGGACTCCATTTTGAATCCGGCACCTTCTTGGTTCTCAGAACTCACCTCTCATGGGCCTCCCTCACATTGGCCTCCCCTCCCCTCGCTGAAAATCACCAGTTCTGAGAACCAGATATCCCCGAGAAAGAATGTTCTTTGAAGATATGTTTACTTCACCTGCCTCGGTACCTATAGATAAGATTAACGACCACTTCCCTGCATCCCTTGAAAATGTGTTTATTCCACCCATCCCGGACCTATAGATAAAATTAATGAGCGCTTCCCTTTGAAGTCCCTGTATGCAGCTGTGCCTGCCACCAGGGGATATAAAAACGCAGCCAGAAATTCCCCTCGCGCGGTTTCATTAGCTCAATACGTGAGTTCTTGAACCCGTCCGCAAGCTTCTCAATAAAGCCTGCTTCTAAAACTTTACCAATTGGACCTTTAATTCCGCTTCGCGCCCCAAAAACCCTTACACTAATGAGCACTAATTTGTGTTTGTATTTTTTAAAGGGAGAAGTTTATTAGAGCTTGGAGGCAACAATGCCATCATTGGTAAGACTGGTTGTTACTTGTTTTATTTTCTCTTCACAATACCCGTATTAGCCTATGTGAATATATAGAACTTGCTGAGGCATTTAACCCTGTACGCAGTAACTTCTCTGTGGCACATGCTTGAGGCATAATTCCTGCATTGACCTTTTACTTGGGAGCCGGCAGAGGCCAGCACATGTCACCTCAGGTCTGGACCTCCGTGATGCTGTTGTGTTTTTCCTTGAAACTGTGGCTGTAAGTTTCTAGAAGGCATAAAGGAGGGAAGAATTACAAGTATAGAAGTGGAAGGGCCAGCTTTGTAACTACTGTGTTAAATAACTGAGGGCAGAAGGACATCGACACAAACAGAGAGGAATCAGGAAGTGACCTTGCCCGATCTCTTCAGAGGAGGAGAGACGTGTGGAGGGGCGTTGGGTGTGACGTGAAGTCAACTGGCGGCAGGAGTGAGTACTTGGTCGCAGATCTGGACAAGCTAGAGGGAGAGGCATGGAAGGGAATCTGCTGATGACACCGAGGGTGTAGATACTGCTGGAGAGCATGGTCTGGTAGCAGTGATGATCAGGGGGTGACATTGCTTTCTCTGTTGCCTGTGGCCCAAAGTGCTGGCATCAGAATGGGCCTTGAGGGTGCTGGCACAGGCCACTAGAGTGGAAAGGTTGATGGGCTTGGAGAAGCGATCCCTTGTGGCTGCAGAGGCCCTCTCGTCGGTGTCCGAAACGAGGAGAGGGGAGGAATGGAGAGAAGCCCTGCACATCTGTGTTGGGTAAAGACAGTAAGCTTGTTGCGCTAGTCCAGTTCTCATAAAATCCCCCCTGGAAGAGAAGCATGATCGATTTTTCCTAATGGACATGTGTGCCTCTGTAATGTGAGCGTGGTGAATTGTGCAGGGTGGATTTCACATTCCCTTACTACACTTTCTCATGCGTCGTTTTACACCACTTGGCAAATACCTAGTCTGCCTGCTTTGCCACACTGATGGGTGCTGTCCTTCTCCAAGCTTTCGAGGATGCGGACCTCAGCTTAGTGGTGCCGTCAGCTCTCTTTGCAGCCGTGGGGACAGCTGGCCAGCGGTGTACGACAGCGAGGCGCCTGGTGAGTGTGTCTGCAGAGGCTAAGGAGCCTGTCTTGTCTTTAGACACCACTGTTGACTAGTTGCGACTGTTAACGAGGAGGACTGCTAGAACCAAATGTATCCCTAGATGTGGTTGGTAAAGAGCAGGGGGCTTCCACATTTTTCATTTCATTTTCCACGAACTTTTTAAAGCTCCCTTGCAGGTGGCCCTGCTGTTTTCTTTAGTGTTTGTCAGTTAACTGACTCCCTTTCCCCACCCACCTTGAAAGTGGTCTTATGACTTATTAATTGTAGTTGATTGGAGCTGCGACTGGGGAATGTTTTCATTCCTATTCAAAGACCACTACAAAGCCTAACGTTGTTTAGAGAATAAAACAGACTAAAGAAAATAAGAAATTGTAAAACTATTTGCCTAAAGGTAGATAGCCTAGCCTTTCGTATTAAAACTTTAAAAAGATTTTAATTTTTGACATCTTATGTCTTAAGCTTTGACTTGATGTGACATGTTTTATTGAAAAGCAATTTAGTCTTTATGTGCTTCCTATAAATAGAGAATTTGTACATCCATAACATATAACTGTCTCTGCTTATCTACAGAGCAGATCATTTTAAGCGTTTATAAGGAGATTGAGTGTGCAGACTTAGCAAACTTAATCTCTATACTTAGATTCAAGCTGGATTTTGTGGAGCATTCTTGATTCTCACGACCCTCTTAAAGTTTGGGAAAATTATGCATACCACAACCAAGCAAATTTTGACTAGGGATAAGGTTTGTCTGCATTTGCTGTTTTTCGTTATTGAAGAAATTCTTCCTGAAATTGGAAACAAAGGAAAACTCACAGTTGATTTACAAAGGACTTGGTTGACTCTCACGCACTTTGGTTTAGGTTGACACACCTAAATTGAATGGAATAAGTTAAAAGACATGAATAATTCTATATTTAGCTTTCCTGTTTCATTTTTATTTTTTTGTGTCTCAGAAAATGAGAATTTTAAAAAATGTTTCTGTTCTTTAAAAACATCTATGATGAGGATCATAAAGTAGTATATTAAGATGATCATCATAAAATAATATACTAATTTGTTCACTTTAGACATATATCCCCTTAAGGCTAAGAGGAGACCAATTGAATCGAGCTGCCGCCAGGGCCCTTGGAGAGAAAAGATTGTTTGTACCTTTACTTGTGGTAAAGGCAAAATGACACGAAACACAACCATTTCCTCATTCATCTGACATTTATTTTTTCTTTGTGTATTGGCGCAAATGTACATAGACATGCTTTTATGTGTCATACAAGCAAATACGATTCATTATTGCCTAACTATTTCCAGAAGGAACCCTGGTCACATAGCGGCTACACATGGAACTGCCAAATCACAAGGTCAGCAGTCTGAAATCACCAGCCACTCTGTGGAAGAGTGAAAAGGCTTTCCATGCCCATGAAGAATGAGTCTCAGAAACCAACAGAGGTCGCTCTTTGTTCTAAAGCGGTGGTTCCCAACCTTCCTCAGGCCGCCACCCTTTCAGGCAGTTCCTCATGTTGTGGTGACCCCCAACCATAACATTATTTTCATTGCCACTTCAAAACTAATTTTGCTACTGTTATGAATTGGGCGACCCCTGGGAAAGGGTCGTTTGACCCCCAAAGGGCTTGCAACCCCCTGGTTGAGAACCGCTGTTCTATAGGGTCGCTATGAATTGGGATCAGCTTGAGTCAATGAGTCTCCTTTTCTTTCATAAGCCTTGAGGGACTGAATGTTTAATGTGAACAAATTAATATATTTTAAGTACTTTATGATCATCATCTTAGATTTTTTTTTAAGAACTGGGAAATGTAAAAAAATTTTTTTCATTTTTTTATAAAACAGAAAAAAAATGAAACAGAAAAGGTACAGACAGAATTATTCATGTCTTTTGACTTATTCCACTTAATTTAGCTATGTCAGCCTTATTCAAATTGACTAGAGGTCAATGAGTTTTGGAGGTCCATTACTACCCAATCTAATTTTCATAGGGAGAGTTAGCTGTGTGTAGGAAAACAACATTTCCAGGAATGTGGACTTTTCCATGCCTAGTTCTTATGATGTCAAGTCTTTGATCATGGGGAGACCAACTCAGAGATTGGATCTTACCTGGTGTGAGCCCACAGGCCACTCTCATGAGCTCCCAAATTCAACTGCAGATGGGAAATGTGGGGCTAATACTACCACAAAAAAAAAGGAAAATATTTTAAAATGGATTGTGGTGATGATTACACAACTCTCTTAAATGTAATTAAATGAATAAGTGATAAGATATGTGAATTATAGGTAAAGAAAACTGTTAAAAAATACACTCTGGAGACCTACTTGTCCAGAGTCTAAGTGCAATATGCACATGTGCAATCATATGCACATCAGAGGTAGCGTGATCCGTGCATTGTAGTATTTGTTCACTGCCACTTGTACAGCTGTGTAGTATTAAATAAAATTGTCTCTGGGGGGTGAGGGGCCAGCCCCCACCCGCTGATAACTCCTATGAGTTCAGTGATACTACTTCTGGGTTCAGTAATGCACAATTGTACGGTTGAGATATATAAGTATTATATTAAAGTCATCAAGAGCATGAGAGATAATACAATAATACAGTCAGGCATGATACATAGCAACATTGCTCACCTCAGCCCAGCTTGGTGGTCCACGTGGAGAGAGGGGGAAGGGAAGGAGGGTAAGGGAACAAGGGAGAGGGGAGTGACCAGGGAGTGAGCAGCAAGGAGCTCAGAGTCAGAGAGGGAAGTCCTGCTGACTCACACCTATATACCTTTTGGGGGCAATCCAGCCCACTAATTACAGGTAAAGACATACGTCACAGGAAGGGGCTGCACTATAGGTTATACAGCAATGAGTGGGTGGTCTAGGGGTTGGTCTCTGGGTCTTCATAGGAACATTATCAGTAGGGTGCAAACCCCACCTAGAGGAACCAAGCTAATGGTCCCAAGCTTCAGAGAGAAGTAGGCCATTGTCTCCAGCAGCAGGGAGCAGACCCACCCCCTTGGTGGGATGAGACAGCAGTCTGGCAGCAAGGATCTGACTTCCCCCCACACAGCTGTACTGTGGAGAATTCTCTGATAAGTAAGGCAATTGCTCTAGGATGGAACCAGAAATAGTTGGCTGTGATACTTAGCCCAACAGGCCCTGAGAATTATGATAAAAATATAGCATATGATGTTATTTTTAACATCTACTTGGAGGAAGTTGCCAATTTGATGACAGTTAATATGTAACTGTTCAATTGTATTGCTTTGTCTGTCTACAGGACAGACATATCATTTTAAAAATTCAAATAATTAAAAAACAAGAACAAAACATTTGGTTGCAATTGCAGGAAAGGTCAGCAGTTCGAATCCACCATCCACTCTGAGGGAAAAGATGAGGCCGTCTACCGCTACAGAGATTTATAGGCTTGGAAACCCTAGATTAGAGGTTCTATGAGTAGGAATTTGATTGGATGACAGAGGATTTTTTTTTTTTGGTTTGCTTCTGCTAGTTTATGTTTTCAGAGATCATAATATTTGAAGAACTGTTAAAAGCTTAATCCACACAATTAACAACAATATAGTTGCTAAAAGTGTGTATATTTATTTTACTATTCCCGTGAATAATATCTCTTTTATTTCCCCCACGTAGTTTCTGCATGAAAGCATCCATGATGAGGTGGTAAATAAACTTAAAAAGGCGTATGCACAGATCCGTGTCGGGAACCCATGGGACTGTGAGTGGTGGTTCGATTTTTAAAGATTTTCCCTTTGGTCACTGAAGTTACAGCATTTCCCATTTCCTAAGGGAAATGCTTTGTTGTTTTTTAATATTTTGCATTGGGGGTTGATACATCTTGTGCTCCCAGCACTAGGGCCCTGAGTACTTGATGTGAGTTAGTGGTGGAACTAGGACATCTTCTCCCTAAGCTGCTGTTTGAGATGGGATGAGATTTGACTAGTTTTTCTATCATTGTTACTTACTCTCAATTAGGCCATCATGATAAGAGGCTGCAAGAATCCCCTCTGACGAACTTGGTTTTGCTTCTACTTTTTCCTCCCTGAGTTATTTTAAAGGCTGTCGTGAGGTCCTTCACCCTCCTGCTGAGCACACGTTAATGATCTCTCTTTGCTCTGTGACTAAAACCTAGATTTCTTCTTTTTCAGCAGGCTCACAATCTCTCCTGACCCGACCTCTGCCTGCTTCCTTGCCTACCTTCTTCCCTCCTGGCGTACCATTTGCCCCTTGTTCCCTAAATGCCTACGCTTTGACTTTCGGTCGCTGCGCCAAGCTTTCCAGGCCATGCCCTACTGCTCCCTTTCCTGGGAAATGTCTTCACCCAGATCTTTCCATTTCCAACCCTCTGCAAAGAGCCACCTCCTCACAAACCCCTACTAATACCTGTCTTCTTCCTCTATCCTTGCTCTGGTTCCCGGCAGCCATAACCCAGGGCAGCTTCACTCTCCCCCCTTGAACTGCCCACCAACTGCTGAGCCGGTGAAGTTTCTTAAGACTGGTCATGCTGGTCATGAACTTATGGATCCTATAGTCATGCCTCTGTTCCCGTGGCCAGCAGATTTGGCTCGCCCCCCTGTTGCTGTAAGTAAAGTTGATCGGAACACAATCACGTCCGTTCATTACGGTACCTTGTCTGGGACTGCCCTCGCGCTGCAGTGGCAGAACGGAGTAGTGGCGGCAGTCCCACAGGAATTGTGCAAAACCGGAAGAATTTGGACCTGTTAGAAAGAACGATTGCTAACTCCTGTCTGAAAGGAGAACTTCTCTGAGGGGACTGCTCTGTTCAGTGGGAAACCTGCCGTGATGCTAAAACGATGCTCTGTTGGGCAAAACGATAAAAAAGTCTCCCTTTTCCCTCTCCAGCTAATGCGCTCTATGGGCCGCTCCACACCAAGCAGGCAGTGACCATGTTCCTGGGGGCAGTGGAGGCCGCAAAGGAAGAAGGGGGCACCGTGGTCTGCGGAGGCAAGGTAATAGAAATGGCCT
>NW_022111373.1:14765847-14771257 GCF_000313985.2 Echinops telfairi
CCAAAGTTTTCTTCAATGATGATTGGAATTAAAAGATTCGTTCATAAGCTATACTAATCACTGTGTTTCATTTTCATTTACATCAGTAACTGAGTCTCTTGCAAAGTCATCTCTCAGGACTTTCGCTGTTTCCTACCTCTCCCCAGTCGTTAGGTTACATCATGCAACACGGCATCACAATGCAAATACAGATGGCTTACAACAATTGAGTCCATACCGCGGATTCAGCTCAGAAAGAGCAGAAACAGAGAGAGGCTAGGGAGGTGACCCCCACCCCCCCAAAGTAGCTTCCTGTGGGCGTTGGACTGTTTCATAGAAAGAAAGGTGAGCATTAGTTGAGTGGGGAACTAGTAGTTTGATTATGTGGAGGTTTGTTATAGGAGTTTTTACAGTATACCCTTTTGGTCTTTTGGTTTTTGTTCAGTAAATGCCGGTTACCTATTTTTAAATTAATCGCTCGCTGCCCTCAGACCTATTCCGACTCCTGGCGGCCCTGTGGAGCGGGATAGGACCCAGACGGTAGCTCTTTATGCGAGCAGAGCCTTAGCTTTCTCCCAGATTTTAAAATTACAGCCATTAAAAGAAACCAGAAAACAAAAAGCAACTAATACTTGTCACAGCAAGTAATATTTGACACCTAATTTTGTCAGCCGTCATTCATGAATACATCGCAGGGGCCTCATTGTTGACTTTTCCTTTTTAATTTTTCTTTGAACGACAATCAGTCATTGGAAGAGGTGATTTTTTTTTTTCATATTCATGAGGGGAGGTTTTCTTTTTTTTTAACAAATCATTTTATTGGTTCTTACAGCGCTTATAACAATCCATCCATTGTATCAAGCACATTTGTACATATGTTGGCATCATCCTTTTCAAAAAATTTTCTTTCTACTTGAGCCCTTGGTATCCGCTCCTCTTTTTTTCTCTCTCTCCTCCACCCTTCCACCCTTGTGATCCCTTGATAAATTGCAAATTATTATTATTTTTATTTCTTATACTGCCTGCTGTCTCCCTTCACCACCCACGTTTCTGTTGTTCGTCTCTCTCGTACTAAATAGTGTTGGTAATTTTCTTATAGGTGTATATACAGATTGTGCCCTCTTGATCATAATACTAGAAAAGAGAATGAATTATCCTAATGGATTTTATTTCTCTCCCCAAGGTCATGGATCGCCCTGGGAATTACGTAGAACCAACGATTGTGACTGGTCTTGCACATGATGCATCCATCGCACACACAGAGACTTTTGCTCCAATTCTTTATATCTTTAAATTCAAGGTAACAGTTCCTTTTCTCTTGTTTCTGGTCTAATGTTAAAATAAGTGAAAAGACTAGGGGAACATTAAGGTGGATTACACTTCACTCAGCCTTTAGGGATTTAAGAGCGCTACTCTGATCGATCAGTTGAACTGTGAAGGTTATGATGAAAGGCATAAAGCATGTCAACTTGAAACTAAGCTGAACTCACTGCCATCGAATCGATGCTGTCTCATAGCAACCCTGTAGGACAGGGAGAACTGCCCTTGGGCGTTTCCAAGACTGGAACTTTTAATAGAAGTAGAAAGCCTTGTCTTTCCCCCTCAGAGAGGTTGGTGATTTTGAACCGCTGACCTTGTGGATTGCATCCCAGTTGCTAACCACTACTCCATCAGGACTCCATGTCAACCTGACTGTCTAAAAAAACCAAGATAATCAGAGGACCATTGTTGGATCTATTCAGGCTCTGGCCCTGAGCCCTGTGGGCTATAGGGCAGCTTCTGTTAAACACAGGTGTGATGGGGAGAATAGGGTGAGCTGCGGCTAAGCATCGGCAGACAAAGTGAGGAAATGAAGGGCATTCTAAAGACCTACCTTACCCCTTGTGGCAGGAGATAGACTGCAGGTTTCAACAGTGAAGGTAATGAGGTCACAGGCACTAGGCTTGCCAGCAAATGAGCAGTTGCAGGTTTAGTTTTGAGATTGCAGAAATGAAGGCTTTGGAATGAACCG
The DNA here is from genome assembly GCF_000313985.2 of Echinops telfairi. Lineage (NCBI taxonomy): Eukaryota > Metazoa > Chordata > Mammalia > Afrosoricida > Tenrecidae > Echinops > Echinops telfairi. The sequence goes on from NW_022111373.1 coordinate 14,767,838, forward strand.
TGATTAAGAGTTAATAGGATGATGACAGTTGTATCATTTTGCAACTGTGTCTAAGGTTGCATTTTTTTAATAGTTTGCTATCGATTTTCGTCTTTTCACTTCCAGTGACTATAGAGAATAATAATTTCATGCTCTATCGTGTGTGTGATTAATCTATTTGTGTGTGTGTGTGTGTGCGTGTGTGTGTTGCCATGAGACCTGGAGGAAGATTTTTGACCTCTTCTAAAGGGGTTATACGTTTTCCTCAATGATCTTAATGTTTGCTTTCTTGGTTTATGCTTTCAGTTTGGTAGAGCAACATCTTCAGTTGTCTTATTTGTAAAACTCAGGTGCTACAGACTGCCCCAAAAGATAAGGAATAATGCGAACTCTTTGAATCTTTTTGTGCACTCGAAGTATTCTGGGCCGTCTCGTGAAATGAGTTTTAGATTGGTGAACTTTGACTTGAATACTGTATCATCTAACATCTTCCAACACCTGCGCTTTTAGAATGAAGAGGAGGTCTTTGCCTGGAATAACGAAGTGAAACAGGGACTTTCCAGTAGCATCTTCACCAAGGACCTGGGAAGAATCTTCCGCTGGCTTGGGTATATCTTTATTTATCTCTTTTGATAAATTTTGCAAATCAGAATTGTGGGATGAATTGTCTTTTCCAAAAAAGAAGAGGACATGATCGGGTGAAATCGCATGTTTAGCACTGGGAGGCCTGGAGGTTTTGTTTGTTTGATTCTCTGTTTTGTTTTTCATATCTTACATCTTGCTCACACCATGCATCCCTTTTTAAACACAGTCCTAAAGGATCAGACTGCGGCATTGTAAACGTCAATATTCCAACAAGTGGGGCCGAGATTGGAGGTGCATTTGGTATGTAGAGAATTGCTTTTTTGTGTGTGACTCATGTTGGGCAGCAATGGAAATGGAGTGGTGGCTTTTAGAAAAGTTTGCCCCTGAAATTGAAACACAATTTGTATTCTGAAATGATTTATGCTATCTCAATGCCTGAGAGAGCTTTTATTTCATAGTCAGGACTCGGTATTCTAGTATTTTGTCCTGCTTCAACTTTCCATTTGAACTGGAGTTCATTTGTATGTGAACCCCTGAAATTGACATCTCTTTGAGAATATGTCCAGTCCCCCTCAAATTAAGAACTTCTGTGTTAGAGCCAGAAAATTTCACTCAAAATTCTTGAGGTTTTATTTGTAGAGTATTAAATACTATGTGTCATTGTCTGTTTTTATTTCCCCACTTCAACCTGCTCCTAAACCTTGCATTTTTAGTTAAGTTTAGTAATAACTTGAAAAAAGGCAAAAAGAGTTTCCCAACAATCAGTCAGTGTTGTGCATTTCAAGTGATCCATTGGAAATGGCTAGTGCTGATGATTCCATAATATAAGGAAATAATTCATGCCACCGAATGGTTCTTGTAAATAACGTTGAAATGGAACTCGCTTACGTGTGTGTGTAAGTAAGCAAGCAGATAGATAGAAAACAAACGAACAAACACAGATCCAAAGTATAGTAAGAACAGATTGCCTTGTGTTTTGGATATAGAAACAAAACAAGCTTGCATTAATACATGTAAAAACTGGAATGATTAGGAAAAGTGTTGTATTTTCAGATCAGACACGTTAATTGGCTGAGACGCTTGTTTTCAGGTCAGCCCCTCTCCCCTGCCCTCTGCTCTGCAATAAGAGCACATGCCGGTCTACCTGCGCCTCTTGTAATCTTCAGTCCCTGTCTGCAGTCTCTGGTCGCTTTCCCGTCGATTAGTCTTCAGGGAAACTTTCAAAACGGATTTTATTTTTAAAGCTAGCTCTCTGAGTGTGCATGGGTGTGTTCGGTGTCTGCACAAAGTGTATCTTAGCTTTGGGATGATGGAAACCGACTCCCCTGCACACTTCCTTCTTTTCTCTAGGCAACCACTTTCTGACCCTACATGCTAAAGCCAGATGTAAATTTATTGAAATATTTTAAGTATTAAGCTTTAACCGTATCTTTGTTTTGAAAATTCTAGAAATCCTTTCTCGACCCTCTTACAATTGTATTCCAACAAGGCTACCAAATCCTCCTTTTTCTGTATCTTGGAAGGTAGCATCACAGTTTTTGGTTAACCAATTGGTACTCAATTTTTAATAAGGCTATTAATTTTATTGAATTTATCCAATTGTCATATGATTGGTTTTCTTATGGAACAATGTTTTCCTTTCAGTTACATTTTTTTATTTGCTTCATTTTCTGTGTATTTATCATTACATCGGCTCCCACTCGTCAGTGTCTACTTAATATAATTTTGCACCGTGTTCCAGTCTGTCAGATAACGTCTGTTCTCCGCCCCTCCTCTGATCCGGGCTTGCTGCTCTGCAGGCTTGCTGCGCAGCTCTGACTGTCCTTGCACGGTGGGAATTCGTTAGTGTCTCTCCCAGGGTGGCTCTCCTGGGTTCGGGCGCTCGGGTCATCGTTCTTGACTGACGCCTTCACTTTGATGGCTCACATGCTGCAGTGGCATCAGCACAGAGAGCGCATAGACGATATATTTATGTTCCTGAATATGCATTTCAAAATGTCTTCATATTGTCCTTGTGTTTGATCAACACTGTGGCTGGTGGAAAAGGATACGGCTGTTCCCCTGAAGATGAACAGCCGGGGAAAGCTTGGGGAGCAGTTCTCCTCCGTCCTATAGGGTTGCTGTAAGTCAGGAGGACTCTGATGGCAGGGGCTTTTGGGTATGACTGGTAGAAGATTCTAGGTTAGTGGGCCAGGCCTCCCTAGTGAGACCAGGCCCATGTTTGGTGATTTGCATGGACGCACAGAACTCAGCATGCATTGTACGGGTGGCTCTGATTTATCAGAGAAAATCAGCAAAAGGAAGCTGGGGTGAAGACTGGAGAAAGCCAGGCCCTGATCTTTCAGGTGAGGTCCCAGTAGGGACCTCAAGGTGGGGTTCATCCTACAGTGAGTTGTGACAAGTGTGAAGCGTTGCCTACGGGGGAAGCTCGTTAGAGACTCGGGTCCTGAAGTTTTGATTGGAGCCAGTCAGTGCCGGCACCCTCTGTCCAGCACACACCAAGATTGTGGACTTCCTGAAGGAAAGCAGGGGTTTACCGTAAACTACATTTTTTGGTGTTAAAACAGTTACGGCATAGTGAGTCATTCTTTTTGAGTCATTCTTATCATTTAAGGAGTTTTCTTGTTTCTGTCAAGGAGCCCTGGTGTCTTTGGGTTAGACATTGGATGCTAACCATAAGGTCAATGGTTCAAACCCACCAGTTACTCCAAGGGAGAAGGATGAGGCTGCCTCCTTCGGTAAAGAGTCACAGACTCTGAAGCCCTAGATAGAGTTGCTATGAGACAGAATGGACGCGGTGGCAGTGGGTTTATAAATGATGATGATTATTAGTGCAAGGAGCTGCTTCGTAGTTAA
>NW_022111373.1:14773854-14783268 GCF_000313985.2 Echinops telfairi
CCTCCCTCACAAACCCTTGATAAGTTATAGATTATTTTTTCCATATCTTACACGGTCCTCCATCGCCCCTCACACACTTTTCCGTTATTCGTCCCCTTGGGAGGGGGACGGATCCTTGTGATCGATTCCCCCTTTCTCTCCGGTTTATGGATATTTTTATCTCCTTGCAGACTTTAGAAGCTGGGCAGATGAGTAATGGTGGGACATGTAGGCTTGAGGAATCCCACTTCTGGGAATAATACCGCAGAACCTTGACAATGGATTAGCTCATTTACCCGGCAGACACAGAGCGGGCTGGGGCCTCTGCTTGGTGAGGGTGTCTCGGGGAAGTTTTAACTACAAAGTTTTTTTGCTAATAATCTGCTTTCCTCCCCCTCTGGTAGAAATAGCCTTTACTGAGTTCCAGTAAAACAGTGTGGGGCCAAGCACTTGTGGTGCCGTGTTGTGGAAGAAGCATTGGGTGAGGGGCCAAGAGACATCCATGCACTTTCCTTTAAGCAGTGGTTCTCAGCCTTCCTCCATGCCGTGACCCATTCAGACACTTCCTTATGTTATGGTTGGTGACCCCCCAACTATGACATTATTTTTGTTGCTACTCCATAACTGCAATTTTGCTACAATTGTGAATCGGGCAACCCCTGTGAAAGGCTCATTTGACCCCCAAAGGGGTTGCAATTCACAGATTGAGAACTGCTGCTTTTCAGCTTCTCACCAGCTCTGTGACCTTACATGGGTTTCTCTCTCTTTCTTTCTTTCTTCCTTTTCTTTCTTTCCTTCTTTCTTTCTTTCGATCATTTTATTGGGGCTCTTACAACTCTTACAACAATCCACACATCAATTGTATCAAGCACATTTGTACATATGTTGCCATAATTTTCTCAGCATTTACATTATATTTGAGCCCTTGGTATCAGCTCCACTTTTTACCCTCCCTCCCCTGCCCTGGGTGCGTTTCTTAACCTTTGTTTCTACCAGCCTCAGCTCTGTAGTTCTGGAGGGGCTCTTGGCTGTGGCTTGTTCCTTGTCGCATTTCAAACACGTGCGCGCTCCCTGCCCACTTTCCTATCTTCCCGAGGTGTAGGTCCTTTCACTTTCCTTCTAGAGGGACAAGCCTTCCGGGGACCTGTTTAATGGAGACACTTTTCCTCTCAGGGACTAGTGAGTTGGGAAGCTTTTGTTTTCCTAAAGTTTAGTTCCGTACTTTATTTCTATCAAAATGGAAATGCCTGTTTCTCTCACAATTCATTACCAGATAGAGAGATATAAAGAGGAAAGTTACCTTCTGTATGTTTTGAAGCCCCGTTCCGACAAAACTGTGAATAATCTGTCATAATGCCATTTATTTGTTTTTCTCCCTCCTGTATTTAGCAAAGGAAATGATAGATATTAACAATGTTTTGTAAATTTTTTCATCACCAATTTCCAACATGAACATTTTGCCATGTTGATACATACAGATGTGTTTAATGGACTGCAACTATGCTGTATGCACTATCATTTCATTTTGGTCATGTTTTTCCCTCCAGCACCATCAACTACAGTAAGGATCTTCCTCTTGCTCAAGGAATCAAGTTTCAGTAAAAGTATCTTAGATTCACATAACTTCAAGACTTTGTGGCATTCCTGCAGCAGTTTCTTCTGAAGAAGACAAAGAAAATTAAGATGTGCCCTGAATAAGTGCATTATGCCCCTGAGACCCTGTCTAACTCAAGCGAATCATTTTTGAAAAAGAAATAAAGTTGTTAAAAATAGCATTTTTTAAAAAGGCTCGCTTTTTATATCACTAGTTACAGTTGACTCGTAGCAACCATACAGGATAGACTAGAACCCTGTGGGTGTTACTGTGAATTTTATGGGAGTAGAAAGCCTCATCTTTCTCCTGCAAAATGGCTGGTAATTTCAATCTGTTGACTGTGTGGTTAGCAGCCCCACACGGAACCCTCTAGGCCGGGGTCAGCTGTGGGTCAGAATTGACTTGCCGACAGTGAGTGCGAGTTGGGTTGAGTTGCTCTTGGTGATGGTTGGTGCTGGGTCAGCGAAAAAGAGGATGACCCTCAATGAGAGGGATTAACCCTGGTCGCAGCCTTGGGCTCTCACGTAACAATTGTGAGGGTGGTGTAGCACCAGGCAGTGTTTGTTCGGATGTACATGGGATCGCTGTGAGCCGGAACCAACCTAACAACAACAACATGTTAAATATCCTTCTTATGTTTAGGGTTATTTCATAATTAAAAAATAGCCCACACTCTGGTCAGAATTGGGAAATGTATGGAACAAAGATTACAGAAGATTCTCTCAGAAGCAGGGACATCTGAGCAAGGGAAGAATTCTTGTGGTGAGGACTGGTTCATAGCACCCTTTCTGGGTGCGATGCTGGGTGTGATGGCAAGAAAGCTAGCCTAGCCTTCCCTGCAGAGGACCGTAGTGCCACGTTCCTGTGGCCTGGTTTGTTAAACCGACTGAGCGGTACGCATCCCCCTATGGCTTCTCTTGCTCATGATGACTTTGTGGCACTGTAAAAGAGATTTGCGGTTAAGATGTGGCTTTCATTCCTGCTCTAGAACTTGTCACCTGCCAGAGTTCTGTGTGTGCAGGTTTCTAATGTGCACCTGGATTTCCTGTGCGCCTTTCGGCAGTTGCGCTTGCATTTATTCTTAGGGAGGGAACTACTGTGAGCTTGTGGCAGTGAACTGGGGAGAGTTCACTCACTGTGGGCTGAGTGTCGCGTTTCTTGAGAAACTGGAGAGGAAGCCTTTAAGCCTGGGGACTGAGTGGCCAGTGCATCTTGTCAAGCTCACATTGGCCCTTGGCGTTCTATATTCCTGGCACTCTGCTTCCCCTGCTGGGTAGCACAGTCTGTCTGTCTACGGCCTCTTGGATGTGGCAGAGGCCTTTGAAGAAGATGGTCATTGGTGTAAACCACCTGGTGCATCAAGATGTGTGGGGAAGTGTAGACAACTAACTAGCAAAGAGTTTGGGTTGAACTGTAACTTAGAAAAGCAGATGGGAAAAAAAATCATAAAACTCAGAGACAGAAAGGTATTTGCAATGTATTCCCTGGTCTGACTGAAAAGTGCTTATCTGGCCATGCTGATGTCATTGTGGATTATGAATCACTGAGGCAAATACGGAGAATGTTGACAAGATAAAGGCTAAGAATAGGGGAAAGACCCCTTTCTGGAATGGAAAATCAATGCTAGCCTAAAATGGCGAAAGCAACTAGCAACATAGGCTTACTAATAAGATACAGAGATAAATCCTGAACCGGTCATTGCCTCTGGGGGAGAAGGCAAGTAGTGCGGGGCTGTGGGGGTAAGGGACTTCAAACAACAGAAAGTGATGGAGCGTCAGATACTTGAAGTCCTTCATTTCCGACCCCTTTTTCTCACCTTCCCCGTTCCTGTCCCCCCCTTTGTGTGCCCTCCCCCCTGACATCCATTTACTCCACCATTGTTGACCTGGGGACTACTTAAAAATATCTCAAATTAATTTGATGGAAAAGTCAGTCTTTAATTTTAAAAGTTTAAAATAGATGATTCTGTCTTGAGGTATAGACACATTTCTTTAAATTACTTTTAAGAAATGCATTGCAATTAGGGCATAGACTTAAAACAGGCAACACTATGGTTTTATTACAATCCTGTAATCACTGTGTAAGTAGGTCTAGCTTGTTGCTTATTGCTTCATATATGACTGGTATGTCTGGAAAATATAATGTGATTATCGTATATACTCAAGTATAAGCCAACCTGAATATCTGCGCAGGCACCTCATTGTACCACAAAACCATTAAAAATGCTGAAAAACTTGGCTTATACTCTATATACGGTAAAGTGTTTTTAGGATTTCATGATCATTCTCATTTTTTATGTGAAAGTACAAATTTCTTTTTGCTTGAAATACTTTCTTCTACCCAGGTTTTCACCTATTTTAAACATTTTCCAAAATATAGTGCTGCTTTTCATTTTGAACTTCTTAGATTTGCAATTTCTCCCCAGGTACGTATTTAAAGAGGCTTTCCAACTTGCTGTGTATCTGCTAAGGCCATGGCCCATTTGGAATAATATTATCTCCAGTATGCTTACAGTGGGCATTGAAAGCTCTAGTCTTAGAAATAGACATCAGTTAATTCTAAAAGCTTTCTTTGAAGCGAATTCATAAAAATCATTTTATTGGGGATTCGTACAACTCTTACCACAACCCATACCTCCATCCATTGCCTCAAACACATTTGTGCATTTGTTGCCATCATCATTTTCAAAACATTTTCTTTCTACTTGAGTCCTTGGTATCAGCTTCTCATTTCCCCCCTCCCCCCTTCTTCATGAACCCTGGATAATTTATAAACTATTATTATTTTTTCATGTCTTGCGCTGTCTGATATCTCCTTTTACCCCATTGTCTGTTGTCCATCCCCCTGGGGGGGGGGCGGTTATAGGTAGGTCATTGTGATTGGTTACCCCTTTCTCCCCAACCTTCCCCTTCCCCTCCTTGTATGGCTACTCTCAATATTGGTCCCGAGGAGTTTATCCTTCCTATATTCCATGTGTCTCCAGCTCTTCTCTGTACCCATGTACATGCTCTGGTCTAGCCAGATTTGTAAGGCAGAATTAGGGTTATGATAGAGGGGGATTGGGAGGAAGCATTAAAGAACTAGAGGAAAGTTGTATGTTTCATCGTTGCTATACTGCACACTGACTGGCTCATCTCCTCCCCACGACCCTTCTGTAAGGGATGTCCAGTTGCCTACAGATGGGCTTTGGGTCTCCACTATGCCCTCCCCCTCATTCACATGATTTTTTGTTCTGGGTCTTTGCTGCCTGATAACTGATCCCATTGACACCTCATGATCATACAGGCTGATGTGAAGCTAATTCATTTTTATAGACATGATTTTAACAACAACGAGGGCTGTCCTTTTGGGCCACAAAGCTTACAAAGATTTTAAATTTAAATTGCCTTTCAGTTGTTCCTCACTGTTCTTTTTTACTGCCATAAATAAAAAGTTGCTTATTCTTATTGTAAACCAACAATTTCAAATGCATCTCATTTTTCACCTCTGCAGTGCAATTGTCTGTTTGTGTGGGTTACTGAGTACTTGAATTTTAAGGTCCAACAGTTGCGGTGCTGATTACTATGCTCCTGGGGACTGTCCTGCCCCCCCCCCCCCTCCCTTCCTGGAGTCTATTCTAGCTACTGCTGCTAATGACTCCCCTTTCCAGTGTGCACATGAGGAACTGATTAACATAAGAGGACGCTCCCTGCTGTGAATCCAAATGCTTGCTTTATCCCCTTCCCCAAGGCAAAGTCTGCAGAGAGCTTAAGAGGCAGGCTTCGCGGATTCTATTGCATGAAGATGGACGCATCTTCCTGCCTTAGTTGAGGGAGGCAGACACTCTGAAAGCAGACCACGCAATGGGGGTGGGCGATTTTCTCAAAGGGAAGTGGAATGCTGTCGGGACTGGACAAATAGTGACATTGTTACAACCTATGTGTGACATAGGTTTTTGAAGCTCACCACAATTGTCACCTGTCTCCTAAGCTCTTTTTAAAGTATATTTCTTAAAAATAAATTCATACTTTATTATTACTAGGAATTCAAATAGGGCCTAACATGCTTATTAAACAAAATCTGTAACTCATGCGCCTTCCTACTCCGATTCTCTCCAGAGCAGCCACATTCCCCTCACTTCTGCTTCTCTTCGTCTGGACTTAACCTGTGTCACCAGTAAGCGTATCCTGTTTCTCCTCGGTTTAGATGCTGTGCGTTAAACTCCTGGGTGTAGGAGGTGAGGGCTCACTTTCTCCTCCCCACATTCCCTGACATGGACCTCTTTTTTCCGTTCCTGCAGTCTATTCCCATCCAGCTTTTGGTTAACTCTGTATTCCGTGTTTAATTATTGTAACTGTACAAAGAGTTAGGCCAAGTAATGTGTTGAAAACGATGCCTACGGCATCCACTTTCTTATCCTGATTTTTTTCTCAAGCTAATAGTCAACTTTCATTGTCCAACTTTCTCTGTTACTAAATATTTACAAATGTCTGTCACTTGCGCGTCGTTATTTCCCAATAATTCAGATACCAGTTCCAAATCATGTTTGCTTTCCTGTTTCCCCCATTCTCTTTCCAAGTGCCTTTGGTCTGTCTCCTGCACAGGGCCGCTGCACAAGTGGCCCTCCCTTGCCTCATCTTCTCTGTGGGAGTCTTTGTGTTGTCTAGATTCCTGTCCTCTGCCTGCTTCCTACGTCTTTTGCTGGAGCATATTGTGTGGGGAACAGTTCAAAAAAAGCAGTTCAAACAAAAATCTTACCAAAGGAAAGGACATGATTCCCACACTGATTGCAATATTGGATTTAGAATTCTGGATTGAAAGCATTGAGGCAGTTTTTAGTCTTCAATTCATTTGGAGTATCCTTGAGTCCCAGTGTGGTGCAAGTCGTTTAATAGTTGAAGGTTTTAAAAATTATTGTTATTAATTGGGAGTTAATACATATATCATTCCATAGTTCAGTCATGTCAAGTAGAATTGTACAATTGCTATCCCAATTAGTTTCTAGACATTCTTTTTCTACATGGGCTCCTTGACACTGTCTCCCTTGTACCCCAATAGTTGAAGGTTTGAATTTACCCAGAGGTGCTTGGGAAGAAAGGTCTGGCGGCCTGCTTCCCAAATCTCACATCCTGGGAAGACATTTGCACCACCATCGTGCTCTGGACCACTAGGAGTTCTGGTGAGCCAGAGCACACGCAGTGGCCATTGTTTTTAACGGTGTGCCTTGCTCTACGTGGATCTTCCCCTTAATCCTCATCTCAAATTGGATGAACATGTTCTACTCGCTCCCCTGAGGCTGCTTCTTGCATATCCCCCGGAGCTGCTTCCGGCTTTGTATCCCGAATCGGTGGTTGGCATGCGCACTGTTGTAGCAATACTGGAAGAATGTAGGCAATTCTTGTGATTTTTTTCAAATTTATTCAATGTATGTGGTTTTGGAGCCTTATGAACAGCATCTGTGTGACCTACAGAAAGCAGTCGAACCCTCTGCATTTCATTTCCTCCTCTGCTGTGGGGGTCAAGAGCCCTGGTGGCCCAGTGGGTAACACATGTTGGACTGCAAACTGCAGGGTCAGCAGTTTGAAGCACATGCCGCTCCCTGGGAGAAAGATGAGGCTTCTTACTCCCATGAAGAGTTAGCAGTTTCACAACCTGCACGAGCAATTCTGTCCTGTCCTATAAGGTCGCTCTGAGTCAGAATTAATGCTGTAGCAGTGACTTTGGTTTTTGGTTGATGTGGGAGGTCTGTCTGGGGTTTTTTTGCAACTCACAGAACAAATTCTATATTGGCAACGATGGGCTGTAGTCAGAAGCTGGCTGGCCAGACCCAATTCAAATCCCCAACACTGGCTGCACAGGGCTGACCTCTACCGGCTCCCTTTGGCCTCTTGCTCAGCATTATCTACCTGGCAGTGGTTTTGGTTTGTGTTTTGAGGGGGGAGGGCAGGAGCAGGTCTGATCAGCAGGTATTCATTTCCCCTCCCCTCTCTGCTAGCCTTTCGTTGTCACTGTTAGGTCCTCTCCTGCAGCTCCTGTGCGCTCATGAGACTCTGCATGCACCACTCCTTCCTGTGCCCTTTCCTCTGCTAGGTGAAACGGCCTTCTCATCACGCTTCCTGTGTTCCTCATCTGTCCTAGCTACGTCCTTACGGTCAGAGGTCAAGATTGCAGAAAATAACCAACTGCCCTTTCTGGACATCACTTCAAGGATGACTCTATTAAACATTCAAATGCCAGAGAGGGTGCAGAAAATGGCCCAGCACAGGTCATTTACCTTCCTTCGGCGTGGGGCATGCAGGACATCAGGATTGATAAGCCTAATGCTGACACCAAGGGAGGATAATGCTCCTAAGGGAAATTAGAGTGAGAGCTTGGCTGCTAACAGAAAGTCAGTGGTTCGAATTGGCCAGCTCCTCAGCAGGAGAAAGGTGACAATCTCCTTCTACAAAGATTACAACCTTGACAATCATACAGGGTTTTTGTTGTTATTTTAATAAAACATCAAACACCAAACTTAGCTCCCATCAGGTTGATTCTTCTTCATGTGACCCTATCAGAGTGGGTAGAACTGTCCTGTGGGTTTCCAAGATGAAATCTTCAGGGCAGTAGAAAGCCTCATCTTTCTCCCACAAACCAGCTAGTGGTTAGCAGCCCATGACATAACTCGGCACCCACCAAGACTTACCTTCCTAAGGAAAACTGATGCTGGCCAGCCCAATTTTCCAGTGTCAGGGAATGGCAGTAATACCTGCCACACTCAGTTGTAAATACTAATGAGAAAAAATTGTGAAAGTATCATGGAATTACAAAAAAAATTTCAAGGATGTAGAACATGTTGGCTATTGACCCAGCCCAGGGATTTTCTTTCTTTTTAAAAAAATCATTTTATTGAGGGCTCTTATAGCTCTTATTACAATCCATATATCCATTGTATCAAGCACATTTGGACATATGTTGCCATTATCCTTTTCAAAACATTTTCTTTCTACTTAAGCCCTTGGTATCAGCTGCTCATTTTTTTGCTTCCTCCCCACTCTCCCACCCTCATGAACCCTTGGGAAATCTAGAATTATTATTTCCATGTCTTACCTCGTATGCACATGAAAGTTGGACATTGGCTGAGAAAGGACAAAGAAGAATTGAATGCAAGTGAAGGATGGTGCTGGGGAAGAAGATGGAGAGTGACCTGAACCACCCAAAGAACCAACAGATCTGTCGTAGAAGAAATACAGCCAGCACCCTCTTTAGAGGCAAGGATGGTGAGACTTTGTCTCGTCTACTTTGGACGTGTCAGGAGACACCATGGCTGGTAAAGTAGACAGTGAACAAGAGGAAGGCCTGCGGCGACGTGGATTGATGCAGTGGCTGTGTCGATGGGGTCAAACCTACAGATGGTGAGGCTGGTGCAGGCCCGGGCAGTGTTTTGTTCTATTGTGCATGGGGGTGCTGTACGTTGGAGCCCACTCAGTGGCACCTAACTGCAACAACAACAGCTGTTCTTCATTTTTTTCTGCATTCGCTTTGCAGTTCAAGGCATTTTATTTTCCTACAGGCAAATTTTAAACACTTAAAAAAATGGTTTTGGGCCAGCGCCCGGCGTGGTGTACTGGCATCTGCGGGACGCCAGCGGAGCGCTAGGGTTTGGGACCTGCGAGCGGTGGCCGCCTTGGCGGGGCAGTTGATGGGCAGGTCCCTGGTGAAGTACCATGAGCTTTCAGAACTTCTGGAGAGACTACAAAGTTCTAGTTGTTATGGTACCATTGATGGGGCTCATACATTTAGGGTGGTACAAAATCAAAAGCAGCCCTGTGTTCCAAATACCTAATAAGGACAACATTCCTGAACCAGATAATCTGGCACTT
>NW_022111373.1:14783820-14793933 GCF_000313985.2 Echinops telfairi
TGGATTGTGATAAGAGTTGTATGAGCCCCTAATAAAATGATAAAAAAAAGAAAAAGCGAGTTCTTTGCATCTTTAAATTGGAATTGTACATATCAACAAATTAGGGAAGAATGATTTTATTATACTGAGATGGAAGCTATCTAGGTATATACCCTGTTTCCCCGAAAGTAAGACATCCCCCGAAAATAAGACCTATTTACAGTTTTGCCTCTCACTGAAATATAAGGCATACCCCCCAAAATAAGACCTCCCCCAAAATAAGGGTTTGGATTGTTATGATGATGTTCCAGAAGATGATGACATGACTGTCATTGATTAAATGAGTAAATGTACCATAGGTGGTTGTACATGGAAATAATGGTAGTAACATGAAATTCTCGATACTGTAGGATTCACAGTTTGTCTGGTTATGCTGGTTTATGATGACAACTACTACCGTTCTGTATACAGGTAATAAATTTCCTTTTTTGTTGTTCAACAATAAATGTGTACCATATTCTTCATGGAAAAATAAGACATCCCCTGAAAATAAGACCTAGAGCATCTTTGGGAGCAAACATTAATATAAGACACTGTCTTATTTTCAGGGAAACAGGGTAGTATGTCTCGTGGTTTATTGTGGTTCCTAGAACAATTTTACAGTTTGCTTCTGCACTATCTTAACAATTTTATGTTACATTTGTTCCTCTATGCAAATGTTTAGTACTGATAAGAAGTAGGATATCCTGTTTGTGCGTACAGGGTTGTTGCTGAGAGCATTCATTTCCCAAAGCAGATGGATGTGAACACGGGCAGCCAGCTCTGCAAGCTGCTCCGCGTCCGATTTGCGTGGTGCAGGTGATTCACCCCGGCCAGGCCTGGTTCTGCAGCCAGGCTGGGATGGCGACGCTCGCAGACTGCCCTTTAGATGCCACTGTTGGTCTGAGCAAACACCAGCCTTTTGCAGGGCAGGGAGGTGTGTGCTGACTTTTGGGTATCCAGGAGGTCACCGTGGAAAAAGTGTTGTTTTCCTCGGTGCTGAGCTCCCCGCCTCACTTTCCGGGGCAGCTTCGTGTTCCCACACTGTTGGGCTCCCCCACCACCTGGAGTTTTCGCTGAGGACTTTTCATGGGTGAAACACGCCAAAATGTGAAAGAGAAAAAGGATTTCGTTACAGTTGCAGATGAGTGTTGTTTCGTTGTTTTTCTTTCATTTTCTAATTTTCAATTGAGAACGGTGATTAACTTGTTTTAATTCCGTCCTTTTCCTGTCTCTCTGAGGGAGGGTGCGTGTGAACCACTTATTTGCTCCACGTACCCTTCCATGTGTGCACCAGGGTGCAGACATGATCAAAGCGCTTAACAGAGGAACAGAGAGACCTAACCAGTTGCCTTCACCTCTGACGCCTGGAGACGCGTGTGTCTCAGAGCAGAACTGCTCTGTAGGGGTTTCCGGGCCTGATTTCTCAGAAGTAGGTGTTCAGGCCTATCTTCTGCGGCATCTCTGGATAGAAATATAAACATAGGGTCTTCTGTGCACTAGGCGCAGCTCACCTGCCACTGCCCCTCATCCCCTAAAAATGTACGCCTGCACCAAGTTCGTCTCCACCCCTTTCCTGGTCAGGAGCACCTCCCAGCTGCTGAGCCGACCACTGTCTGTGTTGGTGCAGAAACGGCCCGAGACACTGACACGTGAGCGCTTCAGAAGCTGGACAGCCCCACGTCCCCCGACCTCACTCATCCCTAGTCGCAGCTTCCAAACCAGCACCATCAAGGGACATGGACACAGCCGCTGGGTTCACTGGGGCGGGGCTGCCACAGTTGGAGCGGCAGGCTCTGGAGCTGGCATTGGGACTGGGTTTGGGAGCCTCATCATTGGAGATGCCAGGAACCCTTCTCTGGAGCAGCAGCTCTTCTCCTATGCCATCCTGGGCTTTGCCCTCTCGGAGGCCATGGGGCTTTTCTGCCTGATGGTGGCCTTCCTCCTCCTCTTCGCCATGTGAAGGAGCCTTCTTCACCTCCCGTAGTTCTCTGTCCCAAGTCTCGTCTGCCCTATGTTGCTTTCCCGGCACCTCCCCTGGCAGCCCGGGGAAAGAAATTGGCTCAGGGTTTGACAGAGGGAAGACAAATAAACACTGTATTAATTAAAAAAAAAAAAAGAAATATAAACATAGTTATGTCTCATAACAATCCAACAAAGTAGGTGCTACTATTAATACTCGTTCTATTAATGAAGTACCGAAGCTATCTAACTTGCCGAAGTCACACAGCTGATAAGTGATGGACCATTTGAACCCAGTCCAATCTTTCTCTCTCACCCACCCACCCACCCACCTACCCACTCACTCACTACCATTGAGTTGATTTGTTTTCTGCTTTTCAACATTGCAACAAGTTTCTTGATAATAAGGAACCTACCTTCCATTATTCTTAAAAAGTATTTTCATTTGTACAATTACCGATCCATCTCTGTCTCCCTCCCCCTAAGGATATCCTCCTAGTCTAATTTTGGTTCTAATAAATTAGGCAAGCTTAAAAGACCCCCGTAGAAAAGCTCAGACTTTATACTTACAAGAGTGAAGCAATTAATAGACTTCCAGGAAGGAGCCCGGTGGCATAATGGTTATATGTTCAGCTGCTAACCCCAAGGTCAGTGTTCAAAACTGCCAGCTTCCCCGAGGGAGAAAGATGGGCTTTTCCAGTCTCAGAAATCCACAGGGGAAATTCCACTCTGTCCTAAAGGAAAACTCTCAGTCGGCATCACTATGAGATGGCAGGGAATTAAATGATCTTAGTTTTGTTTAAGATATTTTAGCTTCTCTAACAGAGACTAAAAAACAGAGGGTAAACAAGAGAGTTTATTCCCTCACTTAACAGCCCAGGGTTGATAAACTGACTCCCTGGCCCCTAAAACTTAGGCTTCCTCCATTGTTGTTCCACTTAGTCAAAGATGGCTCACTCCAGGACAACTTAGTCCGTTGGCAGACCCTGATTCTTAAAGATAACTTTACATCTGGGGCAGTGGTTCTCAACCCTCCTAATGCTGTGACCCTCAATATAGTCCCTCATGTTGTGACGGCCCCCAACCATAAAATTATTTTCATTGTTACTTCATCACTGTAATTTTGCTACTGTTATGAATCGGGTGATCCCTGTGAAAAGGTTGTTCAATCCCCAAAGGGGTCACGACCCATAGGTTGAGATCTGGGGTCTTAAAACTTGCATGCAACTATCTAAGAGACAGTTATTGATCTTAAAGACCTGCTGATCTGGGGTCTCACAAGCTTGCATGTAGCCGTCAAGAGACAGTTATTAATCTCTACTCACAAGGAGCAAACGAGAATGAAGGAAACTACAGGCAAGAAGAAACTGTGCTAACAGCTCACAGGAATCATGGCCTTTCCTTACTGAGAGCGAAGGACTAGGTGCCTTGCTTCGGCTGCTGATAGTTCTGATACAATAGATGATCCTGGGTAGAACGGTAGAAAAATGTAGTATACATGTAGAATACAATTTTTAAAATGTGACGCTTACGGAACTTAGAGACGAGAGGAACCCCTGAAGTTTTTGCTTTAAGATAATCTTTGAACTTAACAGCTGAAGCTATTTTGCCCTGACGTTACTTTTCAGGGCAATAATACTTATAAATCAAATAGTATTACCTGTGAGTAATGGGCTCCCTTTAAACAACTAGATGAGACCAAACAGTGTTTACTCAGAATCCAAGATGAGAAGGCAAGAAGGGGCAAGAAAATTAGATCCAGGGAAACAGAACCAGCAGAATGTAAATAATGAAAATGCTGTTATGTTATAAAAATTTTAACCACCCTCATGGGATGGAATCTGTATAAAACATTTTAAATGGAAATCTAGTTCACGATGTAAACTTTCCCCTAAGTATATATTTTAAAAGTTCCTTAGCATCATGCCCACATTTCAGTTGGTAGTGAGAAGACGGCACACCCCTTCCACTCAATTGCATGACCAAGAAGCTGCATTTGTCACTTCTACTCGTATTACATTGACACGACTTAGTCATGTAACTTACATAGCCAAATGAGAGACTGATAAAAAAGTACTTACTTTTTGTGTGACCAGTCACAAGTGGGGAGTTCAATAATGCTGCAAGGGTACAGAATGGATAGTTCAGCAACACCAACAGCCTTTACAGTAGTATTTGCTAAGACTACCTCTCTGCCAGCCCATGTTTGGCACATTCGCTGTCACAGGTCAGTTCAGCTGTTTACATTAACTGACAGTCTATTAAGTTAAAATTTTATGTTGATTCTGTGATTATTTCCCAGGGCTACAGTAAGTCATCCATCACTTTAGTTAAAAAATAGAAATATCCAGTTTATGAAATCAGACTGAGTAACATTCAAATTTGGTTAGGGAACAGTGAGAAGCCAGCAGGCAGATTGAGACGAGTAGGTACCTGGGAAAGGTACTGTAATGCCAATGACAAAGATGTGGGAAACAGAAAAGGGGCAAGTGACAGGACGATGAGTATCCCTTAGCATCATCTCTGCCCCATTCCCTACTCTCCGGAATGTGGACTCTCAATCTTTCACGGCATGGTTATTGGAAGACCTGGTTTTGATTGCAAACTCTGGAATCTTTCCTAAGCCTCAACACCCCCCTCGGGAAAATGGTGAGGATCTTACCTACCAGACTGCCCTACCCACTATTATTGTAACGTGCAGATGAAATTCTAAAGGCGAACATTTTCTGTGTAAAATATTTTGGGATTGATCTCAAGAGCTGCACAACTGAGCCTCGCTCTGCGGTTGGGTTGATTGGCACCCTGCACTCCCTTTCAGCTCGTCTGACTTTAAGCTTTACCATTTCCTGAGCCAATGAGGACCTATTGTTGCCTCTTCATAAGACCCTGGTGGCGGGCTGCTAACTGCAAGATCAGCAGTTCAAAACCATTAGGGAGGAAGGTGGGGCTTTCTATTCCAGGAAAGAGTTACAGTCTCAGAAACTCCCAGGGACAGTTTTGCCCTGTCGCACAGGGTTGCTACGCGGCGGCATCGACTCGATGGCAGTGGTGCGCGTGCGCGCAGACACCCAGCATGAAGGTTCCAGCTGAGAGTTAGCAGCGTGGCCTTGGCTCACGTTCTCGGCCTGCATCTGGGAGAAGGAGCTGGGCGTGCTCTGTGTCCTCGCCGAGGGGCCCATTCGGGGGCGGGGCGGGGGCACAAGCGATCCATTGCTTCAACTCTTCGGGGGGCCGTGTCTTGAGAGGATGCGTCTTGTTCTCTTTTGTCCCGCAAAGCTGGACTGTAAGAAATAAAGCAGAGCGTCGCAGGAAGAATCCAGACGCCTCTGTGCAGTGTCCCTTCCCTGACCCAACGGAAACGAGGCATCATCGCTGCGAGGTTGAGTCCAGGCAACAGAGTCTTACAACAGGGCGACGAAGGGATAGTTACTTCCTGAAATGGAACAGAACTGGAGAGAGAGAGAGAAATTCTTTCCTGGCTTCTGGATCTTAGAACCTGTGGCAATGGCTCTTCATCAGGTTTGTTTGCATAGTTCGTCCTGTGCAAGCAGTCAGACAAGGTCAAGGTGTCTCTTTCCCTCCACCGCCTGGTTTCCACAGCATTGAATGAGGACTAACTCATGGTCTCCCCGCCTCCTCTTCTCCACGGGAAAAGCCCGGGACCACACTGGCGGAGGAGCTGGCTTCTCCTTCCCGGAATCCCAAGCCACAGAGGGCACCGGCACTGCACCATTTTGATTTTACAATCCACACGCCTCGTGGGCTAAATAGCTGGAGTTATCGCAGTCATACAGTTCTGGGTCTTTCTAAATAATCTCCTCAACTGGCTAGCCTTTTATCCCCCAACTGGATTTTCCCCTGAAAGATGCTCCCTTCAAAGTCAGGGAAAGCTTAATTGTTCCTTCAGAGTTGCCTCAACAACTTGAACAGGCTTGTATTTTTAGCAACATTTGGAATCAAAAAGCTTTTTAAAAACCCGTACAAGCTATTCCCTCCAGCGAAGTATTCCTGGCTCTCATCCGGGTACTGAGACTCCCACTGCTGGCAGCACTGCAGCTAACAGCTAAGTTATCTCTGCAGGACATGGGCTGCAGGGTTACTTTTGGAGTGACAAGGACTCCTCTGGTTTCTTATTTGCTCTCGGTTCTCGTGTCTGCCCCTTCACCACGGCCAGGAAGCTTACAGAAAGCACTTCATGACCACCCCACCTTAAAGTAATACTGATTCTTCTGGCCCTGGAAGTCACAATGCATCTGGGTTATTTTAATGCCCTTATCTATTTATTGCTGGAGGAGAGCTCGTCCAGCTCACCTGTTTCTCCAGGTCCAGCAGAATTGGAATGGAATCAGTGAACATCTGATGAAGAAACAAATCGATGGCTGCTGTAATAGTCAGATAATTTTATGTCAACTTGAAGATGTATCAAAGTGTAAGGGGGGCGGAGTCCAACCTGTCAGTCAGGTCACAGACGGATGGTGCCTCCTTGTGGGTGTGGCCTTCTTATAAGGAGGGCCCCGGGAACCTACCCTCTCTGCCTTTCCCTTCCTGCTTGCCGAGAGTTGTTACGTTGGCACTGACCTTGGACCCGCTGCACTCTGGACGCACTGGCCCGTGCATCTTCCCGCAGTCTGCAGCATTGCATGTGGCTGTGTGAGTCTGAAGAGGGACTTAAGGACTAGTATCAGACTTATGTATTTGAGTTGGTCCAGGCTGTTATGTTTTCTCGATATATAATTAATTGCTTCATGATCTTTAAAGTTCTTTCTTACCCTTACATGAGTGTGTCTGGAGTTGTTTTTCTAGTCAGCCCAGCCTTATATAGATGCTTTGACGAGGCATCCCCTCCCTTTTGGATGTTTGGTAAAATTTGGTTGTGAGAGAGGCTGCTCATTTCCCACATAGCATCCATCCTCCCTCTCTCTCTCAGTGACTCATGATGCTTGTACACATATTACCTTAGTGCCACTGTTAAGTGATGGTGTGCATTCAGGTGATTCTCCCATGTAGGGACCCCATGTGACAGAGTAAAACTGCTCTGTGGAAGTGAGAATGCCTTAGAGTCAAGGGTGGCAAGGTTTTGGCTCACATACTCTGGGCATGTTACCAGGAGGGAGTAGTCCTTGGGAAAAGTAGAGGTCAGCGAAAAAGTGGGAGACCCTCCACGCAGTAGATTTACACAATGACTGAAACAATGTTTTCATACACAACACGGATTCTGAGGATGGCACCGGACCAGACAGTGTGCCATTCTCTTGTTCATAGGATGACTATGAGTTGAAGCTGACTTAGCAGCACCTAGCAGCAATGACAACAGCAGGCGTTTCACAGCTGTAATTGATGCTGAATTGAGCCCCACTGTCTTGCTGGAGTGTCAAGTGCTTTGCTCAATCTCGTCACTCTCAGAATTCATGATAAATTAATAACTCTTTTAAAAAAATCAATGGCTCTTTATTGTTGTTTCTCTTTGGAAGTTAGAAGTGAATCCACCTCCATTTGAGGGACAGAGCTCGTTAACAATACCTGTATTGGAATGGGGACATGCCCGTATAAACAAAGAGAACAAGCAGGGAGTCAGACAGCCTATCCCAATCTAGGTTGCTCTAGAACAGGGGTTCTTAAACTTTTCCCACTTTGGGCCCCTTTTTGCCTGGGAAATTTGAAATATGGGCAAACACTGCCAGAAACACCTTGAACTCATGTGTTTGATTTTGAACTAGGGTTTGGTCGCTGGGTGTTCAGAAATCTTTTATGGTGGCCATTTTTCTTCCCTACCCATGTTCGGTTCCATGACAGGACCCACAGTTTTGGAAGTTTTGCTCTAGGGAAACTTTTATTCTGCCAAGGCCCATTTGGATATTTATAACATCATTTATGGGCCGTACAAAATTATCAACTTAAAAATTAGCCTGTTCGATTTGGATAAACATTTAATGAATTCACCCCTAAGGTGATGGCTGGAACTGCTTCCCTGTGGTGAGGTGCGTTTTGTTGCCTTGTTGCCGGTACTGATGCATTCCCGGGTCTTTGGGCTGGAAGTCCCCTACCTGCTCTAAATCACAGGTTCCAAAATTTATTTGGCTTACTGTCCTCTTTTTAGAAACAAAACAAAAAAAGCAAACTTACTCAGCAACCCCCTGAAAATGAAAACCATTTGTATTATAGCCCATAGTCCAGGATAAAGTAGATGTATCTGCTTTTGCAGCCCTCCTGGAGTGTTCCTGTAACCCCCCCCACCCCCACCCCAAGGGACCATATCATCTACTGTGGGAAACATGACTCACCAGCTTTGGTGTGTGAATAAGATTGTGTGTGTGTGTGTGTGTGTGTGTTTAGTATTAATTGTCTGTGTGTGAGTATTAGTTTTGTGTGCTGTTAATGAGCCAAAATGCCTGGCTTAATGTTTCCAGGGAAAAGAACAGATTTGATTGAGAAAAACTTATTTTTTGGCCAATTTATTTCTCTTCCTTCAACAATTTGGCTTTGAGCATCTCACAAGCTCAGGACACATCACGAAAAGTAGAAAATTATATGAAGAGAAAAGTTGAAACAGCCTATAGGACAGTGGTTCTCAACCTTTCTAATGTGTGACCCTTTAATACAGTTCCTCATGCTGTGGTGACCCCCAACCATATAATTATTTTCGTTGCTACTTCATAACTGTAATTTTCCCACTGTTATGAGTCATAAAGTAAATATCTGATATGCAGGATGTATTTTCATTGTTACAAAGTGAATATAATTAAAGCATAGTGATTAATCACAAAACCAATATGTAATTATATATTGTGAAATATTTATTTCTAATGA
Organism: Echinops telfairi; assembly: GCF_000313985.2. Lineage (NCBI taxonomy): Eukaryota > Metazoa > Chordata > Mammalia > Afrosoricida > Tenrecidae > Echinops > Echinops telfairi. Next base: position 14,792,608 of record NW_022111373.1, read on the forward strand.
CAAATAAATGAAATTTTGTTTTGAAGCATGGTGTAGCATGGGTAACAGTCTCAATATAACAACAGTAAACTACATTGCTACATTTTGCGACAGTATGTGTAAAAAGCCAACGTCAGTGCGAAGCTTGAGATAGCTTCTTTCTCACCAGATCAGAAATTCTCGGGGCAGTCTTTGCAAGAGCTCAAGGAAGATCATCTTCCACAACAAGTCTACTTCTGTATTTAGACTCGATAACCAACAAGCTGGAAAACCCTGTTTCACAAAGATATGCTGTTGGAAATGGAAGAAGAAGGCGCAACACAGTCTCAGACAGAACAGGAAATGACTGCAAACACTTGATCCAGAATTCTGTAACTGGCATTGTAGAGAAATCTGTTCTTGCTGCATCGCTGTTAATAAGTTCAATGAACTCCTCTTGTGCTGTCTCAGGAACATCTTCAACTTTGACTGTGAGTGGACTCTGGCAAGTGCAAATGGGGTATCAGGTAGATTTGGAAAGTACGATGAAATTTCATCTGCAAGCATGTGCAAGTGTTCTTTCACAGAAATTATCATCATAATCTTTTTATCTGGTTCAATGTCATGTGCCTCAAAGAAAGCAGATAAGGTAGACAACGTGTAAATTTTATTTTCATCCAATTTTTTGTTGTTGTTGCTAAAGCTGAAGTTTCATTTGGAATGATTGGATCTTTTCAGATAAATCAAGGCATGTTGCGTTTGGTCCTTGCAGTGATAAATTTAACTCATTAAAGATGGCAAAGATGGCAACCAAGTAAGCTATGTTCTGCAGTTCACTTTTATTGCCGAAAAGAAAAAAAGAAAAAGTGCTTCAAACTGCGGTCTTACTTCCTGACTAAAAAAATGTTTTGAGTTCATCACGAAGCTCAAGAACACATTTTAAAACGTTTCCTCTCAACAACCATCTCACTTCAGTGTGAAATAGCAGAGTATTATTCAGTGCATCCAACTGATTGCACAGTTGTGAAAATAGTCGACTGTTTAAAGTGCTCACATTTATAAAAGTGACAGAACTTATGACGCTTTTCATGACTTCCTGTAACTCTTGTGGCAGTGTCTCCGTTGCTAATATTTGCCGATGAATTACACAGTGCTTTCTGATGACTTTTGGTGACTCATTCAGTACCAAACGAGATCCACGTCCACATCCCAGAATAGCTGGAGCACCATCTGTGCAAACACCACAAACCTTTTCCCAAGAGAACTTGTGCTCTTTCAGAAATGAACCAACTGTGTCAAATACATCACGTGCAGTAGTTGTCATTTCAGGAAGTTTGCAAAAAGGAAGCTCATCTTTAAAGTCGCCAT
>NW_022111373.1:14794833-14796884 GCF_000313985.2 Echinops telfairi
AGTAATTATCATTCATGAAGTGTCATTTTACCTCCAATACTGCTGCTTTCAACACAGTAGCTGCTCTCTACACATGTGTGATTGGTCCGCATAAGTACATTATGGCAGCAACCCTGTCACATACACTTGTATTTATATGGGGTGTATGTGATGGGGTTGGTGTGATGATGTCATCATGCCAGGTATGCGTATGTGGGTGTATCTGCATGTGGGCCTACCCATCTGGAGACAGAGAGAGAAGCAGTGTCTCAGTTCCTAAGACCATCTGAAATATGTGTTTTCTGATGGTCTTAGGCAATCCCTGTGACCCAGAGTGGTCACGATCCACAGGTTGGATCGTGTGGATCTAGAGTCTGGGAGTGGATTTGGATCACCTGGGTGCCTCCCAGTTCCATGTTTCAATAATCTGGTGGTTTCAAGGACTGCTGCCTCTGGTTTGGAAATAGAAACATGTCCTTATCTCGGGAGCAGCTCTCCGTTCATGGTGAACTGTAGATGTGGACTGCCGAGTTACACCCATGAAAATTTCGGGTTTGGAACCGTGCCCGGGGGTCCCTCTGTAGATATTTTCACTCATCCTCTGTGGTGAGGACGGTTTGCTGTAGACCTGCTCTCACCACAAATGGACCTGGAATAGGAATGTCTGTGATGCCACCAAGCGACATCTTGTCCTGCGGCTAAAGAGCAACCTGGGATGGTTGCAAGGAACCAAGAAGTGATCCTAACTGTGGCAGGTACATTATCTCCTGTCAGCTTGTGAAGGCGTGGAGTCTAGCCTGTCAATCAGGTCCTTGCCAGTGGGGCCTCTGCATTGGCATGAACTTCTCCTGAGGATTCTGGGAACTCCTGTCTTCCTCCCTGGAGGCGAGACACACACAGTCTATCTGCTTCCTCTCCCTTCAAGATATTCCTGTTGACGAGCCACATGGAGACCCACTGATAGAGCCAGAGCCCTGCAGCTGGAGGAGTCACGTGGAGACTCACAGCAGCACTGAGATGCTTCCGTCACCACTGGATCTACAAAACTTTCCACCCACTGGTCTATGATCTTCCTGCATTTGGCGTGATTGTATGTGTTGCATAAGTCTGAAGGGGAATTTATAGATTGGTATCAGACATATGGGCTAAAATTGGACTTATGGACTTGATCTGAACTGGGCTAGGATGTTTTCTTAATATACAATTACTCTTTGATATAAAGCTCTGTCTGATAAACATATGAGTGTCTCTAAATTTGTTTCTCTAGTCTACCCGGACTAACACACCAGCATAATTTTGGCTGCTCCTTCCTATTTCCTTTTCTGCTTGGTATAATGGAATTTGCTCTGTGTCTGCTGCATGACTCTTAGGTTTTCAGAGTTCTTCGGGAAAGAACATGACCAGGATGCATGGTATTTATAATATTTTAAGGTGACTATGTAAAGATACCCTGGTTTTTCAGAGGGTTGACTTAACAAAAGACAAGAAAAAAAGCCCCAAACCTAAAACACACTGCTATTGAGTAGATGCCGGCCAACTCATTGAGACCCTCTAAGACAGGGTAGAACTGCCTGTGTGAGTTTCCCAAACTAATCTTTGATGCGAGTCCAAAGCTGGTGGTTTTGAACTGCTGACCTTGCAGATTGCAGCACAATGAATTTCTAGTAGCCTGGAATATTTAGCTGCATAGCTAGAACCTAGAAATTACTTCAAATGAAGTGTTTGAACTCTGGAAGTTGATGGGCTGACTCCTTGTGCTAAGAATCCAGGTTCACCTTTTTGCAGAGGTCCTGGAATTATTTCCTCGGAGTTTATGGATGGTGGCTTTGATCTTTTACACTATAAAGAACCTCAAATGTCCCAGCCAGAAACTTGTGAAACACCTTAAATATAACCCTTTTATTTTCTTCTGTTGTTTACTCCCTTGGGTGAAGGGCACTGGATTCCTAAACCTCCTACCAGAGCTTTTAATTCAGGAGATTTGAGGTTGGTTTAAGGATCTGCCTCTGCAAACATTCACCACACTCTGATTTTGTGGCAGCATTTACTTGGAATATAGGAACCGTGGTGGT
>NW_022111373.1:14797654-14806071 GCF_000313985.2 Echinops telfairi
TTCATGGATTCAATTAGGATCTCATTAGGGAATTGCCTAATTAAACATGCCATTTGGTGCTCTATAACATAAATAAGATCAAGATGGAATAAAAGATGGTTTACGGGATTCACAGAACAAAGCCCTGGCAGGAGAAAGACGAGGCTGTCTGCTCCTGGACAATTTACAGCCTTGGACACCCTCAGTAGGTTTGCTGTCAGTCAGAACCAGCTTTATGACAGTGGGTTTTGATTAGGGGATTCTCAATGAGGCCTCGTGGTGCAGCTGCTAACCAATAGGTTGACAGTTTGTATCTACCAGTTGACCGTCATGGGAAACCTCACCAGATGGTTTTACTCTATCTTACATGGTTGCCTTGAGTCAGAATTGATGGCAAGCAGTTTGGCTTTTTGAGAGAGGGGCTTCTCCATATTTGCTAAAAATCAAGTTTTCCTAGAGGAGACACTTAGAACCTTGTTGGTGACACATGTCCTCTGACCAGGATCGGGATTCTACGGGTGCATGTGACTATAAACATGGGTGTGATACGTTTTCTGCTTTGAAAGGAGGCAGAATAGTGTGAAGCCAGTCCTGTCTGGTAGATTCCGGCAGTGGGCCCCCAGGAAGTTATCAAAGCTGGCTGCCACAAGGACCATTGGGGAAACTGGATGCACGGCATGGGAGCAAAGTATTTTGTTCTTTAGAAACGTTACCAAAATTTAACCAAGGGCCAGGAATTCTTTCATATCTAAAATCCTGAAGGTATCTAGACAAAGGAGTATAAAAGTATTCATTTGGAAATAGAGACGTCCTTGTTTCATCCGCTTGGTTCTAAGCATCCCCCTCAAAAACAAGTGCGGTCATGGGGAATACAGATTTGGAGGAGAATCCAATGGGAAGCTGATGGCCTTTTACCCAATTCCATCCAAACCATTGTGATGCCCTATCTCATGGAAAATATGCGCCAGCGTTGTCAAGGCAGTCTCACGGGGGGCTTGAAAGGGTTTGTGGAAAAAGTCAGTTCACTGTTGGCTGCATGCTTCCATGAACCTTTTGAAGCTCTCTTGTATTTTCATGCCATTTTATGGTTTTACACACTTTACTGTTTTTCTTACTTATCATTTCCTCAGATGATATGTAGCAAACTTTTACTGTCAGTTAGGTCCCATCTGAAAAGGGATGATGTGAGGTGAATTCACTAATTAGTGTTGACAGAACCCTTTGCCCTCGAGTGGATTCTGATACACAGCGACCTTATATAGGATTTCCAAGGTTATACATTCGGTTTGTACCAGGGCAAATAGCCTCAATTTTCCCCTGAGGAGCCACTGGTGGACTTGAACTGCCAACCCTGCAGTTACTTAACGGCACCACCATGACTCATCAGTGTTGATGGAAAACAAAACACCAAAACCTAATTCCCTATTATCAAGCCAATTCTAACTCACAGGCACTCTACAGGTGAGAGTAGGACTGCTTCTATGGGTTTCCTGGGACTGTAAATCTTTTTTGTTTTTTTAGACTGTAAATCTTTACTGGAGTAGAAAGCCTCATCTTTCTCTTGATAAGCAGCTGGGGGGTTCGCACTACTGCCCTGGTGTTTAGCAGCCCAATGCATCACCCACTACCCACCAGGGCTCCTTGGTATCAACAGAAGAGGGTCTCACAACCTCACTGCCATCTACACAATGCCAACTCAGAGTGACCCTGCGGAACAGGGTGGAACTGCCCCTGTGGGTTCCTAGACTATAGCTCTGTATGCGAGTGGAAAGCCTCATCTTTCTCCTCAAGAGCTGCTGGTGGTTTTGAACTGTTGACCTTGTAGGTAACCACTATGCCTCAAGGGCACCAGATAGAAAAGGATAGTTATTTCTTTTTTTTTTAAATCGCTTTTATTAGGGGCTCATACAACTCTTAACACAAACCATACATACATCAATTGTATAAAGCACATTTGTACATTCATTGCCCTCATCATTCTCAAAATATTTGCTCTCCACTTAAGCCCCTGGCATCAGCTCCTCATTTTCCCCCTCCCTCGCCACTCCCCACTGCCCATGAACCCTTGATAATTTATAAATTGTTATTTTGTCATATCTTGCCCTGTCCGACGTCTCCCTTCACCCACTTTTCTGTTGGCCATTCCCAAGGGAGGAGGTTATATGTAGATCCTTGTAATCAGTTCCCCCTTTCCAACCCACCATTTCTCTACCCTCCCAGAATCGCCATTTACACCACTGGTCCTGAAGGGATCATCCACCCTGGGTATCCTGTGTTTCCAGTTCCTATCTGCACCAGTGTACATCCTGTGGTCTAGCCAGACTTGCAAGGTAAAATTGGGATCATGATGTTGGGGGAGGAGGGGAAGCATTTAATTACTAGAGGAAAGTTGTATTTTTCATCGTTGCTACATCGCACCCTGACTGGCTCGTCTCCTCCCCGATACCTTTCTGTAAGGGGATGTCCAGTGGCTTACAAATGGGCTTTGGGTCTCTACTCTGCACTCCCCACCTCATTCACTACGATAAGATTTTTGTTCTGATAATGCCTTATACCTGATCCCTTCGACACCTTGTGATTGCACAGGTTGGTGTGCTTCTTCCATGTGGGCTTTGTTGCTTCTGAGCTAGATGGCCACTTGTTTACTTTCAAGCCTTTAAGACCCCAGACACTATATCTTTTGATAGCCAGGCACCATCAGCTTTCTTCGCCACATTTGTTTATGCACCCATTTGTCTTCAGTGATCGTATCATGGAGGTGAGCACACAATGATATGATTTTTTGTTCTTTGATGCCTGATAAAGGATCCCTTCGTCACTTCATGATCACACAGGCTGGTGTGCTTCTTCCATGTGAGCTTTGTTGCTTTTGAGCCGCTTTGATGGCTGCTTGTTTACCTTCAAGCCATTAAGACCCTAGATGCTATATCTTTTGATAGCTGGGCACCATCAGCTTTCTTTCCACATTTTCTTATTCACCCGCTTTGTCTTCAGCGGTTGTGTTGGGAAGGTGAGCATCATAGAATGCCAATTTAATAGAAGAAAGTATTCTTGAGGGAGTACTTGAGTGGTGGCCCAATGTCCTTCTGCTACCTTAATACTAAACCTATAAATATATGCACATAGATCTATTTCCCCATCCTCCTATATAAATATATTTGCATATATACATGTCTTTATCTAGACCTCTATAAATGCTCTTTGCCTCCCAACTCTTTCCTCTATTTCCTTTGATTTAAGGATAGTTATTTCTAAAAGAAAAAAGAGTTGGCTCAAAATCTCCCATTCTTTACCAAGACAAAAATTCTGAAACATTTTAGATTGTAATCTACAAAAGAAAACAAAAAGACTATAATAAATATTGGAAATAATAGTAATCATGAATCTCAGGATAGAGAATGTCAGTATAAATAGGGCATAAACCCTGGGCTCCAAAACAGGAAGGAAAGATTGATGAACACATTTTAAAAACCTGCTTTGCCAAAACCCACTATAAATCAAATCAAAAGATGGCAGGAGAAAAGTAAAGTTAGGTTTCATATTTCTTTTTTCTTTAATAGCTTTCTTATTGTAAATGGGTGAAAATTTACAGTGAAGATCAGTTTCCCATTCAACAAGTCATACTTCATTTCATATGACTCATTGCAGTCCCTGGAGTCCCATCCCTTATACCCGTTCTTTTTTGCTCTGCTGCCAGTTTTCCGTTCTTCCTCCTCCTCTAACCCTTCGGAACTTTGACCTTGGGTAATGTTGTCCTTTGATTTCAAATGCCTGATTATTCTAAGGAGTGCATATTTCACTAGTGTTATTGTTCCCCTCACAGTCCTGTCTATTGTTTGTCTGAAAGTTGAACCGTGGGGGTGATAAACTCTGATCTCAGAAGTCTGAATTTACTCATATATAAAGAGTTTCCACAAATTGAATTGAAAAATGGCCAATGCATTTGAAGACATAACTGAATGAAAAGTAAATACCAGCAGCTCTTACACCAATTAAATTAAACATTACCTTGAGTGCTGGGGTGTAGTGGTTACACGTTGGGCTGCAGTATGCATCATTGCCAGTTGAAAACCACCAGCAGTTCTGTGGAAGATTGGGCTTTCTACTCCCATAAACAGTGATGGGCTCGGGATCCCACAGGGGGCATCACCAAGAGTCAGCCTTGTCTCGCTGGCAATGAGTTTGTTTTTCTGGTTTATTCAATAATAAATTTCAGGATAAAGAATGGCTAATTAAAACTACAAGATGATAGTTTTTGACTCTTAGATCATCTAAGATACAAATTCAGATTCTATGCTTTATAAATGAGGCTGCGAGGGCATAGGCAATCATGTAAATTGCTGACAGATCTAACATGACAAGAACTTTTCAGAGCTCTGTATACATGTTATATGTCACAAAATATTTTATTAAAAAACTCTGGAAGACAATTTGAAAATATATGCTTAAATTATAAATGTACCCACTCACTAAAATGTCCATGCCTAATAATGTATCCAATAGAGGTACTTGAGTGCTTGTGAAATAACCAATAATTAATTGCAGCACTGCTTCTAAAAGCAAAGGACTACTCCAGATGACTATTGAATTCATCTCACCTTTGGAGACCTGCTTTTCTAGCATTTGCTTGTTTAAGTTAATGATTATTCCCAATGCTAAAAATACAAAGGAAAACATCAGTAGGTTTGAGAAGATTCAGACCTTTGATGAGTCCAAATGTATTATGATTTTCTTATAAAACTTCCATAAAAATTTCATTCTGACCGCAGGATCAATGCCATGAGGAACCAGCAAGCCAGACCTGTCTTGAGCTGATTTCATGGTAGAGAAAATAGCGCCAGGGGAGAGCATCAGTATCTTATCCTGCTCACTGATCATATCAAAAGGTGTAAAATACAATTGAAAATATCTCTTAATGTTTCCCAGGAGTTGAAAAATAATGACAATAGAAGGAGTGCATGCTGACCCACAGCTTGTTCAATTCTCTTACCAACATTGCCAGTAGGCTCTGCACACGGGGTGTTGTTTGAGCCTGGTCGGAGACCAATTTACTGGGCTTATTGCACTAGGTCACTGTTGGACTGGAAGATGCAGGTAAAAAGCCACCTTGTGTTTCATTACCAAGTTAATCCCCTTCTTCCCTTATTTAATTTTCTTTACTCCAAGGTGACTCTTAGATTTACACAGTATTTTATTCTGTTCAGCAGCCATTCTGCATTGATTGTGCAATCAGTTCCTTGCCTTCAATTTTCTTCTGTCAGTAAATTACCTCTCTGGAACAGCTTCCTGGCAAATAAATTGGGTCACAGTATGCTTGTCTGTAGCACTGACAGCTCATCATCTCCCACCCGAGGTTACACAGATCAACCATGCCAGAGAGCAAACATGACCATGTGCCTGTTGTCCTTATTGATCTTAGCTGAAAGCGAAGAATAACAGAAAGGTGTTTACCTGGGTCTTAGTGATGATGCAAAAGCATTCCACTGTGTGGATCCTAACAAGCTGGGTATAACATCACAGCGACTAGGATTTTTAGAACATATCATCGTATTTATGTGGAACCTGCACCTGTCACAGACCAAGAGGCAGTGTTCAAATAGAACAAGATAGTGCTGCTTGGTTTAAAATCAGGAAAGGGGAGAGTTGGGGCTGTATCCTTTTACAAATCCTTATTGCTGTATGCTGAGCAAATAATTTGAGAAGCTGGACTAGGTGAATAAAAATGTGACATCAGGTTTGGAAGAAGGCTTATTAGCCATCTGTGATCTGCAGATGGCACAAGCTCTCTTGCTGTAAGAGAAAAAAACCAAACCAAGCTCACTGCCATGGAGTCAATGTTGACTCATAGTGACTCTGTAGGTCAGAATAGAACTGCCCCTGCCAGAGAAGAGGACTTGGAACGTTTACCGATGAAGACAATGACCTTCAGCATGGATGACATCTCAACATAAAGGAAACAACAGTCCTTACAGGATAAACAAAAAGAGAGAGAAGTTCCCAAGGATTTCAGTTTACGTGGACCTGTAAGCAACACACATGGAACATGTCAAGAAACCGAATGACATGTTACCTTGGGCAAATCTGTTAAACAAGTTCTCTTTAAAGTGTTAAAGAGCTAAAAAAAAAAAAAGGCACTTTGAGACTAAGATGAGTTACACCGAAGCCATGGTGTTTTTAATTGTCTCACACGCACGTGAAAGTCGGACAATAAATAAGAAATACCACAGAAGAATGTATGCCTTCCAGTTATGGGGCCGGTGAAGAAGATTGAACTTATCATAAACTGCCAAAAGAACAAACAAATCTGTCTTGGAAGAAGTACAACGAGAATGCCCCTTAGAAGGTAGGATGGCAAGACGTTGTCTTTTTCACTTTGGACCTGGTATCAGGGGAAACGAGGCCCTGGAAGATGAAGAAGACCCCTAACGAGATGGAGCCACACAGTGCCGCAGCCATGAGCTCCAACCTGGCGCGGGTGGTGAGGATGTGCAGGCCAAGGAAGCGCATTGACCTGTTCTACCTAGAGTCGCTGCAAGTCAGACTGACTCGTGGTAATCACCTGACAGCAATGTTGTTCTTACTTATTTCTTAGTGTAGCAAAAAATGGCCTAATTTTTTCTGTTAAAAAAAAATCATTTTAGTAGGGGCTCATACAACTCTTATCACAAACCATACATACATCAATTGTGTCAAACACATTTGTACATATGTTACCATCATCCTTCTCAAAACACCTGCTTTCTACTTGAGCCCATGGTATCAGTTCCTCATTTTTCCCCTCCTTCCCCCCTCCCTCCTCCCCCAGAACCCTTGATAATTTATAAATTATTATTATTTTGTCATCTCTTACACCATCTGACGTCTCCCTCACCCACTTCTCTGCTGTCCGTCCCCCAGGGAGGAGGTTATATGTAGACCTTGTCACCTGTTCCCCCCTCCCTCACCTTCCCTCCACCCTCCCGAAATCGCCACTCTCACACGAGTCCTGAGGAGTTCATCTGTCCTGGATTCCCTTATTTCCAGTTCCTATCTGTGCCAGTGTACATCCTCTGGTCCAGCTGGATATGTAAGGTAGAATTGGGATCATGATAGTTGTGTGTGTGGTGGTGGGGGGGGGGAGGAAGCATTCAAGAACTAGAGGAAAATTGTATATTTCATCATTGCTACACTTCACCCTGACTGGCTCATCTTCTCCCTGCAGCCCTTCTGCAAGAAGATATCCAATTTCTCACAGATTATCCGAACTAGAGGAAAATTGTATATTTCATCGTTGCTACACTTCACCCTGACTGGCTCATCTCCTCCCTGCAGCCCTTCTGCAAGAAGATGTCCAATTTCTCACAGATTATCCCTGGGTCCCCAATGGCCTAATTTTTTATGGAAGACTTAACCCTTGAAAGGAAAGTTTCCACAACCTTGAAAATGTGTAGTGAAGGAAATTTAAATTGTTTGTTCACCATGATTGTCTTTGAAAAAAGTCAATGTAAAGATTTAACACCAAGAAATCTAGATGTCATAAATAGGTTTATTGTGCCAAGCAGGTCAATAGGAACACATGGAATTAATAAGTTCGAAGTTTGATTGGAGAGCAAAGAGATAAATGGCCTGGCAAGGCCTCCCCCCGCCCTCACCTCTTGCTCTCTGGTGATCTGACCAGCTTGCGGCTGCTTTAGTTAGTTCTTTGCCTCAACTTGTGAGCTACACACCTGTGGGACAGCCAACCTGTAGATTGTGTAGCTAGAGCTTGAGGTTCCTTCGAGATCTGCTTCACCACACTGCTGCTGCGTACATCACATCGCTTGAGCTTGAGGCTGGTGGATCCTGTCGTCTTGCATTGCTTGAGTTCGATATCCCATCCGGGCATGCTTCACTGAGCTCCTTAGCTGCTGACTGATGGTGACCCGGCCTGCTGTTTGCTGCCTGTGGGTGGACTCTGCCTGCATTGCCTGAGGGAAGACTGAGCTGTCTGCTTCCTTGACCTTGGACCCTGCCACCCTTGTGTTGCATGGAAGTGAGTTGAACTGAGACTTCTGTACTGCTGTGTGGACTAATTATCAGCTATATTTCTTTGTGCTGTCTAAATCTATTATATCTATCTATCTATCTATCTATCTATCTATCTATCTATCTAGTCCATAAGTTTGATATTAGCCCACAAGTCTGATATTAGCCCATGAATTCCTCTTCAGACTCATGCAGCACATGCAATGATGCTGAATGCAGGAAGAACTCAAGCTGGTGGGTGGAAAATCCTGTGGGTCCAATGGCAATGGAAGCATCTCCAGGGCTCTGGTTGCCATCGGTGTGGCTCCATGTGGCTGGTCAACAGGAATGTGGGGCAAGAGAGTGTGTGTCCCACCTCCAGGGAGGAAGACTGGTGTTCCAAGAATCCTCAGGAGAAGGCCATGTCCACACAGAGACATCATTGGCTATGACCT
>NW_022111373.1:14809507-14810633 GCF_000313985.2 Echinops telfairi
TTACGATACTGTTAAAAGGGGGGGGAAATGAACAAAAATATGTGTACTTAAATACAATTGAAAAACTAGATGAACATTTAATCGAGGTTCAAACAGCAACAGAACAAACATCATTCTGAAGACATATGGTAGCTTTCTGGACACTGGTGATGCACAGTGCCACGGATAAAAATAGGTGCCAGGTGGCCGAGCAGAGGAGCACGCACTTTGTGTGTGTGTGTGTGTGTGTGTGTGTGTGTGTGTGGAATTTTTAAAGACGTAAGGAGAATGGGGGTGTAGTTCACCAATGCCAATTAAGGTAGTGGCTTTGTCTGTGGACAGCAAGTGCCATCTTCTTATCCCTCCTTTCTGTATATAGTATACAGCATAGTACCATATACATGGATTCTTCTTAGGTGGGTGCTGTGCATATATATGGGTTAAAATATAACATTGTTAGTTGTCTTCAAGTCTTTACATTTTCAAAGTAGCAAAGGGCTTGGTTACTGCACCCCACAAAGAAGTATTGTTGACCCCGTGATTAAAGGAGGCTTCATTTAATGCCTCTCATTTTCTTTTGTTTTTTGGGTGAGGCATGCACTTGGTAAATTATCATTATTTGGAGTAGGTTTAAGAGAGCAGGAGCATTAGTAGAATATTATCACACTACTCTTTCTTCTTTTTTTTCTAGAGGATCAGGTTGTGACACAAACTAACAGCATAGTGATTATTGATCTGTGGAATTTTGGATGTCACAACAAATCAGACCCCAGTGACCTTCTGGGACTCCATGCACTCTTGCTTGTTTTTGTAAGTTAGTTTTGTTGCTTAGTTGGAATTTATGATGAATCAACTTGCCTTTGCTGTTTATTTTTAGAAGTTAGAGATTAAGATAACTTTTATTGAAATGATTTAAGTGAAGGAAATATTAAAGTGATTCTTAGTAAATCAAGTGGATTAAGAATTATTAAGCTTTAACCATTTTAGGATGATTTTTCTTAGTTTCTTTCATGGTGAAAATTCAAACAAGTAATTAGTTTGTAATTTGCTTTGTTTTGCTCTGTTTTGTTTTTGTGCATGTTATTATCTCTGCAGGTGCATCTAAATAAGATAGGCTGAATGTACAATCTGGAGGAGAAAACAATGG
>NW_022111373.1:14812558-14842100 GCF_000313985.2 Echinops telfairi
GGGGGGTCACCACAACATGAGGAACTGTATTAAAGGGTCCTGGCATTAGGAAGGTTGAGAACCACCGCTTTAGAGCTTGAAAAGTCAATAATCGCCTTTCTGGTTTATGTTAGACTGGTAATGTCTATTCAACAAAAATGGTACATATTTAATATCTCAGAAGATTGACTCTCTGCTAGGAATTTTATTTAATCCTGGGAAATGGAAATTTCAGGAGCCCTAGTGGCATTGTGGGGTAGGCATTAGATTACTAACTGCAGGGGCCTTGGTTCAAATCCACCAATTGCTCCTTGGGAGAGAGATGATGTTGTACTACTCCCATTAATAGCTTAATAGATTAATAGCTCTAAAAACCGCTTGCTCTGAGCCATGTTGGAAATCATACTTAACACCTATTGCCATTGAGTCCATTTCGATTTGTAGCAACCCTATAGGACAAAGACTTGCTCCAGAAAGTTCTCCAGGTTTGACCGAAGCAGAATGGCACATCTTTCTTTCACAGAGCAGGCTGGTCTGTCTGCCTGGGCCAACTTTGATTAACAGCTGAGGGTCTAACCACTGCATCACAGGCCTTCCTTTGACATATCCAAGCACCTATTAAGGGTCACAATGTATAGAGAGAGCATTGTGATCCCCCCACCCTGATTCTAGACACTTACAAATCAAGGCACATTGTGAACTTTGCCATTATTCTGGCCATTCAGCATCTGAACTGCCTTCCTCTTAGTGATTTTCCCCTCCTTTTGTGTTTAGGAAGTAATCCCAAACCAAGCCCACTGCCTTCAAGTTCTGACTCATGACTGGCCCTGTAGGACAGAGTAGAACTGCCCCTTCTGGGATTCCAAAACTGTAGATTTTGTTGAAGCTGTTTCAACAAAATCTTTTTGAAACAAAAAGCTGTTTCTCCTTGGAGTGGCTGTTGCATTTGAACAATTAACCTTGAAGTTAGCAACCCCCCATGTGTCCCACTAACCCACCCAAGGGTCTTGTCTGGGAAGAAGAGGCACACCATCCCAGACACTTGTCCTATGCTTCTTGATAGTAAATATGCAGACATATGAACTGAACTTCATCATTCTGATCCACCAGTGCTAGCTTTTGACTTTGGAGCTAGTAATGAAATCAAACACTCCCAAAACAGTCAACCCTAGAAATGATAGCGTTGGCTCATTCTATAATTCAGCTGTAGTGGTGACTGTAAAGTGCTTGGTGTCCAACCCCCAGCAGTGCTAGGAGGGGTGGCTGCTCTTAGATCTGATTCCCTATGGAAAGTCACCCCGTATCTTTTAAATTAACCCATCCGATATAAAAATCAACAGAAAGGAATGCTGTTCTTAGAGAAAATGTATGTATATAAAATATCCGTGTACACACATACATATTTATAGTTCTTTTTATAAAAAAGGAATTATATGAGGGTAAGCAAAAATATATTGCCATTTGAAAGGGGACTTAAGAGATCAACTATTGGTTACCCACCCCCTTTTTTTAGAGCAAAAAAGAATGATCTCAGAGATACACAGAACAATTAGTCCAATGCATGAATGGGACACACCAGCCTAAGTCTCCGTGATCCTGGAAGCAAAAGTCCCAGATGGTGCCTGGCTACCACGACCAGCGGCTCTGAGAGCGATCACGTTAGAAGGTGCTGGGAGAAAAATGTGGAACAAAACTCAAATAATAAAAAAAAGGTCAGGCTTACTGATCAGATAGAAACTGCTGAACCCCGGACAGTACAGCCCTCAGTCAATCTTTAGGCCTGGAGCTGAACTCATCACGACTCAATTTTCAAACAGACAGGTCTGTAGGTGGAACAGTAACATCAGGGAGGTAAGGACTCCTCACGACAATCGACTATTTGAGACCTAAAGGCCACCATTTACCCAAAGACAAGTTTAATGGGTAAAGAAAAAAGGAGGAATGGAAACAAGAAACACAAGGAAGAAGTAGGATAAGTTATGTTATATTGTGTGATTGCAATCAATGCAATGAAACAAAATGCAAATAAATTATTGAACGAACACATATTTGCTCTGTAAAGTTTCACCTAATTTACAATAAAGGTTAAAAAAATAAATAGTTGGGGGAGGGTAACAAAGGATCTGATTCCAAGGGCTCAAATAGAAAGTAAATGTTTAGAAAATGATGATGGCAACATATGCACAAATATGCTTGATACAATTGATGTGTGGAATGTTATAAGAGCTGTAAGAGCCCGTTACTAGAGTTCCGGTTCACAACATGCATAGTTTATTTCAAATAAAACCTGCTTCAACGTGTCTGTGATCAACGAATGGCGGAAGCCAGGTTCGCTCTCTGATACACTTGTCTTTGTCTCTGTAGGGTGTCTTGAAAATAAGCCCAAACAAAACAGTGACTTCCGAGGTCTCTGCCGTCAGATCAGTTCAAGGCAGAGAGGTTGGCACAGATGTTAATGGCAACTGTCTTTGGGGAGTTCACAATCTTGAGAGATTTTCTTGGAAGACACAGGATGAATACGGGAGTTTATTAGGGAGAAATTTTTAAGAAATTTAAAATTTGTATTGGTGAGAAAAAGGCCAGGAAAATATGTCAATGAATATTTTTCCATCACAGCAATGTAGGTAAAAGAACCACAAACTTAGAAAGCACAGTGTTAGCAGAGCATTTAATCAGCGGACATTTATTAAGAGCTAATGGCGCAAGCACTGTTCTTCAAGGCCGAACTCAGAAAATTTCATTGGAAAATCTTATCCTATCCACCCCATAGCCCTGATCTCGCATTTTCAGATATCCCTGTGTTCCCAACATTCTAAGAACATGTAAGAAGAACGAGATTTGAGTCCATCGAGGGTGCCCACGCCGCCACTTTGATAGGAGTAAGAGGAAGAGTGCTGGATTCTTTGGGGGATGGTACATAATGCAAACACCGCCTTCCTAAGTACACGGATCTAGGCAAAGGAGATGTTGAGAAACCATAGCTTCACATTTGTTCTTTTTGTTTAATTCAGATGTCTTTGATTTTTGTGGCATTCTTTTTGACTCACTCTCATATATAATTATGTCCTCATGTTCTCTGAAAATGTTTCTAGCTAGCAACAGCATTGAACAATTATCCTATCTAATATTTAGATTCTCTTAATATTTTGTTTTCATACCACTGCATAGATAATTGGTTTCGCTATTTATACTATATATGTCAAGTACCATATATACTATACTATATATTTAGTACCAAAGATTATGGCATGTAAGTCCTTGGCCATACGTCTGATTATTGCTGTAGGATAAACTAGTGGCAGACGACTAATTCAGGAAATGAGAAATTTTAAAGAAGTTATTTATGCAGTTGTAAAATTTGTTCTCCAGAGGTGGTTGACCCTCTTGAGCTGCTTGAAAGGGGCTTTGAATATCAAACATTGACATAAAACTTATAACCTTTGAATGCCAGACACGACAATGTTTAGAAATGAACATGGCACCTATTAACAAGACTGTACTCCTTGCCTGACATGGTTATGTGCTTTTGAAACATTAAAGCATTTGACCCTTACATTTACACACTTGTAAATACTTCCAGGGAAGAGGTGGATGCCCAAATATCTTGCTTAAGATCACATAGCTTGTACAACATGGTCCCAAGAAGCAAACATTGGCTTCCTGATTTCAAAGTTCATTTTCTCTTTATTGTACCATTTACCTCAAGAGTCTCAATCATTCTTGAGCCTTGAGGTGACTTTATGGCGGGAGAGCAGGATGAAGGGGGTTGGAAGTAGTAGAGAGTGGTGTTGCATCTTAGTTAAAAGAACTACACACGTTAAAAAGAATTACAAACTGACAAAACACAGTGCTCGCAGGGCATTTTATCCAATGAGCATTTATTCAAAGCTAGTGGTGCACCAGGCACAGTTTTGGCTTACTAGGCTAAAAAATAAAAATGATGTAACCGACTCAGTTATTAGCTTATCTGATTAAACAAATTACATTTCATAGAAATGATTACAAATTGCATTTCAGATGGAAAACAGAATATCCTTTTAGACTTATATATTAATAAGAACCCAAATGGTAAATAGAAATTAGCAAACCACCATTTATATCTTTATTTTTGGCAGCAAAGGAGAGAAACATGCTTATCATTGTGCTGAAATGGATTTCAGCATTCAATATAGATAACCTGTTTTAAAACTGCTAACATGGCCCACCTACAATCTTTTACAAATCAGTGCTCTTCATCCTTTATTAAATCATTATGGTACTTTTTTGGTGTAAAGATTAGTTTGGGTTTCAACATACATTTAATTCAGTATTTCAGTCCCGAGTCACAGATTCCTGACCTGGGGTGGGTGAGAATCACTCTAAGTAGTCGTAGGACTCAGACCAAACCAAACCAAATGGTTTAATTAAACCAAACCAGTTTAATTCACTGATATTCTTGCCAATACTGAATTGAGAAGTTAAGATACAGAGACAAGTTAGACGATAAAATAAAAGCAGGTGGGGAAAAAAAAGGTAGAAGTTATTTGTTTGAAGCAAGCCTGCTCATTAGAGTCACCTACAGCATTTCCTTTAAAGGCTGGATCTTAACAGGTACATGAAATGCCCCTTAATCTGAAGGTTAGTTATGAGGGGTCTCGAGAAAGAAAAACCCCCAAACCAAAGCCCCTGCCAATGAGTCACTTCCAACTCATAGCGACACTACGGGGCAGAGTAGAGCTGTGCTTCAGGGTTTCTGAGGCTGTAACTGTTCTGGGAACAGACTGCCTCATCTTTCCCTCAAGAAGCTCCTGGTGGGTTGGAAGCACTCTGAGCTTGTGGTTAGCTGCTAACCCTTAATCCATGGCACCAGCAAGGCTCCAGGGGAGGAAACAATGGGTAGCAAAGACTGAAAATGCATGGAGTGGAATTTGTATGTTGTCACCTACTCTGTTACTGCTGAACCATAATCACCCATAATAATCCACAGGGACGTTCTGGGACACATCCAGGAAATTGCATTCTTCGGGCAGCAGCAGTGTCTTCGGAGTGAAGGTCAACATTTATTGCACAGGAACCAAGATTCTTCTTCCGCCTCTCCCTGAGCTGGAGACCTCCACGTACAAATGTGGTTTTGGATTCCTGTTCATGAGCTCCTCTGACCAGCAGGGGGCACTCCACCAGAACGCCTGAGGAAGCACCTTCTTCAAAGGGAAGTGTGAGGTATTGTGTTGGCCTAAGCAACAAGGTTGTTCAGTCCCCATTCTCAAGCAGCTTTTGTAAGTTGTGTTGTATCTTGAAATAATGAAAGAGAAGTTCCTATTAGTAAGTGAAACGGGTTAGAATCACGTACAAAGTTGGAACCCACTCATCAGGAACCAACAAGAACAACTTCTCTACAATGCTTGCAATGAATCTGTTCTGCCTTGAAGAAAGAGTTACCACAACCACTGCCATCAGGTTGATTCCATTTCATAGCACCTAGGAAGTACTGTGCTCCGTCACCCTCCTGCCCGTTTGTTATATTATGATGGCTTGCGGATTGATGTGAAGCTGGAACCCATTCCATTGGTATTTTTAATATCAGCAAGGGCAGCAATAGTTGATAGGGTTCAGAAGAACTTGCAGATTATGACACCGCAGGCAAAAGGCCTGGTGACCTGCTTCTGAAAATGAGCCCAGGAAACGGCCTGCGTTTGGATGATATGATTTCTAATCTTTGGATCACAATCGTTGGTGTCTATCTTCCATATGGACTTAGTTGATGCCTCACTTAGATAGTTGCTTGTTTGAAGACAAGCCTTTAAGACCCCAGATGCTATTCTGTATAGCTGAGCATCATCTAGTTTCTTCATCACACTTTGCTGTAACACCTATATTTTCAGTGATCTCTTCATGAGGGCAAGCATCAAACAGGGCCATGTCATAAGAGCGAATTGTTGTAAGACTGGGGCTAGAATGAAGTGGAAACCCAAAATATATTCATGTATCTATGATTAATAAGTCTCTCGTTCACCTTAAAGACATTATTGTCATTTTATGTTAGAAAACATGAACAATCATCTCCCTGGGGTGGGAAGGATTTCTATTGATAGTGTCACTAATTTAGCCAATGGTATAAAATTTAAAACACAGTTAGAAAAGGAAATTATACAAGTATAGGCTGGCTATGAACCACAATATTTGAATTGCTAATGTACAGTGACCGGACACGATTTGAATAAAAAATGGGGGTTGGTGATAGGGCAAAACTTTCAATCATGTTCACCGACAGGGGCATCACCATGTGTACCAGTTTAATACATAACATAATAAAGCACAGTGGGCATTGAGATAATTAGTATATGGTTGTATAGTATTCACCATCCACAGGGCACCCTCAAAGCAAGAGATCTGGACCAAAGTCCAATGACTACCAGTTCTATATGCTTTGGGGTAAAGCCCAGTTCACTTTGTGAGGTTTCCACATTAGTTCTTTCTGGTGTGGCCTACGAAGAATGTTGGGCACCACAAAAGAAGAGAGTCTAAAGTCACAGTATTTTACAGCACATGGCCTGGATTACCAAGGGCTGGATAGAAAGTAGGTCAAAAGTTTCCAGGAATATTCTCCTCCTTGGGTTCTATGTAAGTATTGTTAGGCAATTTTTCCCAGTGGGAGGATGCGCCTACCCATTTTCCTACCAACAGAAAAGTACTCTGCCTCGTGTTCACGAAGCACCGATCACACCCTCTATATGTACATTTAAGAAATCATGTTGACCTCAGCTGGGGTGAAAATCAGAGCTTAAATTGTGAACACCTGGTTTGTAGAAGGCTATGGATGAGATTGGAAGCCCCAAATCCATTTGCAGTATCCACACATAGATTAAGCCTCAGGTGAATCCACCTCTGACCATAGTCCAGGGTTGGGAATAGCTTTGATATCTGACAGAGAGCATTGTGGAGTCAATTATGGTAGTTGGAGTTAGTTTAAAATGTAATATCTTTTCATTTTATCTCCCTTTTGGCCCATTTTATTTTATTTAGTCTTTTAAAAATTTTATTGAAAGATCATTTCATTGGTGGCTCTTCCAGCTCTTATAACAATCTATGCCAAAAAACCCCAATCTATGCATCAATTGCATCAAGCATATTTGTACATATGTTGCCATCATTATTTTCTAGACAATTACTTTCTATTGAGCCCTTGGTATCAGCTCTTCTCCCTCCCCACCGCCTCATGACCCCTTGGTAAATGATAAAGCATTATTATTTTTATAGCTTACACTGACCACTGTCTCCCTTCCCACACAGCTTCTGTTGGTCACCCCTCTGGAGGGGTGCGTGTGTGGTGTGTGGTTATGTGTCAATCGTTGCGATCAGCTACCCCTTTCAAACCCCCTCTTCGCACTTTCCCCCTACACCTCTGGTATCGCTAATTCCAATCCCGTTCCTGGAACTCTTCTCTGCACCTGTGCACATGCTCTGGTTTAGTCCACTGGGAAAGGCGGGACTGGGGTCATGAGAGTGGGGGGTGAGGAAGCCTCAAGGAACCAGAGGAGTATTGTGTGTTTCACTGGTGCCATACTGCACCCTGATGGACTCATCCCTTCCCTGTGACCCCTCTGTGAGGGGATGTCCCATTGCCTACAGATGGCCTTTGGGTCTCTGCTCCAGCCCCCTTTCTCAACACTATGGTTTTTTGTTTGTTTGTTTTAAAGTTGTTTTAGTTTTGCAAAAAACAAAAAAAGGGAAGAGGAGGTCTACATGGATCAAGTCTCTGGGGGAGCCCCTCTGTCCATTGCCCCGTGGTAGGAATACCCTTGACAGCAATACAGAGTGCATTGGGAAGTGGATTACTGAAGATGTAGTTAGGTTAAAAATGAACATCTTATCACTTGATCTCCCATTTGACCCATTTAATTTTGCTCTAATTTTTAATATATTCTAACTTTCTTTTTGATTGAGGTTTTTTTGCTTAACTTTATAATTATTGTTAGTTTTTGGGGGGTATGTTTCTCTTTATATAAAATCCAGCGTAGGTAAATCTATAGAGACAGTAACTGGATTAATGTTTTTTGGGAGGGCATTTGGGAGGGGAGGTTGTAGGGAATGGGAGGCTAATAACAACGAGCACAAGAAACCAAGAAAATGTTTTAAAATTATGCTGTTGATTGTACAACTCTTCTACATATAACTGAAACAGTGAATTATATGATGTGTGGATTAAGTGGCAATAAAACTTTTTAAAAAAGAAGATAGATTAAATTTTTGGGAATCAGTTGAAAATAAACAAAAAACCCACGATGGATCACAACAGATCCCTGTCTGGCTAGCTTGGCTGGCTTGCCTTGGACGCATCATCAAAGGGGAGCAATCGCTCAAGGAGGAGATCACATTTGGTGAGATGGGGAGCCAGCGAGGGCAGGGGATACTCTCAGTGAGAAAGACAGGCACCGTAGTTGTAATGACAGAGTCGAACATACCAGAGATTATGAGAATATGTGCAATTCATAAGTTTCTAGGGCTTCAGCATATGCATTTTGGCCCCAAGTCTATTCTTCAATTGATCCCGATTTGGGACGAAGGTGGTCTCCACTGGTACCACAGCCCTTTCTTGCTGAGCAGCTGAGCTCTGTCAAACTTGCATAAGACTTGTCCAGCTGTCTGCCTGTTCTGAACAAGCCCTTCTGTTTCTGTTCCTTCATTATAATATGCGATGTCCTGCTCTGGTCCCCAGCCATTGTACATCAAGAGCAGTTGCCACCTGTCTGTCAGTTGGGGCTGAGTTTGGTGGAGGTATGGGATGTAACCCAAGAATAAGGCACCCATGTGCTTCCAACCCAAAGGATACTATTTGTGAGTCAGACTGAACAGATTTGAAAGTTAATACCAACCCATTCTGGAGGGTAGCATGAAAGCCAAACAGTTGTAAGCATCTCATAAGACAAAAGCAAAGGTTCTTGCAGTTAACTTCTACTTTCTCTAGGTTGATTTTAAATTTAAAGTAGAAAAGGTTTTCCGGGTTTGCCCATAGACACAATGATTCAATAAGGATTCCTTCATGACTTGGTTTAGAACCGAAGTTTGAGAATACCGTGGTTCTCAATATTTCTGCTGTTAGATGCCAGCGAGCACTTACTACAGCAAGACCAGAGTAAATTGTACTCATTTGTATTTCATGTGTCTTCCCAATTCAACTACCCTATTATGTTCCACTTCCAGTGAGTTGCTTTTGACTCACGATGGTGATCCCATGGGAGTGTGCTAGGATAACACACTGCTAGAAAGGGGGTTTCAATGGCTGATTTCTTAGAAGCTGGTCCTCAGGTATTTCTTCTTACCACCTCTAGGTGGACTCAAATTTCCAACTTGTTAGCAGCTGAGCACACGCCCCATTGGCAACAGCAGGCTTTGTACCATGAGGTAACGCTATTAAATTCTGGGCCTTTGTGGTAGCAGATGAGTCACTAAACGTGGCCTTAAGGAGCAGGGTGAAAACAAAGTGGTTGTCAACTCTGAAGGAACAGACTTTGAAAGGAGAAGAACATAAGACATGTTATCGCAGTGTAACTTTTGGGACATTTATGGTTCTTTCTCTCCTTCACCTTCTTGACTCTCAATTGGCCTCCACCCCCCCACCCCCCGTCACTTTTTGTTATTTTGTGTTTGAAACTAGCCGAGCTCCAAGAGCACTGAGGGCCAGCTTCAATGTTCCTTTTCCTCCTTTCACAAGCACCCAGACCAGTGCTGTGATCTGATGGGAAAGGGAACTGGGGGGGGGGGGGGTGGTTTTCTCTCAATTGACCTTTTAAAAGTGACACAAGTGTGAGGATAAGCATGCCAAAGTGCCCTGTCGAAGATCCTCTCAGAGGTAAAGGTGCATCAGTAATCTTATCAACAAGGATAACATTACTTATAATCCTGTGCCTGGATTCTGGGAAGCAGTAAATCAGAGGGCGTCCAAGGACAACTGTGGAGTCAGACCGGGTTCTAACTTCAGGTCCAACTTTCCAGGAGTGTCACTGTGGGCAAGGTAACTGAGTCTGTTATCTTGATAGGATTCCACTTCCTCTTACCAACCAGGGTTGCAATCCAGATTGCATGCCCTATTTTATGTACGGCAAAAACCAGCCTGAGTTGAGTTAGGATTGGTTGGGTCAGTGGGTTTGAATCCACTCCCTCCTCTCTCCCAACACTGGGCCCCAGGGTCTGTGGCTGTCTGCCACTAGTGACTATGATACAGAAATGCTTCTAACTAAGAAAGGAAAGAGTGACCAACCAGAACATCTATTTCAAGGAAGTCAGACCTATTTCTTGGTGGGAAAAAAAAAATCTGTTTCTCATAAGGGGAAGAATTCATGCCTTTCTTGTGAGACACTGGGTTTGATTCTCTGCCAAGCGGAGCCACCATCTGTCAGTGGAAGCTCAAATGTCGCTACGATACTGAACTGAGCTTCCACCCTAGAGCAGACTAGGAAGAAAAGCCAGACAATCTTCTTCCAAAAATCAGCCAATAAAAACCTTAAGAATCACACGGGGCCAAGTTCATTGTAGATGGGGTGGTCAGGAGTTAGAGACCAACTTGGTGGCATTTAACAATATGCTTATCATATAACTCTCTAGTCCGAGCATTTAGGTTGCCACCAGCACACCAGAGGCACTTGAGTGTGCAAACCTTGACCTAGGGTGAAGGTTAGGCATTGCTGCTATTGTCTCCATGCACAGGAAGCCCATCAATCACCTTTTCCAATTTCATGATGTTAGTTGTAAGCTCTTGGCAAAGGACCTCCACATTTAACGGCATTTGTGACCCCAGGCCAGATGGTACTGTCTGTCTGTGAAAACAAAGAGGGAAGTTATCATAGGCAGGGAGGGCAAAGGAAGAAGCAGACGGAATATATTTAAAATGTATTTGAACAGAAAACCAGGCTGTAACCGAAGACAGTAGATAGGTCACTTGTTAACACCAGAGAGCTCTGTAGTAATCCACATACTCCAGGTTCAATGCTAAGGGGACTAGTTCTTTTTTTTTAAAATATCATTTTATTGACAACTCATCACAATCCACATATCCATCCATTGTGTCAAGCACATTTGTACATTTGTGCCATCATCATTCTCAAAACATTTTCTTTCTACTTGAGCCCTTGGTATCAGCTCCTCATTTTCCCTCCTCTCTCCCTGCCCCTCCTCCCTCAGGAACCCATGATAATGTATAAATTATTATTATTTTGTCATTTCTTACACTGTCCGATGTCTTCCTTCACCCACTTTTCTGTTGAAGGGGACTAGTTCTTACGTGATCAGCCCCTAGGCTATTTTTATTTAAGTGAGCATGTTGGTAGCTGGACTTCCAAATGAAAATCACACAATTATTCCGAAGCACAAGGTTTCTGAGACACCATTTACTAACCATTAACATCCTCTGTTTCCCCAGCATAGTACACATTTGCAAAAATTATTGCTCTTCTTGATCATATACAGATTTCTTCCCCCCACAAGATCAGTTATCACAAAAAACCTTTGGAAACGTTTAGGGACATTTTTATTTAATTCATCAATATTCAATTCAGTGTGACGTTTCTGTAGCTGCTTTTTCAAAACTTTTTCTACAAGTATAACTTCCTCTGACTTAGAACCCCAAAGATTGTGTTAGTTGGATGATTTTATGTCACTTAGACCCTAGTGGCTAGGGGTGGAGACAAACCTGTCAATCAAGTGGTAGCTTGATGACACCTCCTTGCGGGGTGGGGTGAGGTGGCCTTTTGTGTGAGAGTGAGGGATTTTGGGAACCGTGCTCTCTGTCACTTTGCCTGACGCATGGGCTTCAATCTAGACTAGACTTACCTGCTTCTACAACTGTGTGAGCCATTTTCATGGTATATAGTTATCTCTTTATGTGTGAGTGTGTCTAGCTATTCATCATCTACCTATCTCCTATCTATCTATCTATCTATCTATCTATCTATCTATCTATCTATCTATCTATCTATCTATCTATCATCTATCAATCTATCATCTACTTACCTACCTACCACTGGTTTTGTATCTCTAGAAAACCTAAGGTAAATGGTATTACACAGTGTCTCTCAAAGTGTGGTCTTTAGTTTGGCACCATCAATTATCACCTTGGAACTTGATAGAAATGCACCTCAGATCTACTGAATCAGAGATTGAGACCCTGGGGCCCAGTAATCAGTTTTAACAGCCCTTCAAGTGGCCATGATATGCACACAAAAGTTTGAGAAACACTGGTAGACTGGGAATCCTACAAAGACAGGATCTTTGTAGTCATATGGATCTGCATTTGAATCTTGATTCTATTGCAAGCTATAATATGTTATAATAATTACTTCTCTGAGCTTCAGTTTTTTTAGTTGTAAAATACAACAATAGCTATTTTACACAGTTATGATTAAGTATATTATAATGAGGCAAGATTTTATGTATTCATATGTGTATGTATCCATTCCAATACAATTTATAGCACATGGCAGATACTATGTAAAGAAATATCTTTACCTTTCAGATCTGGGATAAACGTATGCTTTCTCATGTGGGACAATTTATTTTATTTCAATTTCTAGACAATATATCCAAATCCTCATGTAAATGGATTTAAAGGAAAAAGCTCAGGTCTGAATAGTTGTTTATATCAGACATGTTAGACATTGTTGGGATTTACTTTTAATATTAACACAATTGTTTTTTAAAAAGTACATACTCTAAGAAATGAAATTTAAAAATGACTATTGTACATTGGTTACAATTGATGAACCAATGCTGATACATGAATAATTAATGTCTATCATTTACTTAGGGTACATCAATTATATATAAACACTGCTCTAAAAATAATGTGTATCAAAAGATTATTAAGAAAATAACTATCATGAAATAGCTTCACAGGCACAACCAATGAGTTATGAGAATTTTTATAGTGGTCAATTATTTTGCAAATGAATAAGTTAAAGAATGAAAAATGATAAAATATGCTGAGTTGCTGGAATTTCTTTTTAATGAATGCCTTTACTAAGTGCCATTTTTTTCTCTGATAAACATGTAATTTGAATACATTTTAATAAAAGGTCATGACGAAGCCTTAGGATAGCAGAGCAAGATCATACAATTAAGGCCTGCTTCTTGCCGTATTATTGGCAACACTTTTGCAACCCAAGAATTGTGCAGGGCCGGGTCACATCATTCGTTTCTTTACCCTCCCGCCTCTGGAACTCTCTGCGTAGGTCCTTAACAAAATGTCTCCTACAGAACCTGCCCTCAAGGAATGTTTGCTAAGAATCATGCTAAATTCAGGTCAAATCATACTGATGTGCATAGGAGGGAAATGATAGCACCGAGAGATTGTCTTACTCAGTATCAGGGGCGTTCACAATGGAGGTCAACGATCCCAGCTGCTCTTCCAGAGTATTAATTCTATATCTCATGTAGACGGTCGAGATGATTAGTGCAAAGACACTAGACGGGTATGAAAACGAAGACTGTCTCAGCATGTTAATGACCAGGACCTGATGTTAATAAAATAAGCTCAGAGCCAATGATGTGACTTGGAAGCAAGGCATTTTCTAAAATAACTTGAATTTGAAAAGGTCTTGTTTCAAAGCTTGCTGTCACAAAGCTAAGAGGGGACTGAAAGTCCTCTAGCCCAAATCCTTCATTTTACAAATAATGGTCATTCTAATAGGATTGTTCAAAGTTAGACCCAAGTTTGAATACCAAGCTGGTATTTCTCCTAGAGGGGGCTGCCTCTCTCTGCTCGACAGGCAGCCTGGTTCTCTTGTGATGCACAAGCATCCTGTTTTATTTGGAAAGTGGGACTATGCTCCTTGGAACAGCTCAGAATGGGGTCAGACCTTTCAGAAGAGTAACTGGTTACAGACAAGAAGCTGATGAGGAAGTTTAACAAATTGGTGCCTAAGTTCTCAGGAAAAGGTATGACATTTTAAAGTTACAGCCTCTCTCTATCCAAGGGACATGTGATAGGTGGAAAAATAAGTAATAAGGTAAACATGTCTCATAATTCACAGTGCTATTTCCTAACTAACAGTATCAACCCAGAACTTCTGCTGGATTTGGCTTTATCAGTTTCCTTTTCCACCCTCCCTTCTCACTGCCTTCTTAGATGAGAGGGGTGTGAACAGGAAAATGTAACCTGTTTTCAAAGGGAAGTGCCCAAGTGGGAGACAAAACTGTCACAGAAACTATGTGAATCACCTTAGAGACATGTGAGAGTTGCCATGTCCCTTGGCAATATTTATTTCTTTAAGAGAATTGAATCATGCAAGCCACCCTTAGTCAGTTCATTTACTTACACAACTGCATAAACTATAAGAATATGGTGGAGAGGCAGGCATTTCGGAGACTTTACTTTGTGTAATATTCCAATGCTTTCTGACTGACCTGTTGGGCATATAAACAGAGACAGTTTTAAAACCATAACACACCTACTCACCCAGCAGTACTCATATAAAGAGTGACATCCCCAGGTAAGGAAAATCAAAGTATTAACTAAAAGCTTCCAACTAGCCAATATTTACATATATAGGTAGGTAGATAATTATATTTTTTAGCCAATAATGGCAATTCCTTCTCTATTCATGTAGTAAACATTTACTGAGAATCTTCTTTGTGCCAAGCAGTGTGTTGGAGTCAATGGTGAACAATATAGACATCATTCTTGTTCTCATATTATTATAACAGATGGCTAATTATTAGAATAGTTTGGAAGTAGGAAACAATTCAATACTCTTGAGTTTTATCAGTAACTTTTGAATTATAATCTCAGAGTATTTGTGGCAGTTACATAATTTCATGTCAACTTGAAGATATATAACAGTGTAGGGGTGGTAGTCAATCTACCAATCAGGTCACAGTCTGATGGTGACTCCTTGTGGGTGTGGCCTTCTCATAAGGAGGCCCTGGGAACTTCCCCTTCTCTCTCTGCCTTCACCTTCCTGTTCACTGACCCTGATTACTACCAAGTCTTGGGAAGTTACCACCACCATCGGATCCACCCAACTTTGCACCCACCAACCTGTGCTATTCCTGCATTCTGCATCATTGCTTGTGACTCTGTGAGTCTGAAAAGGGACTTACTTGTGGACTTGAGTTGGACTGGACTGGGATGTTTTCTGGATTTATAATTACTTCTTGATAGAAAGCTCTTTCTTACACATAGATGAGTGTCACTGGATTTGTTTTTCTAGTCAACCCAGCCTAACACAGTATACAAACAGTAAAGTGACTCCCATGAAGGTTATCCACCTTTGCATTTCCAACTTTAAGGGTTGGATACTCTTTGCTGAATGAATAAATTAATTAATTTTCAAAAACCCAAGACAGGAAGGCAATCAGATACTGAACCATTAGGATCCATAAAAGTTTACAAACAGATATCCAGAAATAAAACAAAATACCACCACCAAAACAATTCCAGTTTCCTCACCATGGACAGTTAGGGTCTTTGCTTTTCCTTCAGGCATTCTGGTCACCTGGGCGTCCGCTCGAGTTGGCTTTGTTTCTCCTTTGGAGACGTTCAGAACCGTCTGGGACTCTGTCAAATGGAAATCTATGAAGGCAAAACAGGGCTAGGGAAGGCTGCTCCTCAAATAACCTCAAGCCAAATCAATTCTTTAATATGTTATAATGCCTGACAATAGAAATCGGTATTCTTAAAGACTGATTGCAGTGGTAGGGTGTTGAAAACCAATGCTCAAGCAAATAAATGCTAAATAATATAAGGTTAGTCTGTACCCCACTGATTTACAGGGGTGATTTAACTATAACAATTAATCCCATTACTTACATAAAAGGTAAGGAAATATATATATTATTTATATATAAATATATATTTCTCCCAACCACTTTAATATTTAAGAGACAGCTGTTAAATGTATATAAAGAGAAATAGATTTTCACCATATAAGTACATCCTTACCCTTGAGCATTCAAACTATTGTCTCCAGTTTTCTTTCCCAAATGGTAACTACTTAGATAAGTGCTTTTTGTTTGTTCTGTTCATTTGCTTTAAAAGGGATAGGTTGGGGATGTTTTGTGGAAGATTTAAGTTTTAGTCAAAATACAATGTTTTCCAGACCTCGAGAGTTCTCCGATTCAGGAGTCTGAGAGCCAGAACTGCTGTATCCTTCTATGTCCTTCCTTCTTTGTTGAAACACTCCATCCAAATCTGAGAATTCATCATTGAAATCCTGAAGAGAGATAGTGAAACGAAAAGAGGCCAATGATCGCACAGTAAGCAGTCAGACTGCTGGAATCTCCGGCGTTTCCACTGAGAGCATCGGACCCATAAGGTGCAGGAAAGACATATCCTATACGAGTGGGCTTGTTAGACATGGTATCCGAAGAGCCCAGCCCCTGGAAAAGGACCTGCTTGGTACAGTAGAGCATCAGTGGAAAAGAAGAACTCAGTGAGGTGGAAGGACATAATGTCGCAACAATGGCCCCAACATAACAACACTGTGAGGATGGCGCAGGGCAGGGCAGGGCCTCGGTCTGCTGTTAAAGCACCTAACAGCATTAACAATAACTAGGTCCCTCCCAGTTGATGACTTAGTACAGGAAAATGATGAAAGCTGTGTAAGGTGGACACTTGTCAGAGAAGGAAAACAAAAATATTTTCGATTGAAATGTGTTATAGAAAAGTGGCCAGAGGTATCAGCTAAGTGCCCCCTATGGAGTATACCAGCTTGCGTGATCCAAGGATTGTAAATAATAAAATCTCAAGACCACAGGAGGAGAAATAAATTCTGAGCATCTGGTTTGCAGATGGTGATAGATGACAGCGAACGTCCCAAATCCATCTGATGAGAGTGTATCCTCTCAGATTCAGCTCCCATTGCATTCCCTCAGCCCACTGATGAGTGATGTGAGCAGTCTTGCCCTCACCCAGAGTGCACTGGAGACTGGATTGCTGAAGAGATCATTAAAAAATAGCTCATGCCGTCGAGTCAATTCTGACTCAGAGCAGTCCTGTAGGACAGGGTAGAACTGCCATGTCACCATTTATTTCCCCTTTGACCTATTTTTAATGTGCTCTAGTGGCTGTTATCTTCTGCTTTCCCATAGGTTGAAGTTTTTCTGTGGTTGAGATGTTTCCCCCTTGATTTTCTCTATCTGAAATCCAGGAGAGGTAAATCTATAAAGACAATAACTAGATTAATAGTTTCTTAGGGTTATGGCAGGGAAGGTAGGCAGGTAATGGGGAGCTAATAGTAATGAATATAAGAATGAAGAAAATGTTCTAAAATTGATTGTGGTGATGATTGTACACATTTTTTAAAGTATATTTAAGCCGTTTAATTGTCTGGTATGCGAATTACATGTCAATAAAACTTTTAAAAAAAAGAAAAGTCGTAAGATTGTCCCCTATCAAAAATGGAAACCAATGACATCCGGAAAAACAAGGCACTCCTACCGAGTCCCGGTTCTCACAGGCCTCCTTAGAGGTGTGTAGACGGAACGTCAGACTTTCTGGGCAGGGAGACTTTTGTCAATGCTGAGCAATTTGTTTAAAAGAACAATTGAAAAAATTGGAATGTCGGTGAATGATGTTTCCGTTGAACAGCTAGAGACACCTCATTAGCACTTTGAATGAGAAAATGCTGCTACTGGCAATCCCAGGAAAGAGTGGACAGAAACCTCTTAATGCAACTTTGGATACGCAGGCAGAGAGACAGGTATTCCTAAAAAGGAGGATAGTTTTCATGAAAATTGTCAACAGAATGGGAAAAATGACTAGCAAATTACACTTGGAAAGTTTTAACCCTTTTCTTCCCTCAAACAAGATCAACAGAAAGTCGAATAGAGTCGGTATTATCATATTTACTTAGTAGGAGGAGCTTGAGGAGTGGGGGGAAAGGCAGAGAGGCTTCCCTTTGCAGGCTGCTGGTTCGCAAACTGCTTGAGAACTAAGGAGACCCAGCAGTGTCATGACAGCGCCCCGGTGAAGGTGCTGCCAGACTGAACTCTTCACACTTCCCTTGCCTTCCAAACGAAGAGGATCATCCTGTGCACAGATTACTCACTTTCCCCGTGAACTAGCTGGTGTTCCGTCATTTCAATTTCAGTCAAGAATTTATAGGGGAAGGAAACTTGAGCAATTAAAGTCTCTTCCATATAATAAGAATTGATTAAGTGCCCGTCACATTATAAGGCAGCATGCAGACCATGACACACATGATTGCATGTCATCCTCGTAGCTCTACTGGGGTGGGGGTTTTCCTGGGTGAAGAAGCAGAGCAGTGCCGGGCTTGCTAGAGAGACGTCACCAGCTGAGCGGAGACCAGAGGTGAAACTAGGATTTCAAGGTAGATTTAAAAAGCAAGAAAGCAGACTCACCATTGAAGCCATTTTAAAGTATATGATTCAATGATATTTAGCATATTCACAATGCCTTACACTCTTCACGACTCGCTGATTCTGGAACATTTCCTTATCCCAGAAAGAAGCTCCGTCCCACCAGCAGTCCCCGCTTCTCCCCGTTCCCAGGCCTGACAAGCACCCATCTCCTTTCTGTCCTCATGGATTCGCCTGTTTTGGACATTCTATAGAAATGTCCATACACGCCAAGAAGACGGCGTTTGGAGTCTAGTTCTGTTTTTACTCTGAATGCCTCCAACGTTCATCTATGTTGTAGCGTGTATTTCATTCCTTTTACGGACGAACAGTATTCCACTGTATATACGTATCATACAGTGTTTGTCTTCGGTCAGTTGATAGAAATTAGGGTTATTAACACTGTTTGACTATTATGAATAATGCTACTATATACATTCCTGCATAACTTTTGTTTAAGCGTATGTTTTAAATCCCATTGTTTAAAAAATTTTTTTGTTTTGTTGTTGAATCCCATTACTTTTAAACAACCCTGAAAAGGTCTCTAAATGTTGAAACTATGGACGTGTTCTCTTTCATCACAGATTTTTCAAGATTGAGTAATAATCATTTAAATGATATGACCAAGACTCTCTTGCACAAACATGTAATATTGCATGTGCCAATCGTATAGAAACCAGGAGAGCTACTTCTCACTGGAAGCACACTCCAGATCAACAAAGGAAGAGAATCAAGGGTTCTGTCTCCCTTTCGTTTGGACAGAGGAGCCTTTTTCTTTGAGTTATTTCTGGGTCTGCGCACATCTCTGGGGAGCTCTATGTCTTTGCAGGCCGGAACGAGTGTTGATTTTTGCTGGTATGTGTACAGCATGCGCTAGCACAGTGCCTCGAACAGGTCAGACACTGAGTAATTGGTGAGATGAATCATGTCCTACACTCCACTCGAATGGACTCGTGAATCCCTCCAAACAGCATGGAAAAGCAAATAGAGCAAAGCAATTCCCTGTCAGTCCCCTATCAAGTTTCTTTCCCAGGACAAGGCTTGAGAACCACGTCTGGCCTCCTACTAGTTCCACTTTATTAGGGCAGTGCTGTGCCTTCAACTGTGTCTCAGGTAGCATAGTGCTACCTTCCTCCTCTGAAGAATATCCCTTACAATCATCACCAGTGGGAAGCTGACTCGAAGGCAATGCGTTGGGGTTTTTTCTTTGTGTCTATGTGTGTGTGTGTGTGTGTGTGTGGTATGTGTGTCGACATTCCTCCTGCATTCTGTAAGTATGGAGAAGTGAAATTTCTCTGCATCTATAGTTAGGGAGGCAACTCACCAGAGGCAGAGATGAAGGGCGGTCTGCCCGGAAACTGTTCTCAGCAGAGGAGGGATTGGGGCTGTTACCGACACTTGTAATCTGCAATTCGTGGGATAAAGTGAAAAAGTAAATCCGATGAACTACGAAATCACAAAAAATACGAAGAGATACAGTAACTGAGGCTCGGAGAAGTCATACTCACATCTAAGTGCCCACACACAGACTTCAGTAGTTTGTAAGTCGAATCCCGGGAGAGTAAGGAGACAAACATGTACTGAAAAGCAACACAGAAGTGATTAGTTAGAGTTACTCCCCGAGACATGCCAGTAAGAGAGGCTCAGAGTTTAGCAAGGTCTATCTGTATTTCTACATTTTCAAATGACACAGACTATTCTTCCACCCCGCCCTCCAAATAGTTATAACATGTTATACTTATTGTAAGAGAAAAAGGCAATGCATTTTAAAAACACCATTAAGTCTTGAAGGAGTCATGTTTTACAACTACAATAACCACATCGTATTTAACATTTTGCGGTTTGGGTTTCTTTGTTTTCAGAGCTTTGAAGCGCAGAGTCAGCCTAAAAAGTCAGACTATATCTTCGAAAGCTCTTTCCAGAATCACCGCAGGGAGGCCTTGACCACAGAGCCCTCCTTTCCCCTTTCCAGGAGCCAGGCTGTGTCAGTTTGATGGATTCACCGGCTGGCCACTGGGCAAAGTCTAACTCACGCAGGAAAACGTCCACTGAGATGTTGAGCGCACTTATGAGTGACAGTCCATTCTTTAATTTGCGTGCTCATTCCGCTTACCCCAAGGGAGACAGTTCAAACCCACCAGCTGATCAAAGAGTGAAAATGGTGGGATCTTCTCTCAGAAAGACTTACAGCCACAGAAACGGGATGTAGACAGGGTCCCAGGAGTCAGAATCGGCTCCCGGGGGTGGGGTGGGATAGGGTCCTCTGAGTCAGACGACCGCAGTGGGTTTGTTTTTTGGTTTTCCTTTAGTTTGTCATCGTCCCTCTCATTCACCAGTGAGAAAACTCTATGTAATGTAAAAGCAAGTAATGCCTTTCAGAGGGGTAACATCTTGGGGTTTGGTATCAGACAGACCTGGTTGCAAATTTTGGCTTGAATGCCAACTAACTTGATGACATTGGGCAAATTGCTTAGCCATGTTTAACTTCAATTTTCTTAATAATTCCTATCCCTTTTAATAAATAAGTAAAAAAACATAGGCATTATGCAACAAACGATGAGGTAGAACAGAGGCACTAAACAATTACTAGGCCAACTAACTGGGGTATTCCATTATTATAGAATTTCCCAATTCACTGTTAGGGATGCTGACGACATTGATGGTTTAGGGTTCGTCCTTGGCAAGAGGCCACGAGGCACAGAGGAGGAGAACAAAGCCAGGGCAGTCTTGCTCTGCGGGTACTCACCCTGTCAGTGACTGTCGCTATAATCAGGGCATTTGGCACCAGAAGGGCAGTTTTGGTTTTCTTTATTAGGGTGACTGAGAAAGCCGGAATGGAGATCTGAAACAGAATCATCGAGTCAGCTCTGGTTCAGTTTCATAGAAATGTATTTTAAATTCTCGTGTTACACTTTAATTTGAATGAAGATAGATAACTAATCAAAGCTCGCCGAAAGTGCTTCGGTTTCCACAAAAATACCTAAGTCTTACAGAGTGGCATGGGGTGTGTCACTGAGCTCCTCCCACTGAGCTCCTGCAAAGCCACAGGTTCAATTCGGGGCCATCATTCTACTGGCAAGACTTGATAGGAAACATTTATTTTTAAATAGACATAGAGATAGAATGCAAAATTAACATTTTAAAAAAAATCTAAGTTTAAGATGCTAAAAGAATTTCCTGCTGTAGTCACCCACTCTACGTAACTCCTGTGTCCTCCCTCTCTCTGTTCTTAGGCACATCTGGGCAGCGAAAACACCAAGACACACTCGTGGATCGACCGCTCATTCATTGGACAGAAAGTCTGGTACTTGAATTCTCAGCTCTGCCCCGTTACTCCCTGTATGACCACTGTCTAAGGTATCCTGGTGGTGCTATAGGGTAGGTGTGGGCTGTTAACCACAAGGGCAAATGTTCAAACCCACCAGCCACCCTGTGGGAGAAAGATGAGACTTTCACAGAAAGATTTATATGAAGAAACCCTCGATAGGGTCGTTATGAGTCAGAACTGACTTGATGATATTGGGTCTGGTCTTATATTTTAAGGGACCCTGGTGCATAGTGGGTTAGGTATTGGACTGCTACCTGCAAGGTCACCAAGTTCAAACCCACGAGCTGCTCTGCAAGGGAAATGGGAGGATTTCTACTCCTGTAAAGATTGACAGCCTCGGGAACCCATGTGCGCAGTTGTGCTCTGTGTTCAGGGTTGCTATGACTAGACGGCATGGATGTTTTGAGGCCTCAGCTTTCCGGTTTGTGAAATAGCGTTAACTTTATCTACTTTCCGTGATTGTGTGCCGACTGAAATGTTCTGTGGAAAATGCCTGGCACTCATTAAAATTTCATTCATTTCTTCATGTGTTTCATATAATTATGCATGAAATAAAAGAACTGCTAAGTTCTTTTCAGGTTCAAATAATGAATAGCAAAAATGATAACTGCAGCATCTCCCATTACCAGTTCTCATTTACCAGATGAGAATGTAATTTCAATGATGGCAATCTGATGAAGTAGGCATAGAAGGAAATTTGTTTAGAGAGGTACATACTATGCTGAAGGTCATACATAGAAGGAGTTATGCAGATAGAATTTGAGCTTACTTGTTCCTATTGTGGATTCTTTGCAATATAATACGTTACAAGAGTATATCAGATATCACAAAACATAATGGAAGTTCTTGATACTTGAAAAAAATTTTTCTTATGGTTTGGGTGAGAAGTTCAAAGAGCAAATTAGTTTCCCATTTAACAATTGGTCCACATTTTGTTCCACGCCATTACTTGACATCTCTCAGTGTGACAGCCCTCTTCCTCCGTCCTGTCTCTGTTTCCATTTGCACTTCTCTTCTGTCCCTTCCTGCCTTTGAGACTTTGTTTTTGGGCAAATGTTGCACACATTCTGAAATAGATCAACATCCCCAAAGAAGAAAAGGGTCTTCCACAGTCACAGTGCAGATTGGCAGATGAAAAATGAAGGTTTTTTTCCCCACCTCGTGGTGTTTTCTTCCACAATTCTTTTTAAAATATTTTTTTCAAAACCATTTTATTTTGAGCTAATTCAGATATTTTATTCCATAGTTCCATTACATCAAGAAGTATTGTATAATTGCTACCACAGTCAGTTTCAAAATATTCTCTTCCTTCTTGAACTTGATATCAGCTCCCCTTTATGACCCCATCCTCACTTTAACCCCGTCCCCAGGAACCCTGAGACACTTGCTATCCTATAGGCTCATCAATCCCGGGTTTCTTAATTCATTCATTCATTTATTTTATTTTAAAAATAATTTTATTGGGGGCTCCTACAGCCCTTATAACAATCTGCACATCCATTGTATTGAGTACGTTTGTACACATGTGGCCATCATCATTTTCAAAACATTTTCTTTCTACTTGTGCCCTTGGTATCAGCTCCTCACTTTATTCCCTCCTTCTCCCACCCTCATGAACCCTAGATAAATGATAAACTGTTATTATTTTCATATCTTACACCGTCCACTGTCTCCTTTGACCCATGTTTCTCTTGTTCCTAACCCTGGGAGAGGGGGGTGTTATATGTGGGTCATTGCAATCAGCTACCCTTTCCTCCCCTTTTCTCCCCCCACCTTCCGTGTACCCCATGGTATCACTACTCCATTACTGCTCCTGAGGGGTTTATCTGTCCTGGATTCTGTGTGTTGAGAGCTGTGATCTGTACCAGTGTACATGCTCTGGTCTAGCCAGATTTGTAAGGTAGACTGGAGTCATGATAGTGGGCGGGTGGAAGCATTAAAAACTAGAGGAAGGTTGTATATTTTGTTTGTGGTATGCTGCACCCTGGCTGACTCATCCCTTTCTTGTGACCCTTCTGTGAGGGGATGTCCAATTGTCTACAGATGGGCTTTGGATCTCCACACTGCCCCCTGCTCCCTGTTCACATTGATATGATTGCTTTGGGTCTTATGAAAAACGAGCTTTTAATGTTGAATTTTGCATTAACACTTGGGCTAATTAGATGGGATTGTTCTACTATCTCAAAGTTCTTATCAGGGATAGCAGGAATAATGAGATACTAATCCAGGGTAGACATTACAAAAGCAAAGCAAAACAAAAACTACTTTGTCAGAGAACAACACCCACAACAATGTTATAGGGTGAGAGGCAATAAATGGGGGGTGAGGAAGGAAACCCATGAAAAACGTAAGACACTCAAAACAGAAGCTATACAATGAGTCTCTGGCTGTTTCTAAGGAGGGACACAAAACACAGTGACAAGGGGTCGTAAATTAGGACTTTTCCCCCCTCATAATCCAAGACATGGAACACCCTGAAGAAGGTGTTCTCAATGAATTGCTTCATGAATGAAAAGATTATAAGTAGACAATAGACATGTAGTGAAGAGTAAGTCACTTTTCAGTTTGATCCTCGATGTAATATATGTATATGCTAACTTTTTAAACATTTGGAAATACAGCTGGGCAAAAGATCCTAATTGAATTAAAGCTACATTTTTATTAATATTTTCCAGAGATAGGCTGCTTAGAAATTCCTTTTTCCTAGAACAATTTTAAGTGCTTTCAGTTCGAAGTGGATTATGTTTAATTTACATCAGTTGACAGTGAGAAAATACTGTAACAGATCTGAATTATAAGTCTTCTCAATTTTGTCCTTAGATTTTTCAGTCTCTTACTTTTGTAGATTATTCATCTCTTCACAAGACTAATTATTTGTTCATGAATATCTTTACCCCTGCTGCTCTGGTCTGAGGAGTAATCGCTCTTTGAATCCCTGAGAGTTATCTTCACGATAAACTAGAGATCAGTACTATTCAGCCCTCCTCTCCACTCTTTGGACCAACTTTATAATGTAGAAGTCGAGAACTGTGGAACAATACTGTTTCATATTGCTTCACAGTATACTGATTCAAACAATACTGTGGATCCAAATAAGCTTTAAGTAGAAATAATACAAAAGTACCATGCTTGATTTAAAGAATGACAGCCAATCTGATTATCCAACCCTAAAGAAATCAAGAATTTCCATTATATTTGTTAAGTGGTCTTATAGAAGATTGTCAGTGGCTATAGGAATAGCATTTAGTCAAAATACAGCTACCAATCCACACAAAACATTCTGTTGGCTGTTATTATGCCAAAAAATCTAAAGCTTGTCAGGAATCAGAACAACGGGAAACTCACTAATTGTCATGGGGACCCCAAGCAGGGGCTTTTCAGGCTTTTCTGTGACCTGTATGAGCCAGAATATCAGTGGGTGGAGCCATCTTTTTTCTTCTTATGCCAGTATCTACAGGAACTCATTTTAAGAGGTGGTGTCTAGGGAAGGCGATCAATTCCCTTAGGTTCTTCCTATTGCTCAGCACTTCATGCACTGCCCTTCCTGCAACGCTGTTTTCAATGAATAGATGTCATAGCAGAGTCTCCTCGGGATTGCAGGTCTGTGACTACGGAAGACTAGGCCTTCTATGCGCTAGTGCGGCTCACTTTGCGCTAGTACAAAGTACTCTTTGTGCCAGTGTTCTTAAGTGCTTAGCCATAGGCCTATTTCCCTGCATGCCTCTAATGTTAACTTGCACGATGAAGTTATTATTCTCACACATGCACACCTATGTTTACTGGAACAATTTCCATGATAGCAAAACATCAACACAACCAAAAACCCTGATTCCAGAGGAATGGATAAAGGAACTCTAGGACCTTCATGCAGCGGAATATAACGCATCAATAAAAAACAGTGACAGCTCTGTGAAACACCACCAGGCACGGACAAAACAGGGGATCATTATCTTAGCAAAGTTATTCAATCTTATAAAGAGAAATGTTTATTATAAATATTTACATGTATCCGTTATAAGGAAAATAGAGTAAAAGAAATGTGGGTTTTACACCAAAAGATAAGTCTTTGAGGACAATGAGGAGGCCAGGGATGGGGGGCGGGAACAGGGAGAGGGGAGCTATAGGAACGTGTAGAGGGAGGAAAAAGCAAGTGCACGACATTGGTGGGAGGGTTTAATGAGGTATGACTAAGGATTTTATTCATTGAGATGGGCGCTGTAACTATATGGAATGTGTTTCTATAAATTAGAAAACAAACAAACAGACAAAGACTGTGAAGGCTCACCACCTTAATAAAACCCTCCAGATCCCTCACCTCCTGGACCGAAGTATTGGTCTGAGTGGCTGAAACAGGAGGGAAGTTATACGAGTACTGAAGTGGGCTTGGAGTCTTCAGTGGTACAAGCTCATTTCAAACAGACAGGGGAAAAAAGTTAATATTTCTTCAAAAAATAGTTTTGGTTTTCCTGTATGTCTTCGACTTACATTATAGCCCCTTCTCCAGGTAAACCACTTAAAATGTCCTCTGGTGACAGCTGGGTAAAGTAATGAGGACTGTGGCTGTGGAAAGGTATATGTGGAGGAGGGATGCGTGAGGGCGTGATGTTCGCTGGGGGTGGGGTGGGGTGGATTAGTGCCACCTGGAGGCATTTAGAATCCGTCAGAATCGACTCGATGGTAGTGAGAGTTGAGTTCACGTTTGCGACTACCACACAGGGAACCGGCATGAAACTATAATGATGAATTGCATTTATCTATAACATAGTCCCCATGACCACCGCATTCACAAACAAAACAAAACCAAACCTCCTGGAGAAAGCCCAATGCACTGTGTATACTCAAGTATAAGCCTCCCCGAACATCAGCCGAGGCACCTAATTTTACCACAAAAACTGGATAAAAATGTGCTGAAAAACTTGGCGTATACTCTAGTATACACAGTACTTAAAAACAATATCTACAATCTGAAATAATTTAGTTTGTTTAAAAATTTCAAACTTACAGGGGAAAAAAAGTTAATATTTCGTCAGTGTTAGTTTGTTTTCAAACTTGATACCCACCTTCGTATCTTTTCCAAAGACTTTCGAATGAAAACAAATCCAGTTTTCAGATACAAAGAGCTTGCCTTGGTACAGTATTTCTTTCTGTAGAGCACAGGTAAAGCCTGGGAAACATAGACAGGTATGGCATAATTTAAAATTTCCACTAAATGAAAACGTTCACATACAGAGATGGGGCGAGCCAGTGCACTGCTCTCCCCCCCTTCAGTCTTCTTTAGTGGATGAGAGCAGCCAAGACTAGTTTGCTCTTTAATTCAAAATCTTAACAACTTCCTAGGAAAATCAAAACGGAAAGGCAAGTCTATCATTCTAGGGCAGAGATCAAGAATGGCGTTTCCAAAAATATCCTCTCTTTAGGAAGAGGTTTCACCCCTGCCCCTCTCTTCCTGAGATTCTCCCTAATGGCTCCTTATGAAATAAGTGGTCACAGCGGGGGAGGAGCACACCGTCCTCTTTGGAGGGCAGGGCAGGAATTCAGTAACTCTGAAGATGCTGAGAGAGGCCCCTTGCTGAACTACTGCAGGGCAGAGTAGGTGCTTAACTGGTGTTTGGGTCTGAGCACTATACCTTGAGATTGCAGGTACCCAACACATGTCTGTCCACTGACATTCGTGTTCCCTTTTAGTTTTCTTCTAGGTGGTCCAGGAGCTACGTGAACTATTTGGCTTAAGTTGGTAGTTCAACGTCCCAGCAAGCCATTCCATGAGAGAAAGACGTAGCAGCCGGTTTCCAGAAATATTTGGAAATGCGATGGGGAGTCTTTCTCTGTCCTACGTCAAGATGAGTGAGCACGGACTCCTGGCAAGGGGATTGGTAGTGGCCTCCTGCGCCCCAGGACTGCTCTCTTAAAACCCAATTCGATCACATATATCTCAACAATGAATTTTGAAGGCAATGGTGTCATTCTGGAACCACCTTAAATTATTCCAGCTCCTATGGAGTTTCTCATCCACAGCCCTTTCTCATTCTACTCTTAGCTTTGATGGCTCTGAGCGAGCGCTGTGTGAAAGGGCGTTATGTTGACATCAGCAACTTGTTCTCCTGGGTCACTCAATCCTGTGCCCTCCTTCTCCCCACAAAGCAGATAGCACCTTTGAAACCATGCAGCTGAAAAGAAGTCAAAAAGGTCAGAACTTACTTTGCCTCAGTGGTTCCTCAGTGGGGACGTCAAGAAACAACTTGTGAAAGTGCATATTGGCCTTGTACTACAAGGAGAACAAAATACAGGCATTACTGTTCTCACTTGTTTCTGAAACATCCCAAATGTTCATTTCAACTCGAATCACCAACTTTCCCCGTTCCCCCTTAATAGTATACTCAGGAATCCCTTCTCTCCGAACACAGTCTCCAAGGACTCC
The DNA here is from genome assembly GCF_000313985.2 of Echinops telfairi. Taxonomy (NCBI): domain Eukaryota; kingdom Metazoa; phylum Chordata; class Mammalia; order Afrosoricida; family Tenrecidae; genus Echinops; species Echinops telfairi. Next base: position 14,840,614 of record NW_022111373.1, read on the forward strand.
TGGAAACCAGTGGAAGGCAGGGCAGAGAGGGGGCGGTGCATCCTCCAGTTTGACTGGGGAGGTGATGATTGGACATCCAGCTACACGGACAACAGAGCTGGTGGAGGCCCAGGGCTGAACAAGAATGTCCCTGATAGGAAACCAGCTCAAATTCAAGGTAGTCCCACAGGGCAGGGAGTAGTTCCCAGGGCAGCAAAGACCCAAGGGAGGCAGAGGAGTACAGTCATTAAAACTTCACACTTGGACAAATCTGAGTTTAAGGCTTGGTTGTACCTCTTACTGGGAAAAAGAAGAAGCCTGTACAGTCTCGGAAACCCACGGGGGCAGTTCTACCCTGCCCTATAGGCTCCCTTTGAGTTGGCCTGGACTTGATGATGGTGAGGGAGAATGCGCATCTCTTACTTGATGTGCAATCATGGCCCAGCCACGTAACTCAGTTTCCTCGTTGTGTGTGAGAGGGCAAAAACAATGCTTGCTTCACAGCTGTAAGGCTTATAAGAGAGCACACGTCTAAAGGACCGATATTCTGGGACTACATCTGGTAATGACGACGGCTACTGTGATGCCATTTCCTTAGAGGGAGATGCCCAGGAAGGCCAGAAAGGTTTCCCACCAAAGATGAACTCTGCGGGGCAGTAAAAGACCCACGCCTCGGAAAGGGTGCCATCACTTCTCAGTTAAGGCATCTCTTTCCACACGGACAACAGATACACAGATGGAAATTTACAGTTTATGAAAAATGCTTTCACAAACATTGTCCTCTCAATAACCCTGTGAACCTGACGTCCCCCTTCCAAGAAGGAGGACCCAGGTCTCAGGGACACTGGCGGGCTGAACGGGCACCGCACAGTGATTGTGAATAGGGCCTCCTCCCACAGCACCGCTCCTGCTCATAGGACACTGTTGATGGCAACGACTTACAAGGAAAATACCCGAAAGAGATAAACACAGAGTGGTAAGCACAAATATACCCTTGGTGTGTTATCTAAAGTACCAGCAGTCTTAGCAGAAAACTGGCCTATTATTGCCATAAAACACAGCTACAGCGCAGGTGATTCAGACGACAGGTGGCCCTTGTGAGCAGCTATTCCACAGATGCACACCTTCTGTTGACAGAGTTAATGCTGGCTATTTATGGAACACAGTTTCACCCAGAGAGTGGATTTCACTAAAATGAGGTGTTCTAGGCTTTACTGAGATTCTGTTCTTAATGGCACAGTGAGCACTTGTTTGCATACTTGATTAATTAAAAAATTATCCCAGGCCATGATATTGCACTATCAATATAGTAAGAGTTTTTAAAGAGAAATTGGAAGGGGGGTTGGGTAGCACGAAGTGGGGGAATGGTGTGGACAGCAAACTAATTAAACTGAAACACCAAACAAATACAGGGTAATTTTAACTGTGTCCTGAAGAGGAAAAGGAACTTTAATAAAGAACATGTGTTCCTGGAAGAATAGTGGAAACTTGAATGTATGTCCTATATC
>NW_022111373.1:14843344-14849779 GCF_000313985.2 Echinops telfairi
CGCGCCATCGAAGCTGGATTTGGACCTGAGGAGACACAGCGCAGGGACGCTGTAAGACGGGATGGTGTGTGCGCTACGTCATTCCTATTTTTAACCATCTGAATCATGATAGCAGAACCCAAGAAGACTGGGAGTTCATTGCTCTCTTCTGGACATCAAGGATCCTTCAAAATATTCTACTGGCAGTTCTCATAGTACATGTCTTAAGAGGCTGGGCTGATTGCAGCGGCCCGTCTCACACTGCAAAAAACGGCAAATTGTGGAGGGAGAAAGAAAATCTGAGTCGTGAAAGAAATTACATCATTTCAAAAGTATGTTAATCAGTGTAAAGAGGCGTCCTAGGCGCAAATTATGAAACAGAATTGCAGCTAGAGCTCCATCAAAGGCTAATTTTGTTTCAGAATCCTATTAATATTTAACAAGGATTAGTTTGAGTAGGCCATTGTGTTGAAATGCCTTGGGGCACACAAGGCAGTCTCTGTCCAAGGAGCCTGGGCACAAATCAAATGTTAAAATAAAATAATAAAAAAGGCATTGTGTACTTTAACAAACAGGGCAATCCTAGAAGTTCGGAGAAGACATGTAGACAGTAAGGCTAGCAGGAGGGCAAGGGAAGAGAATGGTCCATAGAACCACGCAGATTCATACCCCAGCCCTGACAGGATGAGCAGAAACGGGGTCAGAGGAAGAGAGAGGCACAAACATCCGCGACTCGGGAAATCGCAGACGAGCAACCAGGAGAGAAAGAACGCCTTTGGTGGTCGAGTCCTTGCTTGGTTTCCTGAGGGCAGCCGTCAGCCCTCCGGCATTTCCTACTACGGTTCATTCCCACTCTCCTCTCTTTTCGTAGCTGCATGAATGTACACAAATCATCATGCCTACAACGAAAAACATCAATTTCAAAGTGGAATGTATGTATGCTTTTTTAGAAGGATGTAGATCAACAACAAGTTTTATGACAGACCTCCGTGGTTGATTTCTCGTTTGCTGGGGCTGGGGCTGGGGTGGGAGTGGGGGGGTGCTGGCTCCCGGCAATGATTGCACAAGGAGACTTCTAAAATGAGGCTCGTGTAAGGGAACATTCGGTTCAGAGCAGATTTAAGAATATAAGATTTAAGAATTCAGGTGGTGTACAGGTGTGACGGAGGGGTAGATATACCTGAGAAACTGAAGGCTTGGGGTTTCTCGGCTGTGACAGGACAGCCATGAGTCTCCTAGACGCCTTCCAGCCCCACAGGTAAAATTCCTCGTCAGTTCAAGGTAAATGTTTTAGGATCTAGCTCTGGGCCATTGCATCTATCCACAGGTATCCATTCTTTCAGAACGCTAGGGCCTCACTTATTTTTTATTATTTTAAAGAAAATACGAGTGACGTTCGTCCCCTGCTTAAAAATCAAAGTGTCTTTACACATATCCAAGTATTTCTTTATACAATTTGCTGCTTGGAATTTAGCCCCAGTGCTGAGTCAAGTTACTGAATGCACACGGCAGGAATTCCTGGGCAAGTGGTCCCGCCTTGTGAAAAGCCACGGGCAGTTAGGTGGTGGAGCGGTCGTCCTTGTTGCCACCGAGCCTGTTCTGACCCACGACGGCCCTGTGTAGAAACAGAACAACCCACTTCTTGGCCTGCAACCTCCTCACAAGTTTTCTGATTTTGAGCCCATTGTTGCAGCCGCTGTCCATCCGTCCTGCTGAGGGGTCTTCCTCTCCCTCCCCGCCTCCCCTCTACTTTGTGAAGCACACTGTCCTTCTCCAGGGATTGCTCTCTCCTGACAACACGGCCAAACCGAAGTGTGGTGGATTTACTACGGGCAATTTCAAAAGCAGCGCGCTATCAGGGGCCTGCCTGCATAGCCCTGACCTCTGAGTGGGGCGCATATTCAGATAGCATTGATTTCTCTGTTTCCTCTGGGGTTCTCCTCACTTCCTACATGGGATGCAGGTACGGCAGGCTCCCTGGGAGCCCCTGGAAGGGCGTCCACAGAGCAGTTTCTGTTAACCAGGTCCTGTCCAGCTTCTTTCCTCAAGGATGGAAGACAGTGTGGTACAGAAAGGGAGGACAGGGGGCAGGGGCCACTTGCCCTCAGGTGCCCATTCAAGGGGACATCAGACTCGAATGAATTTTTAGGTGCCAAAAAAATGGAAGATGCCTGACCGAGGTAGCTAGAGGGGGATGGGGTGTTTAAAAAACTTTTTTTTTTTTTTAAATAGTTGAGTTGCCACTATCAATACCTATTCATCTTGAAATCAGGAGTGGGGGAAATGCCACTTGGAGATTGCCCTTGGGCTCTCATTCCCTCTGTTAGGCTCCCCCAGGGGGGCAATTTCAGTGCTTGTCACAGGCACTCTTTTCTATAGACAGACTTCTGGGCGCCTGTGAGCAGGACCAGGGGTGCAGTGCAACATGAAATTGCAGGGCCCTTTACTAAAAAGACGGATTTCAAGACAGGACAACTGATCATTACACCAAGCCCAAGGCCCGTCGGGGCGGCACGGCTCTCACTCTGCATGAACACGCCCCCGATAAGTGCATTCTTCTCATCCGGAGCCTGGGCTTGGGGAAAACCAACCGTGTTTTTTAAAGCGCCTGCTGTAACCAGTTCACAGTGGTGGATTATTCAAGAAATGGCATGGTTTGTGCTTCTGCGGGGAGAATCAACTAGTGAGTGAGGCAAGGATGCTGACAGATAACAACTCTTGGAGAAATGGGCTCATGAGGGAGGGGGAACGGGTAGGGAGGGGAAAAATGAGGACCTAATGCCGGGGGCTTAAGTGGAGAGGAAATGTTTTGAGAATGATGAGGGCAATGAATGAACAATTGATGTATGTATGGATTGTGATAGGAGTTGTATGAGCCCCTAATAAAACGATTAAAATAAATAAAGGCGTTCTGAAGGTCAGCAGTTTGAATCCACCAGTTGCTTCCCTAGAGAAAGATGAGACTTTCTGCTCCTAAGATTTACAGCTTCAAAAACCTACCGGGGAAGTTCTCTGTTCTATAGAGTCTCAATGAGTCCGAATCTACTCAGTGGCAGTGAATGAGTTAGTTAACCACTTTCTTCTAAAGCAACTTTATATCCCTACTTCTCTTTTCCACAGGGAAGAAGGCATGTCATGGTGCCTCTGACAGCAAGAGGATTATGGTAATAAGTCCCTCCCAACCCCCTCTGCTCCCCGCCCTATATCCACAGTAGCCCATCATCCCTCACACCGCCACCAGGGACAGGAATCGGGCAGGCAGCTACCAGAAGTATACACACCCTGCCCTAGGGATCCCCAGCAAGCCCAGGCCAGGCTTCTCCTCCACTCCTTCCGGTGGCTGCCAGGGCAGTGAGACTCCGGGTGTGTGCACACCCTGGGCAGGCCTCAGGGGCCTCATGGGCAACCTGTCCAGCCCTCCCAGGTGCTCTCTAAATCCTTGCCCCAGAGTATGCCACCTGGCTCCCTCAGTTAGCAAAATCCGTGTCTCGAGAAAGAAAAGGTGCACCTGGCCATTCCCGGAAGGAGACAAGGCTGCTGCTGAGAAGAGATGCCACGAAGCTTTCAAAAGGAAATCAACATGTCCTCCGAAGTCTGAGGAAATGCAAACGGTAGTTTAACTTGACTAGTTTTTTTTTTTTTAAGTCTGCCTGGAGCATTACATTCTTGCAAGAAGTGTCTATTCAGGATCACAGAGACAGCAGCAGCACAGAGGAGATTAGACAGAAACCTTAGGGGACAGTGAGCGCACGTTCCTGGGGGAGGAACAGCTCAGGAAAAGGGGGTGAGGATGGTGGCAAACTCCCAGAATATAATCAGTGCCCCTGGATTCTACGCGCCGAAACAATGGGGCTGCTGTGTATACTCTTGCACTGTATATTCTCCACAGCAGCACAGATTAGCAGTGTCAGACTCTCCCCATCTTTGGGGTGGGGGCGTTGTTTGTCTATAGTAACTACATGCTCCTTGCAACAACCATGAAACGGAAAACAACTGTCCCCAGCAACTCCTCCAATAGGCAGACAGGAGGAAGATACTCAGAGGACAGAGGACTTACCGCTGGCTGACGAGTCTTCTCTGGTCCTGGGTCTCAGCCTCGACAGAGAGGGTGGGGGACAGGGCTGTGGGTGACCTGCAGACCTTCTTTCTCTCCTCCACACCATTCTCAGCCTCGGAGCTGCACAAGAGAGAAAAACGCTTCGCTTTACCCATGCAGAAGGAAGTGGAAGGGAACGGACGATGCGGATTGATCGGCCCTCCTCAGTGCTGGGCTAATGTCAACTTGGCTGAGGAAGCCCTTTCCAAATTTCCATTCTCACCCTCCCCGTGCTCACTTCCAGAGCAACAGCTGCAAGGCAGGCCACTTCACTTGTAAATGCCCTACTGTGTGGGGGTGCTCGCCTCTGCCAAGCTCCTGCTCCCCGTGCTCCAATCACCTGTCTGAGCCCTTGCACTTCGCACTGCCCAATTCTGCCCTGCCTAGCCCAGTGCTGGGGCAGCACATCACCCGGAGGCTGGGAGGGCCTTGGCTGCTCATGCTCACATGCAGCTACCAGCCAGGTGTGAGCCTCTGGGTTGGGCACTCCCTCAGCGTTGTTTGCACTTCTCTTGTGTCACCCTACCTTTTGTTATCGTTTTCTGGGTTCCATTTTGATGGCTGTTATTTTAGGCAAGCACTACATTAAGAAATTTATAGACACACTAGGTTAGGTTTATTTATTGGGACAATGTCTGCATTCAAGGGTTTGGGAAATCAACCCAATGAAGATTCAAGTACCCTCCAGCTCAGTAACATTTCTAAGGGTCTAGTGGTGTGGGGCATGTCGAGACATTCCTACTAACGTGAAGAATAAGCTATTGCATCTGCACCCCCCCACCCCCCACAACTAAACAGGAGGTACAACGCCTAGCAGGCCTCTTCAGATTGTGGAGGCAACATATCCCTCACTTGGGTGTTCTACTTTGACCTATTTTTCTACTTTGACCTATTTTTCAAGTGACATGAGAGGCCTCCAGTTTTGAGTGGGGCCCAGAACAAGAAAAGGCTCTGCAACAGGTTCAGGCTGCCATGCAAGCTGCTTTGCCACTGGGGCCATATGATCCAGCTGACCCGATGGTGCTAGAGGTGTCAGTTGCAGATAGAGATGCAGTGTGGAGTCTTTGGCAGACCCCTATTGGTGAATTGCAGCACAGACCCTTGGGACTTTAGAGTAAAGTCCTGCCATCCTCTGCAGACAACGACTTCCATTTGAAAACAGCTGTTGGCCTGTTACTGGGTCTTAATCGAGACAAAATGCCTCACCATGGGCCACCAGGTCACCATGAGGCCTGAGCTGCCCATCATGAACTGGGTATTGTCTGACCCACAGAGTCATAAAGTTGTACGTGCACAGCAACACTCTACTGTAAAATGGAAGTGGTATGTACGAGATGGGGCTAGAGCAGGACCTGAAGGGACAAGTAAGCTGCATGAAGAAGTGTCCCAAATTCCCACCGTCTCCACTCCTGTCACGTACCTTCCTCTCCCAGTCTGCACCTATGATCTCCTGGGGAGTTCCTTATGATAACTGTGATCGGCACCACTCACTATTACTCCTAGTGATTCACTTGCAATATTTTTGCTTTCTGTCCCAGCAACCCTATGTTCTTCAGGTCTGGAGGTCCTAGTCCTGAAGGAAGGAACTCTCGTACCTGGAAACACAGCACTGATTCTAATGAACCGGTGGCTGATAATGCCTCCTGGCCACTTTTGGCTTCTCATGCCTTTGGGACAACAGGTCAGGAAGGGTGTCACTGTACTGACTGGTATGATCGATCCTGATTACCAAGGAGAAATTGGACTGGTGCTACATAATGGAGGTAAAGAAGAATACGTCTGGAATCCAGGAGATCCCGTAGGCCGTGTCTTAGTACTACTGTGCCCTGTGATTAAAGCAAATGGTAAACTACAACAACCCAATCCTGACAGGACATCTAATGACCCAGAACCATCAGGAATGAAAGTTTGGGTCACCCCAACAGGCAAACCACCATGGCCAGCTCAGGTGCTGGCCAAGGGCAAAGGTAATACAGAATGGGTAGTGGAAGAAGTTAGTTCTATCTATCAGTTACAACCACATGATCAATTGCAAAAGTGAGGTTTGTGATTGTCAGTTTATCTTCTTTATATGTGCTTATTGAATGATGTTAGGTGTAAGAGTGATTTCATCAACATTATTGTGTACAGTTGCCAAGTTGGCAAGGGGTGCACTGTGATAGATAGAGGTTTATAGTGCCAACCTGGCCAATAGGAGCATGTGGGATTAATAAGGTCACAGTTTGATTGGAGGGCAAAGAGATACCATATATCCTCAAGTATAAGCCGACCTGAATATCAGCCAAGGCACCTAATTTTTTTTAAAAAACATTTTATTAGGGGCTCATACAACTGTTATCGCAATCCATACACACATCAAT
>NW_022111373.1:14851165-14852115 GCF_000313985.2 Echinops telfairi
CTTGTGTTTTCCAGTCTAGCCTGTTGGGGCACCATGCCCTGTGTCCAATGTCCACCCTCATCATTCCCTGGGGATCTTGCTACTCCACTCCCCTGCTGTTCGCTGCACTCCCACAGTGCTTTGCCTCAGTGTGGCAGGGTCAGATCAGGTGCAATTCCCACACTGGAGGCACCTAATTTTATTACAAAAACTGCATTAAAAATGTGCTGAAAAACTCGGCTTACAAGGGTTTAAGTGGAGAGCAGATGTTTTGAGAAGGCAGTGAATGTACAAATGTGCTTACACAATTGATGTATGTATGGATTGTGATAAGAGTTGTATGAGCCCCTAATAAAATGATTGAAAAAGATGAAAGTGAGGCAGGCCATAGATGAAGGAGATACCTAGATGAAATGATTCACAGCCCATTGATACTAATGTTTGTATTCATACAAAAGCACTTAATATGTCAGGCATTGTTCTCAGAGCGTTAAATGAATTTTCTGCTTTAATTGTCATCAATAAAATAAGGAAACAGAAAAAAAAAACACCAAAAAACTTGGCTTATACACGAGTATATATGGTAAATACTCAGCAAGGCCTGCCCCTCTCTCTCTTGCTCTCTGGTGATCCGAGGAGCACGTGGCTGTTCTAGCTACTTTTCTGCATCAACTTGTGAGCTAACTACCTGTGGGACAGCTAACCTGTGGATTGATTGTGTCACTAGAGCTTGAGGTTCCTTCGAGACTTGCTTTGTCATGCTGATGGTGTGTATATCACCTGTGCTTGAGGCTGGTGGATCCTGTCATCTTGCATTGCTTGAGTTTGATATCACTTCTGGGCCTGCTTTGCTAAGCTCCTGAGCTGCTGACTGTTGGGTGACCTGCCCTGCTGTTTGCTGCCTGTGGGCAGACTGCCTGCATTGCTCTTGGGAAGACTCAGCTGTCTGCTTCCTTGACTTTGGACCTAAC
>NW_022111373.1:14853310-14888364 GCF_000313985.2 Echinops telfairi
AGGAAGCGTTTAAGAACTAGAGGAAGGTTGTGAGTTTCATTATTGCTACCCTGAACCCTGAGTGACTCATCTCCTCCCCACCACCCCTCTGCAAGGGATGTCCAGCTAACTGTACGATTAAGTTACATATGTTTTCATGTGTCTTGAAGTGATTCCTCAAGCACAGAAAGGTACACCATAAACCAAATACCAAGACAATCATTTGAGTAATGTTAGACACCAACCAAACTCTACCGTACTCTTCTGACTTACTTACAAATTAGACTTAAAGACAGACTCATGAGTGAATTTCATTTATAACCCCAATGCAAATTAAATGAGATTTAAACACAGACATAGGACTGAATCTCATTTGTAAGCTGGGACTGCCAGTGTACAGATACACAAATATGGGCATATGTAAATAAGACCATGCAGTATATATTTCTGCAACTAGTTTTTCTTCTCTAAGTGGTTTCCTTGCGTAGGGAGCCATCCTGACAGTAGCTAACAACAATATAGGATAGAATTTTAGTAGCCTGAATAATAGTTCTTTTCTTTATGTATGTTTCAGTGTTCTATAGTTTACTTAACATTTCCCTGTAGCTGAACACTTAAATGCTTCTATCTTCTCACTGCTGCAAAATACACACCTGCTTAAGTACAATACAGACACCTGTGTACTTCTGTACACTAGGACTAGAACTTCTGGATTCGAAGGCTTTAGTCTCCTGTCATTATGAAAGCTGCCATCCACAGTCCTTCAGAGATCTGAGCAACGTCTGTACACAGACATTATGACTTTTTCAAATTCAGCAATAGTCAGACATTAAAATTCCGCTTTTCTCTTTATAGATTGACAAAGGTAATGTATTTTAATGTCTATTACTGAATTTGAACACGTCATCATATTTTCATTTGAAATTTGTTTTTTCTCTGCTCATATTAATTGTCCATAAAACAGTACACTTTGATTTTTAAAAGCCACTTACATTTTTAGAAAATAGAATGAATTTCTTTAATTTTATTATAAACTATATGTAATAAATGGAAAAATATATATCTACATATCATAAAGAGACTAAATGAAAGTTTAAAGCTTTTTCTCTATTGGCTTCATTTTATCTCTGCCACTGGAGAACAGGAGATAGTGTTGGACAATTCATTGGTATGAATTCCTCCAAAAGTATTTCCTTCACAAACAAGGATATCCAAGTGTATGTCAGGATTGGAATGGCTAGTACTTTTGGATAGTTTGGGTGACAACGACACTGCTGGAGGAGAGGCCCCAAGAAAACGGGACATGCTCCAGAGAAAGGAGCAAATGAAGGGAAAGAACATCAAGATGGCATGTGCACTTGGAATCACGACTGCAAGGAGGGGCCTTTGTGGGCCTAGAAGTAGCTCTCTCCCTCAGTTTCAGGTCCCTCAGAAACAAGGACTGCTTGACATTCACTTCCACAGAACGAAAGGGGCGGAAGGAAGGGATGTAGTGAGGAAGCATGAAAGTGTTTACACAGCTCACACTTGGTTTGGTGTCAGATTGTACTGGGCAGGCCACGCAAAATAGACTTCTGAGGATGATGAAGACTCTCTGATGATCAGGGATAGAGTAAGATATAAGGCAGCATTGCTGTGATGGATCGGCTGGTTTTAATTTGCAGTGGGCAAATCCGCTGCACAGACCTCTTTACAGTGCTGACGGGCGAGGATATCACTTCGAAGACGGAGATGTGTCTGACCCAAACCAAGGTATTTCCAATTGTGATAAGTGACTGTTGGACAACGAGTAAGGAAGCCTGGAGAAGAATTGATGCATCTGACTGAGGGCCTTGGTCAAGAATAATAAAAGCAATCTGGACCGCCAGAAGGATAAAGAAATCTGTTTGGAAGAAGTACAACTAGAAGACTGACTCCTTAGACGCTAGATGTCTTAGCTTCTAAGACTTGTCTTCCATGCTGTGAACTTTCTTATCAGGAAAGACCAGTCCCTGGAAAAGGACGTCACGCTTGGTAAAGTAGTTCAGTGATAAAGATGAACGTGGTAAGGGGTCTTGATGGACACCGCGGCTACAAGAATGAGCTCAAGCACAAAAACAATTGTGAGGATGGCGCAGGCCTGGGCGGTGTGTTGTTCTGCTGTGCCCATGGGGCTATGAGTCAGAACTAATTCCACAGCCCCTCCCAGCAACAAGTCTAAAAGTGACAACGTGTTTGCTGCATTCACCTGGTACTGATCACGGGCAGGGAATGCTATCGGTTAGGTACATTTTTCTTACCCCTTTTCACAACATGTGAAAATTCCAACCCACACTTAAGTCCTACTGTGTGGAATTCAAGACCAAGTCGATCTGGAAAGAACATTCAATTAAGAATCTCTATAGATGGTTGGCAATGCCTGGGGTGTGTGAATAGTTTCCACACTCTGCTCCTAACCACAAAGTTGAAGGGGAGGTGAAAGAAAGGTCTGGCAGTCAACTTCTGAAAAACCAGCCAATGAAAACTCTATGGAGCACAATTCTCCTCCGCCACACATAGGGTGGCTCTAAATCAAAATCCATTCAACAGCAAGTGGTTGTTATGAATGATTGATGCCCTCATTTTGTGGCTGGCATTTCTCTTCTCCTAAGTAGATCAGTATCTGAAGACAGAAATCTGACCTTAATTCTGCGTTAGTTCTTCTCAAGAGCACTTAAAGCACTCGGGTCTATTGAAACAGCTCAGTCAGTAATTGAATTGAACTAGTTCCTTAAATTATATTTAAATATATACATCAAGACTACAGAATTGTACTGTGTGAAAAAAAGATACAGGGATGACCTTGAAATATTATTAGAAAAACACTGCTTTGGCCTGAATGAAACAATGACTGTATTTGAAGGTAGCACCAAGTTTAATGTATGGACACAGAGGGTGTTCGTGCCACCAGGTGCCGTGGGCATTCCCCTGGCCTCTTCCCCTGGAGCCCTCCATGGTGTGTACATCACTGTTGGTGTTGGTGGGGGCCACCTACTAATCGGTTCCAACTCATAAGGAACCTACGGGCAACTGAAGGAAACACGACTCAGTCCTGTGCCAGCCTCACCGCTGTTCTTACGTTTGAGCCCATTGCTGCAGCCATTGTCCATCCATCTTCTCAAGGGCCGCCTTCTATTTTGCCGCTCTCTACTTCACCAAGCATGCTGTCCTTCTCCTGGGACTGATTTATCCTGATAACCCGTCCAAAGTACTCGCGACGAAGTCTCGCCATCCTTACCTCTCAGGAGCATTCCGGCTGTACTTCTTCGAAGACAGATCTGTTTGTTCTTTTGGCATTCCATGGGACTTTCGGCTTCTTCTCCGGCACCACAATTCAGATGCACCGATTCTTCTTCAGTCTTCCTAATTCAATGTCCGACTTTCACAGGCATATGAGGCGATGGAGAATACCATGGCTTGGGTCAGGCATACCTTAGTCCTCCAAGTAACATCTTTGCTTTCAACACTCTAAGGAGGTCTTGTGCAGTAGATTTATCCAATGCAATGTGTCATTTTATCTCTTGACAGCCGCTTCCATGAGCATTTATTGGGGACCCAAGCAAGAAGACATGGGTCCACATCACTACAATGCTTCAAAAAATAACAGGCAGAAATCAACTTTAAATCTACATTAAGAAGTATACTTTAAAGGGCAGAGCGGGCTGCTCTTTAAGCAGGGAGACAAATTGCTCCATAATCTATCTCAATGTTCACTCAACTATTTACTGTATTCTAACAAGAGCTAGATGAAGATTTAGCACCAGAACCATCCCTGCTCTTAATGGACACAGAAAAAGCCGCCCTCTGTGTACATTGAAGAGCCACTCCTCCTGAGAGCCAACCAGAAAAAGGTGTCCTTCTGCTTGGCTGCCACCACACTGCACACGACCTGGCAGAGAGGTCCCCTGGCTCTGGGGAGAAGCAATGTAGCACCACGGTGCAAGGGAAGACAAACTTGGCTGGATTTTTGCTCCTCTGCTTGGGCACCTTTGTGTGGAGTACTACGTACTTAACCACACGCGGTAGTCCTCTTAGGGGTCCTATGTTAGCAGCATAAAGATTCCAGCTGGTCCAGTAACAGAACATACAGGTAAGCTCCAGTTAAAATAACTGCTTTCTAGACCTTTGCTACTCTTGTTGAGGGCTGTCGAGCTGATTCTGACTCAGAGTGTGTTGTGGGTTTCAGAGTAGAATCGCTACATAGGGTTTTCGGGGGTATTATCATTATAGGCACCGATCGCCAGGCCTTTTTCCCGTAGAGCTACTGGTGGGTTCGAACTGTTAACCTCTTGGTTAGCAGCCACGTGTTGAATCAATGTGCTACCAGATTCCTTTACTAGAGACTTACCACCTAGCTTGGGTTTAACCTTGTGCTTGTGCTTCAGCACTGGTGCACTTCCAGAAGACTCAACTCAAGAGTTGGTTACACACTCCACTAAACTTGGCACCCCATGCAGTCTCTTGAGGCCATGGCTGGGGGCTTTTTCTCAGTGGTGAACTGGGTTATTTGGTGGGCTGATAACCTAACCTCAGCACTTGGGAACTCCCAACAGCTCCATGGGAGAATGAGGAGGTGTTCAATTGAGTCAGAATTGACTCAATGGCAATGAGCTTGGGTTGTGGTTTGAGCAAGGCATCGCGGCCTTGTACGGTAAACTCTACCTGCTCCCAATGTCTTCCTAGCCCACGATTAGACCAAGTTCTTTAAATGCAGCCAACTTCTGTTTTTCGCTACCTCTCCCGCTGCTCGCCCTCAGCTCAGCCTTTTGCTCACATGTTCACTTATGTCTGTTTATAGGATCCATCATGCAGTGTTTCAACGAGGAACTGAAAGGCATCAATAGGCCATTCCAGCGCTAGGGCTTTGCTTTCTTACTGGTGCGACGTAAGCGCACAGTAGTCAAGTCCTAAGAGAGGCAGGCTAATCTTACAAGCTCTCCTTCCTTCTGCAGCACTGTCAGCAGGAGATTGAAACGATGTAGACACCAAGTGACAGAGGTGTCCCTCACTGGAGAGGCTGAGTGTGGGAGGCAAAATTCATCAAGGCTCTTAGTCATTTTCACGTTGTTGTCGTCGGGTGCCGTAAGCAGCCTTTGTACAACAGAACAAAATGCCACCGGTCTTACATCCTCCTCACAATGGTTCTTATTTTTGAGCCCATTGTTGCTGCCATAGTGGCATTCCCTCTCCTGGAGGGGCTTCCTCTTTGCCAAGCACGGTGTCCTTCTCCAGGGCTGGTCTCTCCCGACCACATGTCCAAAGCATGTGAGATGAAGTCCTGCCATTCTCGCCTTTAAGGAGCATTCTGGCCCTACTTCTTCCAAGACAGGTTTGTTTGTTCTCTTGGCAGCCCATGAAACTCTCAATAGTCTTCACCAGTACTGTAGTTCAAATGCATCCGTTTTTCTTTGGTCTTCCTTATTCAGTGTCCAACTTTCACAAGCATATGGGGGCCATTGAACATACCATGGCTTGGGTCAGGCAGATTGCTTTAGGTGCCAAAGTAATCTCCTTGCTTTTCCACATTGCAGTGGCCTTGTGCAGCATCAGATTTACCTAGCTTTCAAGTTACTGCCCATGAAATTGAACTCTCCCTGGGCACAGAGGTTCAATAATATAGGTTTCATTTAAATCATGAAAATAAAGAAACCGGAGTTTATTTTAATCAAGAAGACAAAGCTTTTTCAGGGATTTTAACTAAAAGCCAGCTGAAAAAAGAAACCCTTCCATTTCAACCAATATTTATTGCAACCGTGCCTCCCCACAGGCTGTTCGGAGCTGGGGGAGAAAGGTCGTGAGCTCCCACTGCTACGGAATGCTAGAGAAGCAGTGGAAAAGCCTATGGGATCAGGGAGGATCAACCCTCATGTGGCTGGGCCAGGCTCTTCCTTTTCCTATCTCTTGACAATCCTTGGCATCAGTCATGGGCCCTGCCTGCTCTCCAGCAGGCATTTCAGAGCAGCGAGAGAGGCAGTCAGGCTTGCGCCAACTAAGCCTGATGTCACCTATGAGGAGAGGGCATTTTTATGATCAGTGAGCAAGCGCTGGCTTCCGTAATACACTGCCACCTGCCACTCTCTGTTACACAATTGAGAGACACAACCCAAACCCAAACCAGGTTGGGCAATCCTTTGCGACACTCATGTATTCGTCACTGCCCAGACCTCATCAGTCTGATGAAGGATTGGGATTTTCATCATTTTTAAAAATTGAACCTCATACACGGAGTCATCTACCACTCCCCTGCAGGTGGCCTCTGTGATGGCCGAGCTGAAGGTGAATTCAGCCATCTGTCTCTGCCGATGCATATCGCCTGCCTTTTATGTTCTGCCAGGGTCACATGCACATCAAGGTAAATAAGCAGCTAGTTGGGCAGTAGTAATAATTACAGTGCATCTCAGGTGAATCACATCATATATCTCATTTAGTCCTGGAAGCTGTGTTTCTTTCTAATTATAGTGACAGTCCCTTGTGGTTGAAGTTAAATTAGTCTAAGATAGGTATTTTAAAAAGCCTCTAACTTCCCTTATGGTAGTGGGTGGGTGGGTGTGTGGGGCAGTTTTGGCTATCATTTGAAAAGAACCCGGAGCGATATAAACGGGTGGCACAATCAGCTGCTAACTGAAAGGTGGGGAAGTTCTGGTCCACCCAGAAGCGCCTTAGAAGAAACTAAAGCCATACCAAACTCACCACCATCCAGTTGATGCCAACACACAGCGACCCTACAGGGCAGGGGAGAACTGCTTCTGTGAGTGTCTGAGATTGTAACTCTGTACCAGGAGTAGAGCCCTGCATTTCCCCCGAGGAGCGGCTGGTGGGGTCCAACTGTGGACCTTCTGGGGAGCAGCCCAACACATCACCACTGGGCCACCAGAGCTGCTCCCCTGAGCAGGAAGACCTCGTCATCGACTTTTGGAGTACTAGCCATCAGCAACGGTTCTACTCGGACACTCTGGACGGGAGGATCCATTTGATGGCCATGGATCACTGGTATCAGTTACTTTAGAACCCCGGCCACCATGTCCCCAAACCACAGAAGCTTGAGGTGTGATTGGAAGATACGAAGACCCACCGTATATATAAACCGCTGGGAGTGAAATCCCTGTGGTCCAAGGACAAGTCTGTGAAAGTGAACTGTTGGCGAAAGGTTTGCCCTGGAATCCAGGCTGCACTTGATCTTAGCCAAAAGGGGGAGCAGTGATGGAATTTAGGTGGTATCTGATTCGCCGATTTTTCTGCTCCCCAGCTGACTGGCAAAGGCTGCAACACTTGGGAGGCAAAGAGTTGGATGGTAGGGACAGGAGAAGGTGCCAGGAAGGACTTGGGTGCAGGAGCCAAAGTATAGGGACAGGGAGACCTCCTAGGAACTGAAAGATGGAAGTCAGGTGCGTGTGCTGCAGGCACAGGAGTTGGTGATGGGAACAAGGACTGCTGGGAAATACCTTACTTTCTCCAATTTCACAAACTCAGAGTCTTCCAGACGAGATTTTTTTTTGTCAAGAAGCAGAGCCTCCCAGCGACAGTTCTGACACTGGATGTATGTTCATCTGAAATTTTGTTTGCTTATCTATTTATCTGTTTATTATTCAAATAGTTTATTTCTGAGTGGGAACTATCAACTTCAAAAGTTAGAAACAAAAAACCAAATCTCCCTTGTACTGAGGTTTTGTAGTTGCCAAGTTTTACACACACGTATGCTATCTACACCTTGCTTTTATTTATTTATTTATAAAATGTATTTGTTTATAGAGACATTTATGTATTTACATATTTTAAGGTGCTCACTTTGGGTGCTCTTTCCCGTCAACAGGCAGAGCTTCCTCATTCTTTTAAATGACTGCACAGAGGTCCATTGTGATGGATGAACCATAATTCAGCCATTTCCTTATTGATGGGCAGGGAAGTGGGTTTTGGTCTTTTGCAAATACAAACAACACTGCAATAAATGTCCTTGTGTATTATTAAGTGTATGAATATAGTCATTGGGAAATGTCCTGGAAATAAAACTGCTGTGTCAAAAGGTGCACAATTTGACTTTTCTTATACTTATTGGCAAATGGCATGCACAAGAGGTTTGATGAAGGGGCCCCTTGTGGTGCAGTGGGCTGTTCCCCATTGGGCTGCTAACTGCAAGGTTGCAGTTTAAAAGCACCAGCTACCCAGAGGGAGAAAGACTGGGTTTTCTACTCCCACAAAGAGTTACCATCTTGGAAATTCACAGGGGCAGTCTTACCCTGCCCTACGAGGTCACTATGAGTCAGTATCAACAGGATGGTAGTGAGTTTTGAGTTTGAGAGGTTTGGTGAGTCATCATTATATACTATATAATACCATATATTCTCGAGTGTAAGCCAACCTGAATATCAGCCGAGGCACCTAATTTTACCACAAAACCCACATTAAACATGTGCTGAAAACTTGGCTTATACACAAGTATATACGGTATATATATTCAAAAGTGCTTATCATAGGACTGAGCAGATAAAGTATGGATTTTAGTAGTGGTCAGTGCTAAATTTTCTAAACTTTGCAAATGTACAAATTTTAGTCTAGTTATAATTTAAATTTTTTTCTTGATGAGTAAGTTTGTGTATATTTTCATACATTGAAGAGCTTTTCATGTGTCCTGCTCTGTGAACTGTTTGCTTGGATATTTTGACAATTTTCCCAATGGGTTGTTGATTGAGATATTTAATTCAAACAATCCTGCATCGCAGATTCTTGGCACTATTATAGAGTTGACTTAAATAATCTTAAATATTTAGAAAAGTTTAGTGGATATCAGCGGTCATCATGACATTTAAGCCAAACAGTAATGATAAACATGATTTCCCCCTCTTTGATCATCTTAGTGGGGGACAGATCAAACCAAACCAGTCTTTGTTGACTTTAGCAGAACTTAATGAGATCTAACAGATTTCCATTTTAAGAGAGAGACCAAAGAATAAATGTTTGCCTCTCCTTTCATTTTCTTCCTGAAGTCTGTTAAAATGAATATAAAGGAAATAATAATCTCACTACAAAAATGGAGATAAACTATCAACCATAATGCAATTTCCCCAAATTTCTAGAAAATGTCATATTAACTAACCCACACAACAAGAGTTGAGGAAGCTCTGGTCCAGATTATGGGCAACAATAGACATGGCACCTGAATGGTCCTTTCAAGGACCAGACCAAATCAAACTCAGTGCTATGAGCCAGTGCTGACTCATAAGAGGCCCTGTGGGTGTCTGGGATGGTAACTATTTATGGGAATAGAAATCCCAGTCTTTCCCCTGGGAGTGGCTGGTGGCTTTGAACTATGGGCCCTGCAGATGGAAGCCCAATACATAACTACTACACCACCAGGGTACCTAAGTAAGGATAGAGGTACACATTTCTTTATCATAAAAGGTGAGGATTCAAATGGATTGAACAAAAGATTGAGCTTGATATGTGTTATTTAAAGACACAAATGTATGCAAATAAGAACTAGGAAAATGGATTTACTTATTTAAAATTAGGAGGACAAGAAGAGCGATAGGGAGGCAATATAAGGAGGTGATTCTTTTCCATAAAAATTTTAAAAAGTTAGGGGGAGAAAAAGAGGAGCTGATACCAAGGACTCAAATAGAAAGAAATTGTTTTGGAAATGTTGATGGCAACGTATGTACAAGTGTGGTTAATACTACTGAATGATGGATTGTTATAAGATTTGTAAGAGCCCCCACAATAAAATGATTAAAAAAATTTAAAAGTCAAAGGATAAAGCTTAAAATTGATAAAAGAAAGAGAAAGGTCAATTTTTTTTACAGATTGTGAACTACTCAAGTATTTTAAGTGGTAGTTTAAGTAGGAGGCTGATGAGGTATGGGGGAGACAAAGGATTAAGTTCCTTATTAAATTTAAAAAAAATCATTTTATTAGGGGTTCATACAACTTTTACCACAATCCATACACACATCAATGTGTAAAGCACATTTGTACATTCATTGCCCTCATCATTCTCAAAACATTTTCTCTCCACTTAAACCCCCGGCATTAGGTCCTCATTTTCCCCCTCCCTCCCCGCTCTTCCCTCCCTCATGAGCCCTTGATAGTTTATAAATTGTTGTTTTGTCATATCTTGCCCTGTCCAATGTCTCCCTTCACCCACTTTTCTGTTGTCCGTCCCCCAGGGAGGAGGTCACATATAGTTCCTTGTAATTGGTTCCTTCTTTCCTACCCATTCTCCCTCTACCCTCCCTGTTTCGCCACTCACACCACTGGTCCTGTAGGGATCATCCACCCTGGATTCCCTGTATTTTCAGTTCCTATCTGTACCAGTGTACATCCTCTGGTCCAGCCAGACTTGCAAGGTTGGATTCCAGTTATGGTAGTGGGAGCGAGGAGGAAACATTTAGGAACTAGAGGAAAGTTGTATTTTTCATCATTGTTACATCTCACCCTGACTGGCTCATCTCCTCCCCGACACCCCTCTGCAAGGGGCTCTCCATTGTTCTTATTAAATTTTAATCTCTTTTTTTATTTTGTAAATGTTTAACAATGAAAAACAATAGCTTTATTGGTCTCCTTTAGAGAGGCAGTAAAATAAAGAATGGAAAATAAAAGCGATGGATTTACTCTCTTCACATTTTGGGTACCTACTACATGTAAACCCTGATGACAGGGGCTGTGTTCCCAGGGGACTGTCCTTTCCTGGGGATTTTAATTTAACATGTAAAAAAGCCTAATATCGGTCATTAGGGATAGCTGCCTCGGGAATGAAGAAATCTCTTCATTGGAAGAGAGAAAGCAAAGCTTTGAGGAAGATACAAGCATGGCTTTGTGGGAGTGAGAGGGATAAAATGCTTTCCAATTCAGCAAAATCATGTAATTGTCAGAACGATATCTCCATACAAGAATCCACTTGTCATAGAAATCAATAAAAATAAATAAAACAATTCCTTCTGATGGGTGAATCAGTCCCTTCCATTACTATGGAAGTCATCTGTGTCACCTCTCTGCCGAAAGAAACAGGGTAATTGTGCAATGCTTATTATGGAAGGGTGGACCTTTAAACTGCAGAGATGCCAGAGAGCATGAGAAATACAAGGAAGTGCTTAAGCACAATTATGCAGATGAGGAAGAGTCATACATCACACCAGGAGCATCTATCACAGCGGTTCTCAACCTGTGGGTCGGGACCCCCCTGGGGGTCAAACGACCCTTTCATAGGGGTCACCCGATTCATAACAATAGCAAAATTACAGTGATGAAGGAGCAAGGAAAACAATTTTATGATTGGGGGGTCACCTCAACATGAGGAGCTGTATTAAAGGGTCGCGGCATTAGGAAGGTTGAGAACAACTGATCTATCAGGTTTTTGTTTGTTTTTTAAACCCCCTGGAGGATAGAAAGAACTTAAGGTTTTTTGAACTGTGATTCCTAATGAGAGAGGGCTACTTTTATTTTATTTATTTACTTTATTAAGAGATCATTTTATTGGAGGCTCTTATAGCTCTTATAACAATCCATACATCAATTGTATTAGGCATATTTGTACATATGTTGCCATCATTATTTTCTAAACATTCACTTTCTGAGTCCTTGGTATCAGCTCCTCTTTTTGCCCTCCTTCCCCCCTTCCCACTCTGGTAACCCCTTGATAAATTATAAATTATTATTATTTTCATACCTTACACCAACCACTGTCTCCCTTCTCCCACGGTTTCTGTTATTTATAACCCTGGGTGTGGGTGGGTGTGGTTATGTGTCAATCATTGCGATTAGTTCCCTTGTGATCGGTTTCCCATTCCTCCTTTCCTCTCCCCACCTTCCTCCTACCCTCCTGATATCGCTACTCCTTTTCCTGCTCCTGGATTCCGTGTGTTGTATGAGCTCTTATGTCTTTTCTGTACCTGTGTACATGCTCCAGTCTAGCAGGGCTACTTTTAGATTTCATATGGTTGGAAGTAGGAATTAGTTGAAGATTTTAAAACAGAAGGAATGAAACTAAGAAATATTAAATGCATACCAAGTGTCCACTGTTTCCCATACATATACCAGGAGTGGTTGATGAGATATGCACTTTGGAAAGATGATGTATCTTGGTGTGTCAGACTAGGGGAGGGTAAGGCTGGGGACAGAAAGAGATGACGGTGGACAGGGTCAGAGGAGCCAGGGGAGGAGCAGCTGGGGCAGGGAGACCAGGCATGACTATGATTTGTTCAAGGAACATAGAACTCCAGAGGAATTACAGTTTGGTGGAACACCTCTGCAAACCTAGTTTTAGACATATAAACACATGTAGACCTGTATTTTAAAACACAAAAAGCCCACCAATAGGATTACTGACAAACTAAACAAAACCAAGAAAACCCAACTTCACTGCCGACCTGATAGGAGCGGTTGCTTTGTGCTCATGGTCTTTAGGGTTGAAAGCCTCTGTTCTCCTGCGCAGTGCCTGGTGGCTTAGAGCTGCTGACCTTGCAGGTAGCGGCCCATCATGTCACCACTACGCCACCAGGGCGCCATCAGACAAAGAAAGCGTGTCCGGTCCTGAAGAGGAAGGCTTCTGCCGGTGTGGAAAGAGTGGGCTGCAGTACATCCAAATCTCAGCTGCCACAGGAGGGCTGCTGGTTCGTTTTCACTTTTAGATCTACTCCCCGTTCAGTTTGGTCAATTACTGCTCTTCTTTCAAAGCCTAAGGCAATCCACACCACTTCAAAATGCCTTGAATCGTCAGGATTCTGGTTCTGAAGGAACAGACACCCAAGTCAAACCAGTTCATGTGACATCAAACCAACAAAACACCACACGGACTTTTGTCACCGCTGTGGGACGGACTCCACAGGAGGGAACCATTGCACCTGCAGAACCTTCTTTGAAATCCTGGGACACACTGCACATCTCCAGCTCTCCCTCACCAAGTGCTCTGGGATATCAATGCCCGATTCATCCCCCAGAGATGCCTCCGTTTTGTCAGGCCACTGCTCCAGGAGCCTCACACGGAGGCCTCTGGCACGAGCCGAGGCCCTCCAGAGTCCCACAGGCTCCGTCCGCTCTTCAGAAGGAGCTCCCCACGTCAGCCAGGTGGCCTCCTCACCGTAGCCTCGTTTAATTACTTCATGCTCGACTCTCAATAGATCTTGTTTGAAACCCTCTCTGCTCCTTCCTAAGGATCCACCATTCCAAGTCCAGGACCAATGCAAATGGCGTCCCCTTGCCTGTGGGCTCCCATCATTTTTTAAAGCCAATGTCTGTAGATAAGAAATTAATTTTAAAAAAATTAAAAAAAGAAATTAATTCCTGGTGATTGGACAACTATTAGCATTTTGTTGAATTATACATGTGAAAAATATTGAATTGATAAATGTTGGGTTTTCTTTATTTTTTGCAACAATAAAAGGCAATAAATCATTCCCATCACCATCAAGTTGATCCTGATGGCCTTTCAGGACAGAACAGAACTGCCCTCTGGGATGTCCAGGCCTGTGATCGTTATGGATGCGGACTGCCTCTGCTTTCTCCTGGGAGCAGCTGGGGGCTCCCAATGACTGGCCTTTATGCGAGCAGCCATGGCTCTAAGCCCTGTGGCACCAGGGCTCTGTAGTAAATACTACCGTGAAAAAAAAGTAAGGAAAGAGCAAAGGGCTTGGGCTTCCATTTTGCCAAATCAAAATCCACCAACAAACCTCCTTGTTCATTGTGCTTGACCAGTCCTGTGGGAAAGGAGAGACAAAAGCGCCAGCCTTGCCATTAGGCCAAGGAGCCCTGATGGCACTGTCTGGTCCGAGTTGGACTGCTGGCTACAAGGTTAGTTGTTTAAACCACCAGTTGCTTCGCAGGAGAAAGATAAGATTACCTGCTGGCCCAAGGATTTATATCCTCGGAAACAAGGGTCGTAATGAATTGGAAATAGATATGTTGGCTGTGGATTTTGGGGTTTCCATTTTCTCATCACGGAATCAGCATCGTGTACAAACTGTTCTCCAGCCCGATTGCTGGTTAGGGAGCAATAACTGGAAACCAGATGGAAATGTGAAATAACGGTCTTCATTGTTGGAAGAACCAACCACATGAGGCAAAACTATAATCAGGCTAAATAACTTATCGACAGTGGCATTTGGAGGCCAGGTGCAATTGGAAAACAACAAAGGAACATTACGAGAGGGCATCAAGGAGATAACGGACTGTTCCCCTTCCAAGGAGAGGCAGGCTGATGCAGTCAACAGCGCCTTCGTGCTATTTGCACCTTCAGTAAGGACACCGTATGTTGCCTGGTGTGCTTCTCAGCACTAACCACACTTATAAAACGTACACCGCACACATCTCCTTCTAATCGAAGGGAAATGTCCCCTGTGCAAGAAGCTTAAACAAACAGACAGAGTGGCATTGCTGTCTTCTTTCCCTGATTTCTTGAAGTTTTTCTTCTGCCAGAATTGTCCAAATATTATTAAAGTCTCTTTTCATTGAATGCTTACAAAGCACTAGAGATGATCTATTCGACTAAGGTTTGGGCCGGAGGATATGTTTAGAAAAGAACTGGATTTTAAATATAGAATGAAAAACTTGCCAAATCAAAATAGAAAGATAGGAATGTAAAAGGATAGGGCATGCAGTCCAGGAAAAAATATTTAGAAAAGTGAAATATTAATAAACCATCAGCTATTGGAGCCAGCTGGAATGTGCTCAGAACATTAGAAATAACTAGAAGTTAAAACCTCGGCTGCGGAAAACAACTGGGCCTTGGGGTTGTTATTATTGTCTGGAGTTAGTATAGAAAAAAGTATATTATTTTATAACAAACTGCATGCGGGTAGATATAGATCTGACCTCCTCGGGCTTCCTTATTGCCATGAGACAGGAGTCAGACAAGCCTCCACGCTCCAACCTTCTTGACCCATTCTGACAGCAACCATGGCTCCCACACCATTCTACATCAATGCTGGGTTCAATAATTAGCTGCAATGGCCCCACAGAGCTACCGGGCAGTACTACTCATAGTTAAGGGTATTTATTAGAGAAGTTAATAGGTTGCCACAAGTCCGGATCAGCAAACAATAGAGATATAGTCATCGAGCTCATCAGCCAGCAACCAAGTCCTTCTCTGGTTCTTAGCATCTCAGCCACCTGGGTTTGTTGATCATTACAGGCCAGGAAGCCACCTGGACTGTCACTCTGTCCCACAATTCCATAGTCCAGGGCCAGGTAGGGAGAAGGTACCGCGGGGACAGGAAATTACTTAATGTATCACTTCTAGCAAAAGTCTCTGACTTTTACCAAACCACCATTCTCGGCATGGGTCGGGCAGAAAGGTGGGGGTAGATACTGATAGGATTCCCTGGTGAGTAACCTGGAATAGAATTCCTTGGAGTATCATCCTACTGTGTATAAAACGAGCCCTCGGAGAAACAGGAGAAGGGATCGAGTTACCAGCAAGAGCCAGGAGCGGAGTGTGGCCTCTAGACCTGGGATCCACGAGCAGTGAACCTCCTGGATCCAGAGGACAGCTACAAGATCGTAGGAGCAGCCGCAGAGCGGAGAGCCCGAGCATGGAGCCGAGCGAGGGACTTCCTTCCCAACCCACGAGCGAATAAAGCTGGGTGCTTCTGTGCAGGAGGCTGAGTTGTGGAGTAGGGTCCTCTTAAGGTCCTAGGCACTTAATTGGGGAAGGTGGACTTGCTGACCCATAGACGTGGAGCTGAGTGCTTTCAGGCTGAGGTTTACTGGAGCGGGGTGTTCTGAGCACTTAATTCAGGGAGCGAGGGCTGCTGATCTTAAGGCGAATGCCTTCTGGTTGAGGCTCATAGTAAAATGGTCTGCCCTTTGGACATTTCTGAGCAACCTTGACAGAACTTTCTTTCTTTCCTTTTTTAAGAGCTACACACAAAATAGTTTTTGTTCCGGATTGAACAAAATTTAAAGTCCAAACAGGCACTGCCCATAAGATCCAAGGTCATGATCTTTTACAATTACTGTTGCTTAATAGCTGCGGCAAAGTCTGAGTGATCTTAACTGTGTCGGTACGTTTGGCACTTACTGACAATGATGAAGATGTATGGACAAATGATCATGAAGAGTTCACACCTGACAGACTTCTGACATCTGGAAACACCTGGATAATAAAGCCCCTCTCACGAAAACACCACTATGGCTTTCTTTAGACAAAGAGACTCCACATGAACTTGAGTTCTACAGGTTCGAATGGAAGGAAGAGACTCAGGTAGGGTAAACTAAATGGTTGCCAGTGGGTCAAAGCTGAAATCTATCAGAGGATTTCATCACCCCCTGCCTCTGCCCTGGTCCAGAGTCTACCCGGTTAAGCCTCTCGCTGCCTTGCTGCTCTGGCTTTGTTTCCACCTTCTTCTTTTCTCGCTTTGCCTCCAGCTTTTTTCTCTGCCTCGGGTTCATCCGCTGTCCGTGCTGGTCTGGAAGGCTCTTCCTCTTCCTCTTAATGTCAGGCTCCATTGTCAGTCACCTTTACCTTGTTCCTTGTTTACCTCACACTGCATTTTCTCTGGGCGACGGGCCGTCCGGGCCCCACAACAGTTGCTATCGCTTTAATCTTTCATTAAAGCATCACCGTCCACTTTGAGACTGTTTTTAAGTCTGTGGAGCTCCTATGGGGTGTTCTTTTTCCTCTTTTCAGCGTGCATTTTCCTTTTCCACTTACTCCATAAGCTTTTAGCCTGTTTTACCTGGGCAAGTCTTCTGACAGAACTTTCTAACATATCCGATAAACAACTCCACCATGAGCATTTCTCACTGGCATTACAGCTTGGTAACTTGCTTAATAAACTCTTTCATCATAATTTTGTTTGAGGTCTGTGTAGACATTGCAATGGATATTAGAAACTAGAGAGGTAAAATAGAACATTATTTTATTTTATTTCCCAAACCATTTTATTGGGAGCTCTTACACATACCGTACCATTCCATAGTTCCATCACACCAAGCAGAATTGTTCAATTGCTAGCACAATAAGTTTCAAAACATTTTCTTCCTTCTTGAACTCCTTGATATGAGGTCCCATTTATCACCCTGTGGTAGCTATCTAATCTGGTGTCCATTAGAGGATTAAGAGTGTAGGGGTGGAGTCTAGCCTGTTAATCCGGAGATAGCCAATGAGACATCTGTGTGGGCATGGCCTTCTCCTGAGAATTCTGGGAAATCTGGTTTTTCCTTGTTGGAGGCGGGAGACATTCTCTCTCTCTCGACTCACTCCCTTGGAGACACTCTACTGACAAGGCTGACTCCCTGTGAGACATCCCTGAGGAGAAGCCATAGGGACCTACCCTGATGCAGCCCTGGGTGCTGGAGAAGCCATGTGGAGACCCCTGAGATGCTTACAATGCCACTGGATCCAAAGACTTTCTACCCACTGGTCTGTGATCTTCCTGTATTCGGCGTCATTGCACATGTTTTGAGAGTCTGAAGAGGACTTTATAGATTGATATCAGACATGTGGGCTAATATTGGACTTAGGGACTTGATCTGGACTGAGCTGGGATATTTTCTCAATATTCAATTGCTATTGTATATAAACCTCTTTCTTATATACATATGAGTGTCTATGAATTTGTTTCTCTATTCTACCCAGACTAACACCACCCCCCTCCCCCCCACTCAGTCCCCTACTTCTTGTCTCTATGGGTTCATCAATCCTGGGTTTCATATACAGAAAACATGCAACAACAATTCAAGAGGGCTACCCATAAGGGCAAAAATATATCAGAGATTAAACCCCAACATGAAAAAGACAAAAAGTATTGAAAAACCAGATCAGGCCCAACATGAATCAGAGGGTGTGTGTGTGTCAAATCAGGTTTATCATTTTGATCTATAGTCATCTCTCTCTGTTTGGTAATCAGTTTATTCCCATCTCTCAATTATGGATAGAGGGAAATCACCAGAGGCTTATTTCCTGTGTAGAACTCGCCAATGTATATTGGGCTTCCACTGTCATCCATTGTCTTCCATACACCAGAATCTCACAATTTAAGTTCTGATACGATTCCCTCTTTCTGCTATGGCTTGTGTAATTCACAATCCATGGGCCACAGATGTTGGTGTGCTTCTTCCATGTGGACTTAGTTGACATCTCACTTAGATGGCAGCTTCTTTGGAAACAAGCCTTTAAGACCCCAGATGCTATATCTAATAGCCAGGCACCATCTAATTTCTTTTCTTTTCTTTTTTTAATCGTTTTATTAGGGGCTCATACAACTCTTATCACAATCCATACATACATCAATTGTATAAAGCACATTTGTACATTCATTGCCCTCATCATTCTCAAAACATTTCCTCTCCACTTAAACCCCTGGCATTAGGTCCTCATTTTCCCCTTCCTTTCTTGTTCCCTCTCTCTCATGAGCCCTTGATAATTTATAAATTATTATTTTGTCATATCTTGCCCTGTCTGATGTCTCCCTTCACCCACTTTTCTGTTGTCCATCCCCCCGGGAGGAGGTCACATATAGTTCCTTGTAATCGGTTCCCTCTTTCCAACCCACTAATTTCTTCACCGCACTTTTCTCTAGCACCATATGTTCCGTGTTTCTTTCAAGAGAGTGAGTCTTCAGCAGGGGCATGGTGTAAGAACTAATTGTTCTTAAAGTAGAGCTAGAATTTAGTGTGAACCCAAAATCCATTCCTGGATCTATGTTGGCTTATCTGCCTTTGGCTCTCCTGAGAGACTTCCTTGTTAATTTACAGGAGTGAAGCCTATCGATAATCTCCCTGGGACATAAAGATCTTCTGTTAATAGTGCCATTGATTTGCCCTTGGTACTACTTTTTAAGACACTCTTGAGGAGGGATTGGAGAATGTTATTAAGGCATCACAGGTAACCCACAGGCTCAGTGGTGCCCCACCGAGTCTGGGTGCATCTGGAGCCAGCCGCCTGGCCTCCGCCACTTCCATGGAGGTCTCCGACATGCTCTTTTGGTTTCTCTTTTCTCCGCTACTGCTTCAAAGATGGCTCGCCCCACCCTCTCCTTGTAGCCAGGCAACCCAAACTGACCAATCCCCTCTCTTAGTGTTACACAGGCCCTATGTTCACAGTCCCAATGAATCATTTGGTGGGAGTTACAGAGGCTTGGGTAGAAGAGCCACTGTAAGACATTTCTCTCCACATATGTGATCGATGAAAACAGACATTTGGGCATAAAGATGGCACTGACCATGAAAGTCAGCACAGCAGCTTCATAAACCAGGTCTGCAACTGGTTGAATTCAGAGGGGCACCTATTGCTCAGAGCAGGAGTTTTAGAATGTAAGAGTAATGAAGACCTTCACCCTTCTAGCTTTGGGTAAAGCCACATCTAATAATTTCAAATGGGTATCGTGTCTATTTTTTTTTCACTAAAAGAGATAGATCCTGTACGCATGAAACATAGCACCACATGCACATTTGAACTTTACCCCCTGAGCATACAAGAGAAGGGAAGAACAAACACCCAGGGCACCCCCTTTCCCTGTTTTCAATATATTTACAGTCGAGATGAGGAGATGAACCACATTTAAGAAACAAAACCCACTCTCATAATAACTCCATTAAAACTCAGAATGGAAAATGTTAATGTGTCGAATTTGGATTTCCCAGAATTAAGTGGTGGTGCTGTTGGCGAAATTTTGGCAGGCTAACCATAAGATAGGTGGTTCAAGGCCAGCAGCTGCTTGAGGGAGATGATCATGCGGTCTGCTCCCGTAACGATCTATAGCCTCGGCTATAAGTGGGAATCAATCTGATGGCCGTGGGTTCCGTTTTGGTTTGGATTTTGTACTTTACAAGTTCTTGCAGTGGTGCAGTGGGTTGAACACTTGGCTGCTAATCCAAAGGCTGGCAGCTTGAATCCACCAGCTTCTCTTCAGGGAGAAAGAGGAGATTTATAGTTGGGGAAACTCTGTGGGGGAAGTTCTCCTCTGTCCTATAGAGTTGCTGTGCATTGGAATAAATTTCACAGCAGTGGATTTGGTTTATTTTGTCTGTTTGTTATATATCCTATCCTTTGTGGTGGTGGTGTGGTGGTTAATGCACTTACTCATTAATTGAAAGGTTGGTGCATTCAAACCCATGGGAGGAAGTTGTGGCAGCTTGTTTAAAGGCAGTCTGAGTGACGCTCTGGGACCTACTCTGTCCTATGTGGTCATGTCCAGTCTTAATCAATAGGACAGCAATGGGTTTGGAATGGGATCCTGCACTTTGGATGTGTCATCAGGACTGACCATTTACTGGAAAAAGATGACAGGTTGATAAATTAGAGGGTCAGCAAAAAAGAGGCAGACCCTCAATGAGATGAGTTGACACAGCGGCACAACTGTGGGCTAAAACACACAGCCATGTTCGTGAGGATGGTCCAGGACCAAGCATCGGCTTGTTCTGTCAGATATAAGCTTCTTAGAGGTCAGAATCGAATCCACAGCATCTAGCAACAATAATCACAGAGAAGATAGATCCATTTGGAATTCCATTTAAAGGATAAGGATGGCATACAAAATTGGAAGGATGAACATTTCATTCAAAAGTCACAAAAAGTTACAGTACTCACACTAGGGACAAGAAAAGAATTTATGAGTCAGGAGTGTCAGAGACAAGAGCATGTGTGTGTATCAGAACCTGACAGATGAGTAGAAATATAAGAAGTCAAATGGCTGACTTGGTAGGCTTATACACCAAGAGAAGATTGTGCAGCTGAGCAGAGGCGTTCTGCATTTACGAGAGGCAAAGGGGATTTGCTACAGTTTCCAGCGATGAGACCCAGTTTTATGAAGATGATATTGTTGAGAAAATTACTGTCTCTTCTGAGAGAGGACACGAGGACCAGGTGAAGAGGATAAGTAAGAAAGGAAAAAGGGGGGAGATGAGAGAAGCCCCAGAGTTAGGCACTACTAATAAACTTTATGGGCAAAGCATTCCCTTATCATTCATAGGAATTCTTCTTGAATCCCATTTCATTTCTCTTGTCATGCCTTCAGTGAAAGTACACCTATGATAAGAAGCTTTATTTAGAGTTAGAGGGCATGTATCATGCCAGAAATACATTTATTTGACCAGAAGGGGGTATCTTATTGATTAATAACACCATAACAAAAGCTCATATCATTGTGAATGAGGGGGAGTGAGGAGCGGAGACCCAAAGCCCATCTGTAGGCAATTGGACATCCCCTTACAGAAGGGTTGCAGGGAGGAGACGAATCAATCAGGGTGCAGTATAGCACCGATGAAACATACAACTTTCCTCCAGTTCTTAAATGCTTCTTCCTGCCCCTCCCGACACTATCATGACCCTAATTCTACTTTACAAATCTGGATAGACCAGAGCATGTACACGGGTACAGAAAAGTGCTGGAAACAAAGGAAATCCAGGGCAGGTAAACCTCTCATCGCCAATATTGAGAGTAGCCATACCTGGAGGGTAAGGGGAAATTGGGGGAGAAAGGGTGAATCGATCTCAGTGATCTACCTATAACCCCACCCCAGGGGGATGGATAACAGAAAAGTGGGTGATGGGAGATATTGGTCAATATATGACATGAAAAAGTAGTAATATTTTATAAATTATCAAGGGTTCATAAGGGAGGGAGGGGAAAAGATGAGGAACTGATACCAAGGGCTCAAGTAGAAAGAAAATGCTTTGAACATGATGATGGCAACAAATGTACAAATATGCTTGACACAATGGATGGATGGATGGATTGTGGTAAGAGTTATACAAGCCTCCAATAAAATGATTACAAAAATAACACCATAATATTTAAGGTTCAAAAATTCAATAGACAGCATTTGCAGCAAGCTTTGAGGGGAGCAATGTTCACTTTTGTTTTAAGGAAACCGCCCTGCCCTCGGGGAGCAAGCTGTGCCTCTTGGACTGGCCGCTGCTGTGAGGGAGCATCTGGACTTGGTGATCCCAGAGCGGAGCACCTTCCTGCCACCTGGCTGCCGCGTGTGATGACTAAAGCGTTTTCCTTCCTCTGACTCTATTCGTTTCCGGAAACACTGTCTTTTGGTTCCAGGTGGGAGGAGGGAAAAACAAGATAAAAAGTCAGAGAGATTAAAGACCAAAGTACATGGGCACTGCAGCAGAAGTAAGAGTTGTCACAGGAGTCCAGAATAGAACAGAGGTGCCCCAGAGTCCGTCTTTCCTTTGTTCCTCCTCCACACCCTCCCTGATCAACAAACCATGGTCACTTCCTCAACCGCCTGCCTTCTGATGTCACTGTGCAGAATTCCATGTGCGCGAGGGCAGCTTTGGGTGCCACAGCGCTGCGCCCTTAGCTCTCGGGCCACACTATCCCCCTGCCCTCCACGATCAAAATACCCATCTGACGTTATGGGTGCCATTAGCACACATGAAAAGGCTCTTTACGTAAATGTCATTTATTATTCAAACTCAGGATTCCTTTCCTAATAAAAAATTAATGTTCCTCAACTTCCCGAAAAGAAAGACACTGTCACTTCGAAAAGAAAAACAAACAAACAAAAATCCCAGAGAATAACATGTACTTCAGAGAATATGATTTTTTTTCCTAAAAGGGTTAGCCAACGTCCGCCTGAACTTGACACATTTAAGTAAAGACCAGTTCCTGTAATCCTATACTTCCCACCGAAAAAAGAAGGCACATTTTTAGTTATTTCAACTGAGTTTTAAGTGATGTTTCAAAAAACATTCATGTAAATTACTTAAGAAAGTAAAGATAGTCGTAATGGTTTCCTTAGTTGGTGTTGACTTGACGGCGATTATTCCACCCCCCTTGTTCTTTTGTTTTGAAATCTGTATTTTATTTTCTTCAGAATGTATCTCTTCATTTTTAATTATTACATTTGTATTAGTACATATTAGTCTAAAAATGTGAAAGTACACCATACTATTTATACATAGCATATTATATATTGTTTATCATCTACTATTATAATATATATGTATACACACACATATATATGGAGGAACTATGGAATTAAGAACTCCTCACTGCTGTTGAAATCAGATATTTGTCCTAGTTGAAAGGCATCTCACTTATACTTGACCTGAATGGTGACTATGGCTAATGTGCTTGGCTGCTAACTGAAAGGTTGATGGTTCAAATCCATCCAGAGGCAGCGGAAAGAAAGGTCTAGTGATCTGAAACATCAGGCAATGAAAGCCCAGTGGAGCACAGGGGACCTCCTGGGGGGAACTGCCTTGATGGCAACTGGTTTATATATCACTGGTACCTTATCTAAGGAAGTAAGTAATAAGTCTAAAAAGATTTCAGTACATTTTACATCTGACATCCTTGTTTCCTGTTACTAATTTCTCCCTCTTGGAATATGCATTTCTCTCTACCTGCACTGCACACGTGTTACTTCCAAAAAGCACCTCCTCTCTGCCTTTTCCTGCTCCCTCGCCAATCCTTCCCACAGGGTTTCCCAGATGAGTCTACACGTGCCCTGTGGGTTGTTCTCCTGCCCCCGTAATTCTGCTTAAGCCCGGTGTCCACCTCTGAGATGGGTACATAAGATCAGTATTATCTTATTTCGTAAATCAGGAAACTTGTGGTTATTAGAACTCCATCACACTATACAAAGATTCTTCCCCCCTGCCCAACCCAATTGGGTAAAACTGGTAGAGTTTTAACTTCTTAGTCTTTTCTTTATTGCCTAATTCTGTCGGTTTAGCGAGGGTCCTCAATGTCTCCCTCGGGGATCTTTGTACTGCCCAGCTCATGTCTCACTTCTCCTTCCATCTGTTTTCGGTATTCTTGGCTAAAGTTATCTGAAAATCCATCTCCAACTCCCTCTATCTCCTGCATTTAAGATTCTTTAGTTCTCCAGGACCTACCGGATAAAGCTGAAGAAGAGTACAGTAAAGAAGCCTCCTGACCCGAAAAGCCTCCTTCCATTGCTGGCTGTTCTTACTGTGTTCCTCTCAAGCGCCTTGGGCTTGCCCATGCCCTCTCTGATGGCCTCTAGCAAACATGGTTCATCTCTCAGGATCTAGCCCGGGCTGGACTTACCTCCCACATGAACCCTTCTCCAATCTCCTTGTGTTCTGAGGGGTGGCCCCTGGCCCTCCCCTGTGTCTCCCCCACCCCAGTACACTTAAGGCTTGCTGTAGGATGGAGTGCTGCTTGCTGGTCTTTCCCCTCCTTAGAGGGAACTAAAGCACTTGTTGCATCTCTGTATCCTGAGGAAGGCTCATTACCCTAAACACTCCATGTTCACTGAGCCCACATTAGACGTCAAGCGCATATTTCTAGTCCCATACCCTTTGGGGCTGTGCCGGACAGAATAACAACAGACAAAGGTATTGGAATTCCTGGATTTGGGAAGAATTTTCTGGTGGATGTTGGATGACTTACTGGTGATCCTAACCAAACTTGTAAGAGATGGTTTTTGTGAAGCAGCAGCCTGCTCTTCAACTTCTTCCAGACAGAGAACACGTGACTCCATCCCACAAAGGATGTGAGTAAAGAGGAAGATAGTCCATGCGTTCCCATAAAACTGGGTGAAAGGCAGTGGAGTCTACCTCAGTTACTCAGCCCAAACGATTGTATCATAATGGGGAGGGGCCATAACACTTACATTCGCTTTACTTTGTGCGTGTTTAAAGGGCAATACTTAGATACTGAAGATTCAAACAAACTGGAAGAAAACAGGATTGCTTTTTTTTACTTCACACTTTCTCCAAAATGGGTAAGGCTCAAGGAGAAATCTCTGTTCTATGACAACTGGCTGCCTAAGAGTGGCCAAATGACAGTTTCTGGGAGTGCCATCCCTATATGAGATGCCTACCATTTTCTGCATTTTAATAAGAGTCTGACTTCCCTACCTCCATACCAGGTCCCCTCTCACTGCTCTTGTTATAGAACTCCATTTGTATGCATTTTCTACCTGACCAAGGAAGGTAGGCACTGCTGATGAGCGCAATGGTTGTGATGTCTGAAACAAGTCATGATTACGGCTGGATTTTCTTAGAAAAATCTGGACTAATCTACCTTTTTTGATGAATGTTGAAGACAGCATAGTTGATTGAGTAGTTAAAGGTACCCACTGATTTTCACAAGTGATTTGAAAAAATTAAGTACTTATTATGGAAATTATATAAATTATACAAAGTAGACAGGTATTAGTAACCCTTATCGATGCATCACACATCTTGAATGATTTATCTACTCCCAGTCAATCCTGTTTCATTGCTATCCCTGTCTACTTTGAAGCAAGACCAAACCAACATTCCTTTCATCTATAACGACTTTGGGAGTAACTATCTTACTCCAAAAGGATTTTTTCCCCCTCGGTTTGTTTTGTATTTTTACTGTGAAATAGGTGAAGATTTACAGATCATCAGTTTTCCATTCAAAAATGCATTCTCTCAACTTACACACTGTAAACCCCTCAGTGTTCCGTGACTCATCCCACTTTCTCCCCATGTTAAAAGGACTTGTTCTTGCTGTTTTCAATAAGTATAACAATATAAGACTGAAAAATGAATAACTGTTTCCATGATTTCTAAAATAATCAAACAAAACCAGAAATCTAGCTCTTTTTTCAGGGAAGACATTAGTATTTTATATCAATATTCAGAAATGGAATGGACAAAAGCATCGCTAGGCACACCGCTGGCTCCGTAGACAAAGTATGTAGGCGACATCACAGCCTGCACAAAGTCCACAGCTGCCCACTGCGCTTTCCCCGGGTGCCAGTGTCCAGTTTCTCTTATGGCTCTAGCTTCTCTGGCTATTCCAGGGAGAGGAAGAAAGAGATATGGCATCCCCATCCCCAATACGTGCGTCAGATTAGGTTTTGATGAGGGATGTAGAAAAGAAATCCCTAGTAACTTCAAGGGCCAACAGGGAGCTAGTTATAATTGTAACTGACGCATCAGCCTAGATGGGCCAAGGTGATGACTGCAGGTGGGGTGATGGAAACATGCCTGTCTCTTGCCCGCACATGATGCTGCAGCTGCTTCCCGCCAACCCCTCTCCCACTCTGGCTTGCACCCAGCGGACAGCCTTGAGAGAAACCCGAGTATCAGCAGACACAACGTTGACGTGAGAGCAAAGCAGCCTTTTCTCTGGCTGCTCTCTCACTGCCCATCAGCAAGCTGTGCCACGCAGTCCTCACACTGCGCCGAACTCGGGATCACTGCCCATCAGCAAGCTGTGCCACGCAGTCCTCACACTGCGCCGAACTCGGGATTATCGAGACGTCCACACCGAATGTTCCTTTGCCTCTGAAAATGTTCAGGGTTGGATCAGAACTCCCTGAGCACAGAAAAACAAACAAACAATTCAGTATCCATCTAAAAAGCGAGCAGTGTGTGGGTTTGAAACAAAATATGCAGATCTAGGTGCAAAGGCCAGCTCTCAAAGGAATTAGATTCTCAGAAAGAGTGTGCACTGACGTAAATTATTTCATATGGCTCTTCTAACCACAACTTTGTTACTTCCATCAAAGAACCTTTTTCTTGATGGGTCTGGGGGGAGATACTGACTAACTTATATGATTCAGCTACGAGTGATTGTTAACAGTGTGAATTGTGATGGCTATCCTTCTGGGCAGGGTGCTATCCTGCCCTCTAAGAAGCAGGAGGGAGGGTTTCACTAGTGACGAGACAGAAGAACCACCAGGGTTGGACCCTGAAGTTCCTGCACATTCAACCTCTTCCATCCAAGAGGCAGTTTTGACACCAAGCAGTGACAGAGGGGCAGCAAGAGCAGACCTGGGAGCCAGAGCTTTAGAGAGAGCGGTGGACTTCCTAGCCCAGGAGCAAGAAAAGCTGAGTGTTTGGGGGCGGTTGCCTGAGTTGCTCATGGGGTGCCTCTAGGAATTTACTGGAGGAGTTAGTTTGGCTTAGGCTTATGGGGGAGTGGCATGCCCTTTGAGCACTTATTGGCAGCCTTACAAGGGTTTTGTAACATTGCCAGAGCAAGACAGAGGCCAGGCCAAAGGCTGAGGGTCCAAGAGTGGCCTGCTTATGGGCACAACAGTGAAGAAACTGTCCTGACTAAACAACTGTATCTTAAGCATTTCTCACCTGAATTGTAGCCAATAAACCCCATAATTGTATCATCTGTGAGTTTTGTGTAGCCATTGCAATGTATTATCAAACCCAGTAGAAAAGTAGAGTGTGGGGGGTGAAGGGGGATGGGTGGGAACAGACGTGCAGTGGGAGGAAATACGTCAGAATACGGTTAAAGAAGTGTGCAGGGTGGAGGTATGTTTGACACCTGCCTTGTGGTAATCAGCCTTGGAAGCCCAAGGGGTCACATGTGACCCGTCTGTTTTCTCAGTTTATAAATCATACATAATGCCAGAAGATTACCGCTCACTTTTCCTTTTAAGAGGACCTTAGAACACAGCTCTATTGAGCTTATGAAACGGCTCTTACAAAACAATTCTCATCCTCTCATATGAGTTTAAATATTCAACAGGCAGGTTAGGTTAAAAGGCACTGAGGAAAGAACTTTTCTAAACTGGAGCTTTTTTCTGGGCCCGGCTGTTTTTAAGGTAGCTATCTGCACAGTATAGTAACCCTGGTGGTGTAATGGTTACGCCTTCAGCTGCAATCTGCATGGTTGAAAACCACCAGCAGCTCCCAGAGAAAGACTGGGCTCTATCCTCCCATATGCAGTTAACAGCCTTCGCACAGCATTGAATCAATGACAATGAGGAGCATGAGGGGAATTTTGGGGAGCAAACAATGAATGTGGGAAGGGGGTTGGAGTATTAGAACTGATTGTGATGTACATGTAGCTCTTTTTAAAAGTGATTTAACTACCAATGTTACTTGAAATAAAAGAATGTTACTGGACTGTGTGCTTATAATGTGCTAAAAATGTATATTGTAAACTTTATGTAACTCTACATTAAAATGTTTAATGTATAATAAAAATGCTTAAAATAAGTAAAAAAACAAAAAACAAACAAACCCAAACAAAATAAAATAAGGTTCACATAAACCTACTACTATCAAATAGATTTCAACTCACAGTAATCCTTTAGGACAGAGAACGTCTCCCCAGAGTTTCTGAGACTAAATCTCCATGGGGAACGATGGCCTTATCTTTCGTCCATGGAGTGGCTGGTGGGTTTGAATGACCCACCCTGTAATTAGCTGTCCAATGCTTAACCCACTGTGCCACTCTGGAGGTTTTATTCATAGGAAAATCTTCTTGAAGGAACTCTTCTCCTTAGAGTTTATAAAAGATAATTTTATACAAAGCCTTCTCTAATAAAGTCTTTAAAAAATTCATGGAAAAAAAAAAACGGAATACAAAGACAATGAAAATTTTCCACCAACATTTTGTATATGGTTTTTCTAAGTAGGGGCAAGGCCTTCAGCTTGCATTTGGAAAGTAGTTTCTATTTCCGGGCTAAGAAGTTCGGAGAAAGATGTGCAGACGTACAGCTTTATGAACCCCGGGGGCAGGTCTCTGTCAGACGGAGTAGGAATAGATCTGACAGCAATATATATATTTTAAGAAATCCTCTACAATGGCATTTTAGAAATGTCACTGTATGTCACCATTATACTTTATGGTTCTCCAGTATGGAGGAAGGGCATTGGGAAGAAGAGAACGTTTTGGGAGCTGCCGGCTCGTGGTTGATTGAGCCCCAGTATAACAGTACAGGTACGTGAAAGACCAGTCAAAGAGAGGGACCCTGAGCGAATCCTGGAGGCAGTCCCAAAGAATCTGCTTCCCTTCTTAGCACCCCCAGAAGCAGCTTTGAACAGCCCACAGCCCACAGGTCACCTGTTGTGAGCCCTTGAGTGGAGTCTGGCTCCTGAGGACCCTGTACAACACGACAGAACTGCCTCACGACGCTCCTGGGCTGTGATCTTAGCAGGGCAAGATGGCCAGGTATTTCTCTTGGCGGCACTGGTGAATTCGAACAGCCTTTCTTTCAATCGGAAGGCTTTCTACTCGCATCGTAAAGAAGTGACAGTCTCGGAAACTCACAGAGGCAGCTCTACCCTGTCCTAGGGGGTCACTGTGAGTCGATATCGACTCCATGGCAGTGGGTTTGGTTTTGATTTTGTTCCTTTCAATTAGCAACCAGGTGCTTTACCCGGGACCATGGCTCGTTAAATATCACCTGATTCTACCCGAGACCTACTTTCAAGATTAATGATTAGAAAGTTAGAACGTTGCCTTCTGGTTATATTTTTTAAAAAAATCTTCGACAATATGCTGTGTGAAAGGTATTTAGTTCTTTCCTCACGAAACAGGGGATCTAAAAGTTACACTTTTATATTTAATCCCTCCTTGGGGTTAAATAAATAAAACTACTTTTATTGAAATTGGTGAAAAAAATGCAAATATTTTAATTTTCTTGAGTGGGCCTTCTTGGGGGATGGGGTGTAGTATTTTTTTACTACCAGGAACGGGAGCCCAGGTGGCATAGTGGTTGTGCATTCCACTGCTGTCAGCAGTTTAAATCCACCAGCTGCTCTCCTGTCTATGTGTACAAACATTTAGAGCCTCGGGAACCCTGGAGAGCAGTTCTACTGTTCTTTAGGGTCGCTGTGAGTTAGAAGTGACGCCATAGCAACTAAGGATAACTGCAATCTTACGGAGCCAACCACCAGTCTTTCTCCCTTGTTGCCTTTGGGTGCACGTGAACTGCCTTTTGTGCTGCCAGGGGCCTGTATAGTGAAATGCATAAAAAGAGTAGTTTCTCAGAAAATGTTTGTGAAAGTCTATGTGCTAAAAAAATACTGATATAACTAAAAGTGCCATGAAGAATATGAAGTTCTTTTCAAGATGCTAGTATAATTATTAGGCGGAAGCGGGAAAACTAGCATGCCTTAGGCCTTCCCTGACTTCCTTGGACAAAAGGTCTTCTTAACCTTTACATGTATTCTGTGTTCAGTGCAAAATGGTTATTTTCTGACCTGAATTATAACAGAGAAGCTTACAACTCTACTGCTAAGGAAGCTGGTTTAAGTTAAATGCCCTGATTTGGACAGTTCTACAATGGTCAATCCAGAAAGAATTGCTCCTGTTCACTGCAGCCAAAGGGCAAAGTCAGGCTGTTGAGGTGCAGTGAGAATTCTGACATGTCTCTAAAAATGCCCAGAATATAGTGTAGGTATGTTCTCAGTGGCTTTGAGGACTAAGGTGTGTCTGGCCCAGGCCATGGTATTTTCTGTTACTTCATACACGTGTGAAAATTGGACACTGAATACGGAAGAACAAAGGAGAATTGGTGCATTTGAATGATTGGTGCTGCCAAAAACACATCGAAGGTACCACGGACTGCCAAAAGAACAAAGAAATCTGTCTTGGAGAAGTGCAGCCAGAACGCACCTTCGGAGCAAGGATGGTGAGACTCAGTCGTGTGTGCTTTAGACAAGCTCGCAGGAGTGGTCAGTCCCTGGAGCTGGGCAGCGTGTTTGGTACAGCAGAAGGGGAGTGAAAACGAGGCGGGCCCTCGATAAGATGGACTGACACGGTGGCTGCAACAAGGAACACTTGTGCAGATGGCTCAGGGCTGGCCAGTGGTCTGCTCGGTTGAGCACAGGGTAGCTGTAAGTTGGATCTGACTGGAGGGCATCTAACAACAATAAGGGGAAAAGCAGGGGCTGGGCTGGGGGGTTGAAGGAGGCCAAACCAAGTTAGAAAGCAATGGTTCTATTCATATTCAAAAAGCCTTTCCCAGTTTGTGGAGTTCAG
Organism: Echinops telfairi; assembly: GCF_000313985.2. Taxonomy (NCBI): domain Eukaryota; kingdom Metazoa; phylum Chordata; class Mammalia; order Afrosoricida; family Tenrecidae; genus Echinops; species Echinops telfairi. Next base: position 14,883,937 of record NW_022111373.1, read on the forward strand.
TGTTTGATAGAATGCTTTAAACAAAGGCTTTTGAAGAGCACAGAGAAGTAGGGCAGTTCCTTCAAAGACTGGCCCTCTTCAGGATGGAAGGGAGCTAATAAATCAGGTCACTCAGTCCTCTCTCTTTGCAGAGCAGGAAACTGAAGACCAGAGTGAAGAATGACTTCCCTAACATTGCAGTCTCTAGCAGAGCCCAAACTGGAAGCGCAGCAAAGTTAGCAAGCAGCGCGCAGAATTTTAAATATGAGGCATCAAGCCCATCCTCTTTCTGCTCTCCCTGCATTTCCTCCCCGCCCCAAACAATCGACTCATACAAGACCCCCTAAGTGTTCAGCACAACATCATTTGATCTTACACGATTTTTATTGTTCTTCTTCCCTCTGCCTGGAATACTTTCTCCCTGCCCATTGAGTCCAAATTCTTTCTTACTCATCAGCCTCACATCAAATATGTCTCAACTGTGCCAGCATCAAGAAAAACAAATCACCCGTGTCTCTGTTCCCAGTCCACTGGTCTAAGCGTGGAATTCTTATCACGTGGTATTAGGTATAAATTTATGCATCTTAATCCTTTTCGCGATGTACTATAAACTCTAGCCCATGTGGGTGGGGGGAGTTTTCTGTTACGCTAGTGGAGAGTATTAAGGTGGGATGTACTCTGAGTTTACACCTTAGTAGAGGGTGTGAACCAAGCCACGGCCCTGGCTCCTTAGGGTCTGGTGTGATGAAAGACAAAAACCGTACCTCCATCAAGCCATTCCCCTGCCCTGGGTATAAGAGCCATCTCAGAAACAGAGAAAGAATTCCCAGGACCACCAAGGAAGAGCTACCAGCAGAGCAAGTTCATGATCTCTGACCAAAGTGGTGGAGGCCGAGACCAGAGGTACCACACCCAGACTGAGACATGGAGATCACAGGACAGAGCAATGGAGACTTATGAGACAGAAGAGATGCAGTTTGGAGACTACAAGACTGTAAGGCAGAGAGGCAGGTGAGCTTCCTGGTCCACAGAGGCAGAAACCAAGGACCATGTGGCTGACAGGCTGAGGCCCAGAGAGATCTTTGGCTGCTGGCTGACAAGAGGCACGACTGTAGACCAGTGACGGTGTCTTTAGTGTCTGCTGATCCTAACTTGTGGTAACCTGCTCACTTCCTGGACAGACCTCATCATTGTTGAGTTTCATCTGTAAGTTCTCATGTCAGCTTGGAACTGTGTATGGGAACCCTGGATGCTAGTGTCATTTTAGGTTTCATGTGTTATTTAGTATGATGTAGTAGATTGTTTTTTGGGGGGGGCCTGGGAACACTAAAAAAGTTTTCTATATAAATTATAATGACAATCGTTTCTTGGCTTTACGCCATTGCCGCTTGCAAAAGTTTTACAGCTGTGGTCTACGTACAGATAGTAGGGGAGACCGTAAACCGCAATTAAAAAGTGTAGAAACTGGTTTGTAAGCATTACCACTGTCTCAGCCTTATCACTGTACAGTCACATCTTTGACCAAGAACGGTCTCCTTTGCAGAAGAGCTTACGTTTTCCTTGTCCAGCACACTCACCGAATTCCGCCTCAAATAACTCCAGCCTGTCTTTTAAAACTCACTCACGAAGGAAGCAGAGTTGCCAGCCTTCTTCAAAGACTGACTCCGAACGGGCTCTGCCAGAAGAATGCTAAAACGATGTTGCGCAGGGGCAACACGATGGGGACGAAGTTCTTGGGTTGCTTCAGGGACAACTTCTCAAGAGCCAACAGTCACAGTTTTGTTGGGTTGTGTGCTCAACAGACTGTCACGTTATTTCACAGTAACACTTTGCACCTGCGCGAAGAAGAACCCAATAGGCTTTTGAAAAAAGAGGAAGCTGTGTGTGACTGCTGAGCAAGGTGCTGGGTAAAGTGCAGACTGAAAAACAACTCTCCCGATCAGCAGGTTTCTAGAGTGGACGAGAAGTGTCCGGCAGTTGGGGCCCCACAGGCCCCACGTGGCAAAGGTGCCAGTCCCCAACTGGCAGTCAAGGGTTCTCCCTCTGCTCTTTCATCTACAGAGCATCAGAAACCCCTTCAATGTCAGAATGTCAGACTGGAAACTGACCTAGTTGAGGAAGCAGACCTGTGAAGGGAGAAAGACTTACTCCCACTCAGGGGGAGACATTGTCTTCGGGCTTGGTGCTCTTTCATCGTCACATTGGGGTTGCAGCATTTAGTGCCGCTAGGATTTGGGTTCAGGACCCTGGTGGCACAGCGGTTATGCGTTGGACTGCTAACTGCAAAGTCAGCAGTTCAAAACCACCAGCGTCTCCACAAGAGCCCGGCAGGACTTTCTACCCCCATAAAGAGTTACAGTCTCTGAGAATCACAGAGGCTGTGTAACCCTGTCCTGTGGGAATCGACTCGATGTCAGCGAGTTTTTGGTGTTTTGCTTTTGTTTTATGGTGAGGATTTGGGTTCCGATTAGCCCATCAGTGTTTGATTTTTTGACTACAATACCTGACCAGCTGTTAGGACCCTGGCCACCCACCATGTTTCTGTGTCCTTCTGTGTAACAAGGTGATGATAATAGTACCTACCTTATTACACATGCATTTCTCAAAGTGCATTGAGCAGTGCATTGTTTATAGCCATTGCAATGTCCAATCCCACTTAGGTTTTGATGTAGTTTCTGGAGTCACCGAGTCTTTTTTTGAAGGAAAAGCCAATTTCAGAACAAAATCTATTTCTTATGTTCTGATCAAAGATTTGCCATTTTGCGATTTTAGAATGGAACTCAGCAAAGGTGCTATGAGTCTTTGTGCAATTTCCAGAAAAGATTCTGATCCAATTATGAACAAGCTAAAGAAATCCATTAACAAAATGTCAAAAATCTATCCAACTTTATATACTATAGCACTGTATTATTGAGGAAGAAACTGAGAAAGGGAAAAATATGTTCTGGGCATTCCAAGTGGTATTCTATTCTAAATAAGATATTTGGTCATAAACAAGATGTGACTAGAACATGTTAAGACTCAAACATGGGCTATACTTACAAGACTGTTTCTACACTTTGAATTTAGGTCTACAAGTTTCCCCCACCATCTGAAAGTAGAGCACGGATGTGAAAACTTATAAGTTGAAATGGCCCAGAGTATAGAAATGATTACCATTAATTTATATAGGTAACATTTAAAAAAATGTTTCCAGATCACCCCAAATAATCTCACACACACATTATGCAGTCCAAAAGGCACCTAGCACATCTAAGTTGTTAGGATAAAACAAAGGGCTGGTTCTCAGTGAATTACAAAAGCAGTACAGTGATCGTGAAAGTTAAGATAAATTCATAGTTTGTCAGCACTAGCGACATGGAGCAACTAATACAATATGCCCTTTACAGTGGGACCTCTCAGAAGTGGACGCCAGATGAGATTTCAAGATTAATAAGAGCTTTTCACTTGTTTTCAGGTCAGCAATGCATGACCTACAAAGATAAAACGAACAAACAGCAATCCTTTTGTTGAAAGCGATATGAAACAGCAAAGTGCTTTTTTACGTTGTGAAGGATTAAACCAGTTGCTTCCCAGTCAATTTTGACTCCGGCGGCTCCTGTCGGTTTGAGTGGAGCTGTGCTCTTGAGGGTTCTCAAGGGCTGTCCACGGCTCATCAGGACTTCCTTCAGAGAAAGGCTGTCCTTTCCTAGATGGACGTGAACCTCCTGCTTTGGGCTAGCAGTGGAGTGTGCAACTGTTTGTACCATTCAGGGACTTTGTGAAGATATTATATTCCTACAAAACCCAGTGCTGCTCTTCAATGTGGGTAAATTATTAACTCATATCATTGCATAGTAGAGGTTTCAAAATAATTTTCCAGGTCACATGATACGTTTTCAATGAATGAACTTTAAGAGTAAAGGACACAGGCAGTAGCATAGTTCTGAGATTCTTCACAGTTATAGAGCTATGCAAAACATATTAGATATGATTTGAAAACCCAGTTAGATTATATCTGGATAGATGCCTAGGTACTAGGATATATTGAGTATCTTCGGGCTCTAGGAAAACAGAGCACTATGTCCATGCGAGAAGCAAGAGGGAAGTCAATCGGTCATCTCCTTGCGAGAAACTCCGTGGCAGAACAGTGAGAGATATGAGGGTGGTCTCATTCCAGGACAGGACAGGAGGATCATGTAGGTTCCTGAGAAATCAGCATATATTTTTTTCTTTTCAACAGAACTCAACGTTTTTTGTGTGCCCTGCTCTCTTCTCGCTCCTCTCTCCACTCCCCATTTCCTTACTCATTCTTTCCAATTTTACATGTTTACTTTGATGTTGTCTCTTTTTTTAGTATCATTTTTTAAATCATTTTATTGGGGCGCATACAACTCATCACAATCCATACGTACATCAATTGTGTAAAGCACACTTAAACATTTGTTGCCCTCATCATTCTCAAAATTC
>NW_022111373.1:14889534-14895404 GCF_000313985.2 Echinops telfairi
TGCACCTAGGTCCATTTCCCCCATAATGTTAAATATATTTACGGTTTCAACAGCCTCTATCCAGTTACTCAGAGGATGACTTAGATATTGGGTCTGCCCAGGACCACTCCATCTGGAAGAAGGGGACGAAGAGACAAGAAGAAAATGAACAGATCCCTGGAGGATAGTTCAATCAGAAATCAACCTTTATTCTTGCACCAGGGGTCCACTTTGTTATTATATAGTGTAAGGCGCCAACCCCACATTTTAGATGCTTATAGTACTGTTGCTCTTGAACTGAACACTATAGGAGTGCCCCATATATATTTCAGATGGAATTATAAAATGGTACAATAATTTTTTTTGGGGGGGGGAGGAAAGGCAGTTTTATAGAAGAGTTAAAGCCTAAAACTACCCTTAGGTGGAGAGCATATGTTTTGAGAATGATGAGGGCAATGAATGTACAATTGTTGTATGTATGGATAGTGATAAGAGTTGAATGAGCCCCTAATAAAATGATTTTTTTTTAAATCCTAAAACTACCATATGATTCAGCAAGTCCACTCCTGCATAGAATATGCTTAAGGGGGAAAAAAGTATATTCCCACCCAGGAATTTGTATGCAAACTATTCATAGCAGCATTGTTTGTAACAGCCAAGATTTGAAACAACCTAAATGTCAATATCGTGAAATGATGGTAGACAAAGTAAGGTAGATCCATGCACTGGAATAACACTCAATGGTAAGAAGGAATGATTACTGACACATGCTACTTCACGGATGCATCTCAAACATGTCATCTTAAAGGAAATAGAACGGACATAGAAATCACATAACGTATGCTTCCATTTAGATGCAATGGCTAGAAAAGGCAACTTTAAGAGAGAAAGTAGATTAACAGTTGCCTGGGGCTGGGAGTAGAAAGGGAGATGAAATGTAAATGGACACTGGGGGCCTTAGTGTGGAGGGGGTGGGAATCAAACATGTTGTAAAATTGAGTTAAGGCGCTGGTGCACCACTTGGCAAAGTGTCTAAAACTTAATGAATTAATGAATGAAGGTAAAGTGGGTAAAATTCTATGGTGTGTAAAATATGAGAGGGCTTCAAAAATGTATGGAAGATGGAATGAAAAGATAATGGAATTTTTCTGTGAACTTCTGGAAGTCCCTTCCTACATTGAATAAAGGTGTTTTTAAAAATGTGCATCATGGAGCAGGGTGAGCTGTGGGAACCAGGCACACACTGAGTGATCAAGGAGAGTACGTGCTAGTCTACCTGAGAGAAAGCTGGCTCTGCTGAGTATCTGAGAGTAAAGTCACCAAGTTTACATGTGGGTAGAAACACCGCACGTCTTTCGCGAGAAAGCAGTGATCATTATGGGGGCTGAGCAGGTATCTCCAGGAAGTCTGTTTTATTCCATTTGAATAAAAGGCAAAAGTGCCTAAAACTGAGCATTTAAAGCATTAGTTCGTTGTAGGAGGATTTTGCAAAGAGAAAAATCTCACTGGTTTACAGATGAGGTGCGCAAACACGTGTGCCGGAGGCAGGATTTAGAAACTGATGACTCACAAACAAAAGTTCTGGCCAACAGATGTGATAACACCCAACAGAAGTATGGAATAAGTGATATTCACAGAAGCTGCTAGGTCAGAAAGTACGAGTGATGGCGCGAGCTGCTATTTGCATGAAGGAAGACCCGAGAGGATACACTGGGATCCCAGGAATGCTTTAGGCCAGTGGTTCTCAACCTTCCTCATGCTGCGACCTCTTAATACAGCTCTTCATGTGGTGCTGACCCCCAACCATGAAATTATTTTCCTTCTACTTCATAATGTAATTTTGCTACTGTTATGAATCGTAATGTAAATATCTGACATGCTGGATGTATTTTCGTTGTTACAAATTGAACATAATTAAAGCATAGTGATGAATTACAAAAATAATATGTAATTCTATATTGTGAAATATATATTTCTAATTACAAATAAATGAAATTTTGTCTTGAAGCATGGTGTAGCATGGGTAACAGTCTTCACGCTGGGTACTCATAGGTGGGTGTATCTGCCTGGGGGCGGCCCCGCAGTGTCTTGGTTCCTAAGACCATCTGAAATGTGTTTTCTGATGGTCTTAGGTGACTGCTGTGAAAGGGTCATTTGACCCCCTAAAGGGGTCACGACCCACAGATTGAGAACCGCTGCTTTAGGCCCTTGAGGTCCGGCTGATGGAATGAAGGGTCATTTAATAGAACACGAGTACCTAATTTGGCTCACATGGTTTAGACATATGATCAGGAGAGCCGAGTCCCGAGAGACACACCTCATGCTTGGTGAAGTAGAGGGTATGTGAGAAAGAGGAAGACTCCTATCCCGATGGAGTGATATAGTGGCTCTGACAACGGGCTCAACTATGACAACTGACTGTGAGGATGGCGCAGGACCGGCCTGTGTCTTGTTCTGTTCTTCACAGACTCGCTATGAATAGGAACCGACAGGCCAGCCCGAACAACATGACTGTTGAGTCATGCTACTGTAAGAATCTAGGCTTCTTTTAGCTACTTGTTTCGTCATCACCACCCGCCACCACCCAGGCTCCCCACAGTAAGGACTCCCAGAGCTACAGTTCTTGGAGAAGTGAGGATATGTCAGGGGCCAGGCTAACATGCAAGGGCAGTGGTGGTTGAGTGGGAGGATTCCTACTTTCCACCTGGGAAATGCAGGTTCGATTCTTGACCAATTCTTGACCGAGCAGCTACCCCTTAGTACTGCGATGACACTAAGCTACCCCTTAGTACTGCGATGACATTCTGGAGAATGTCCAAACTAAGCTTGGCGATCCTCTGAAAAAGTCCGTGAAATCATCCCCATGAATTTGTCCCTTGACTCAACATCCATTAATCATAACTGTGTATCACATTTCTCATTTTAAACTAAAAAACAAGTCTCTATGACACAGTTGAATGAATTATTCTCCTAGGTGATTGAAGCTCAGCGGTGCTAAGTAATTTGTCATGATCATGTGTCGAAGAGTCGGCAGAGTAAGAATTCACTTTCTACTTTATTAGGACCTGTGTTCTTAACACAAGGAGCCCTCCTGGATGAAGCATTGGGCTGCTATATACAAGGTCAGCAGTTCAAACTCACTAGTCATTCCATGGGAGAAAGATAAGGCTTTCTGTTCCTGTAATGACTGACAGGTTCAGTAACCCAAAAGGGCAGTTCTCCTCTGTCCTATAGTGTTTCTACAAGTCAGAATGGACTCAGTGGCAGTTTTGTTATTGTTGTTGTTCTGTTTGGGGGGATCTTAACATAAGGAGCCCTGGTGGTATAATGGATGGAGTATTGGGCTGCTAACTGCCGGGTTGGAGGTTCAAACCTCTGCAAATGAAAGGGGAATCCGTTGCCTGCGGTAAGGGTTACAGCCTCGGAAACTCTAAGGAGCAGTTCTCCTGTGTTCCACAGGGTGGCTCTGCGTTCGAATGGCCTCAGTGGCAGTGGGTGGGTTTGACTGACAAACTTGACTGCCTTGACAAATCAGTCTTTTTTTTTTTATGATACTACCTTCAGCCATAGAGCTGTTCGATTCCGTATGAGTCTTCTCAAAATCCCTCAAATCCGAACACACTACTTATATTTCTTCATCTTTTCAAACTCTTCTAGTGATTGTTTTGTTTCAATATAATTTATATATTTTCTAATATACTATATTAGGAGTCCTAAGGAGGTGTTGTAGTGGTTATGTGTTGAGCTTCTTGTGAACCACAAGGCCAACAGGTGTGAACACTGGCCACTCGGAGGGAGAAAGACCAAGCGTTCTACTTCTGTGGAGAGTTACGCTTTGGGAAACCCACAGGGGCAGGTGGACTCTGCCCTCCAGGGTCGGTATGAGTCGGAATCTACTTGATAGCAGTGAGAATATAAGACATATAATTTCTTCCTTTTTACCTCAAAGTTTATATTAAAAAGTGAATTAGCCCTGTCAGATTTGGTGACCTGGAAATAAAAAGAAAAAGTACACATATGTATGGATGGACAATTTACTATATAGATAGAATATTGGGATTCTCAAAGTTTGGCGTCAAGCACTGAACTATGTTCAGTAATTTTGCTTTTCTTGATGAATTTGCTTCCAATTCAAGAGCTGTGAATATAGGTAAAATCACTAAATTGTCCAATTTAAATGAATCATGTCATATGAATTATATCATTAAAAAAGCTGCTAAAAATTAAAAGACTGCACACAATTTTTACTATAATTCATAAGCTGAAATATGAAGCACGTGAGCTGTAACCAGGAAATATAGCAGCATTAGTTTTAGGTATTTGAGGAAATTCATCAAAAGTACCTGGCTGTTACTAAATCAGATCCATAAGAGCCATTTAGAAAGAAAAGCACAACTCACAAAATGTGGGTGCAAAAAGTCAGGCTATTGTCTCTGTACAGGGAACATGAAATTAAGACTCTAAAACAAAAAATGAGAATCTCAAGGGGGGAAATATGCACTAAGTTACTTTTTGCGGGTGGGGTGGGCTGTCGGAAAAGGGGTAGACCAGCATAAACGTGAATAGATAGGCTCTAGAAAAAGAACAAGTTCCTCAAAATTACAGTTGCTCCTGATGGGAAATTTGATTTCAATATTTAAAAAGTAGAATTTCCTTATGACAGTCAAGCTGAATGTCAACTATGATCTTAGCATGTACCTTAAACAGAGGGTCCTATGGCTTCGCCCACTAACAGATGGTATTGAAAATAATTATTTGCTAGGCATTCTGAGAGACTCAATATAGTAAGATATGACTAAAGTTTAGAACCTATTTGAGGAGAGATAACTAATATACTCTGTACCTGCCTGAGAGTCGAGATAAGTTAACAATTTACAACAGTACTTTGTACATCCTAATCATTCAATAAATGCTAATTGTTAATAACAGTGATAATCGCAGCTAAGTTCTATGGAGATCCACGTCTGTACAACGTGAATGATAATAAAGAAGCTAAAAAGGAAGGCTTTAAAGGAACAAAACCTTGATTTGATTTTCAGAGGTATATTAAGAAAAAGACTTTTTAATGAAGACAGAGGCAAGGGGAACCCTGCTCCTCCCTAAACAGAATCCAAAGCAAAGCCATGAAAGGCCAAGAAGGCCATCCGTGCACACACACAAAAAGATCCACACGTCACCGACCTTCAGGCAGCCTCAGACTGAGGCTAAGAAGGAGCCCAACTATCTTTAGACAGTCCCAGGAGAAACAAGCTGGCCACTCTGCCTTCATCAAGTGCCCCATGACCACGGCGTCCTCCGTGAAGAACACGGAAGATAACAACACACTTGTGTTCGTTATGGAGATCAAGGGCCACAAGCACCAGATCAAACAGGCTGTGAAGCAGTTCTATGACATTCAGGTAGTCAATCAAGGTCAACACCTTGATCAGGTCTGACAGTGAGAAAGCATATGTTTGACTGTCCCTGACTATGATGCATTAGATGTTGCCAACAAAACTGGAATCCTCTAAACTGAGTCCAGCTGGCGACTGCTAAATATAAGCTTTTTCAATGCATTAAAAAAGAAAGAAAGAAAAGAAAAAGGACGGAGGGAACTAAAGGGATCGAGATTGGAAGAGGCGGGGGAAAGGGACCTTTTCCATGTGGTTGTGTATCTTAACATTGATTCCAATTCATTGTGATCCTGTGGGCCAGACTACAGCTCTTCCATAGGGGGTCTTGGGTTGTAAACCATTATGTTGCCCCAGAACTTTACCTGTGGAATGTTTTTTATACATTCACCCCCTGAAGTATAGGGCTGCTAGTATGATTGTATGGCTATAAAGTATGTGCCTACTTGCTAGCACATATTAGAAAATGAGGTTGGAATGGTTTCTGTTTTATCAGATCAT
>NW_022111373.1:14898198-14900323 GCF_000313985.2 Echinops telfairi
GCGCGCTCCACCACTGCCTTGGATGGGTCCCAGCTGAGAATACTCACTGGATTGAGCCAACTTTGCTTTCTCTTTTCCCGAGAACTTTTGCAGGCTTTGGGTCCTCCACATCTTGCTGTAGCTCAGTCATCAGGGCCGTGTCGGGAGGCACCTTCAGCCAGTCCTTCGCACTCGGCCAGTCTGTCCTGTCCCAGCCGGCCTCCCGGTCCTCCCCGTCCGGGGCGCAGGCCAAGCGAGCCGCGCCGCCCCCTCCGCCCCGCGCCGCATCCAGCGCAGGCAGCCTCCGGGGTCCGCCAACCTGGACCCGGCCGAAGAGGCGCGATTGGTCGGACCGAGGGTGGAAGGGCCCGGAGGGAGGGACGGGGAGGGCCCAAGCGAAGTGACAGCCGCTTGCCCCAACCCAGCAGGCCGCGGACGAGAAAAAGGAAACCTGTTCAACTCGTCTTTCGGGGAGAGGAAGCTCATTGGCTAAGCAGGTGAAAATATTTGCCTAACAAGTCTCAAGCTATTTAACCTCCTGCTACGTTGTGCATTAAACATTTTTTTTTAAAACCCTGATTGTAGTGATGGGATTTAACTATTGGGCCGCCAGCCCTTGACACAAGGAAAGGAGACGACTGAGTCAGACCTATCGTGCAAATGCACCACGTGGGCTGGCCGATGCCCCAGCCTAAATTATTCAAACAGGATGCTGTCTCCTTGGGGACTGTCCCCTGTTGCTTAAACAATGTGTCTGCTCAATATTTGATGTGGGATTAACAAAGGTAGTGAGAGGCAGTTGTCTTTAGTGGTTGCGAGGGAGAGGCAATCATCCAAACCCCATAGCAACTGAATGACGGCACGCCCAACTCCTCTTCTTCCAGCCGTTCGTGGACTTGACACGCGGGCTCTTTCCCAGGTTAGAGACGGAGGCTCTTTTTGGCTTTGGGCTTTTAAGTTCCCATTTGAAGCATCCATTTAGCCATTCACAGGTTTTTAAGTTGCTATCTTCATTCGATTGTTAGCCTCCCCTGCCCCTCAAACAAACATTTTGGTGGTCCTCTGGTTTGCTGTATATCCAACAACTGAGACTAATAACCAATACGAAACCTAATATTGGAAGTCTACTTCAAAATACAGTCATTGAGAACAGTCATTGAGAATGCCTGGGGAAAAATCAGCGCCTTGACTCAGTGGTTAAGGGTCCGGTGCGAACCCAAAGGCCAGGAGCTGCCAACTGGAAGTAAGACCGGGTTGGCACTCACCAGCTGGTTTGCTGGAGAAAGATGACTGTTTTCAACAAGGTTGACTGGGGACTCTTTGGGGACAGTTCTGTGCTGTCCTCTAGGGTCACCGCGCGCAGGAGTAGGCTCAATGGCTCGCAAGTTTGCTTTCTTTTGTTTGGTTTTTATTCTTTGGGATTGCAAGTCCTTTTAAAATTTCTTTTAGAATTAAGACTTATTACAAAGAGTAATTACAAAGAATATGTAATCATAATATGTGTAAACAGGACACAAAGGCTTTTAAAATCCATGGGGAAATATTGCAAGCATACATGTATACATGAGGGGACATAATAAAATTCATGGAAAAATGAAATGAAAAGCTAATGGAATGAGTCAAAACGTATTTTTACTCGGATTCCAGTTCATACAGGCATAGGTTCCCCGCGCCCCCATTTCCACCAAGAACGCACGTCTGAGTGTCTCTGTGCTCTGTGGATGGCTACAGAGAAGTTTTCTCATTCATTTATCTTCGTCTCATGAATCCAAGCACCAAGTCCCCTGCCACTGAATTGATTCCAGCTCACAGTGAGCCTGTAGGGCAGAGTAGGAACTTTCTCAGTGGGTTTCTGAGGTTGTAAAGTTTTACATCAGCAAAAAGCTTAGTCTTTCTCCTAAGGAGAGATTCATGATCTTGCAGTGAGCACCTCAGGGTGTTACCCAGTCTCTTAGTCTTTTTCCAGACCAACTCACTGCTCTCAAGTTGACTCCAGCTCATAGTGCCCTGAGATAGGGTTCCTGAAGCTATAAACCTTTACAGCAACAGCCTCATCTTCAACTTGAGGTTATCTACCAACACTTAACTGACAGGACCACCGGGGCTCATTTTCAGTCTCTTCACAAACTCACTGCCATTGAGTCAA
>NW_022111373.1:14901924-14904133 GCF_000313985.2 Echinops telfairi
CCCCCAATCCAAATGGATTTTTGTGACACTTGAAAAATAAGTAAAAAAAACAAAACAACTTGCTCAAATTCCAAGAGTTGGTACCATCGGACTTGGTTCCATGCATGAGAAAGGGCAATTGCATAGAGCTGTCTCAGCACAGACTTACAAGTAAGTCAACCACAGAGAAGCTCAGCCTGACACGTAGTTTGTGGGACAACCACCAGCATCGATGGTTTGGAGCTGAATAGAAGGGTGGGGTGGAGAAACCAAAACACCCCCTCAATGCTTTGGGGTCCATGCCGACTCCTAGCGACCTCTAGCAGACAGGGTAGAATTGCCCCCTTGAGTTTCTGAGACTGTAACTGTTTATGGGAGTAGAAAGCCCCGTGTTTCTCCCATGGAGCGGCTGGTGGTTTCCACTGCTGCCCTTTCAGGTCACAGCCCATCACTAACGACTTGGGGAAAAATAGCAGCGAGACCTTTCCTAGAGTGGAGAGGAATTTGAAAGAAGCTAGTAAATCACAACATTTTACCTAGTGGGATTTGCAAAAATTTAAAAAAGTGTTTACAAACAGATTTGTGATTTGTTTATTTGGGAGTTATTTTATAAAACAGTTCTGGTAGTATAATGGCTAAGGTTGGGGCTTGAATCCACTAGCCCTCCACAGGAGAAAAGGAGGCAGTTTTCTTCAATAAAGATTACAGCATTGGAAACTGTCCTGTAGAGTCACTATGCATCTGAATCAACTGGGTTGCAATGGCTTTGTATATATATAATTTTTTTAAAGCAGCCAGATGATAGGAATTTTGTAACAGTGTGACAAAATAGCGGCATACAATGTATTTTGATAGAAAGAGGAGGCCTGATCTCATAAAGGCTTACACTTCCAGAAGCCCACAAGGACTGTCCTAAGCTATATATCAGGGGGTTCTTTTTTCCTTTCAAGGCCTCTGGGAACATTTTTTCCTCTAAATGTCAAGGAATTGATGCATATGAATTGTGGTGCTGGCAAGGAATATTGAATAAGGCACCATGGACTGCCAAAATAACAAACAAATCTGTCTCGGAAGAAGAACAATTAGAATGCTCCTTAGAGGCAAGGATGGTGAGACTTTGTCTCACATACATTGGACATGTTGTCAGGAGAGACCAGTCCCTGGAAAAGGACATCATGCTTGGTCAAGTAGGAGGGCAGCAAAAAGGAAGAGGACCCTTGACAAGTACATTGACACAGAGACTGCAATGCTGGGCGCAGACAGAGCATCAGTTGTGAGGATGGTGCAGAATGGTTGGTGTGCCCTTCTGTTGGATATAGGGCGGCTACTAGTAGGAACCGACTTAACAGCACCCAACAACACCGTCAAAGAAGAGCATTTGATGTGTCTTCCAATTATTCAAGCAGGTCAGGTAGAGCATATCTAAACCATCACCAAGACATTATCATTACTGTATGGGACAGTAAACAAACTCCAACTGATAACTTCTATTCAAATTGCTTGGAGCAGTGATTCCCAACCTGTGGGTCGTGACCCCTTTGGGGGTCGAACGACCCTTTCACAGGGGTCGCCCAATTCATAACGGTAGCAAAATTACAGTTATGAAGTAGAAATAAAATAATTTTATGGTTGGGGGTCACCACAACATGAGGAACTATATTAAAGGGTCACGGTATTAGCAAGGTTGAGAACCGCTGGGTTAGGGCATTGGTCAAATATTAGTCTTTTTGGGGAAAACATTGATCTGATGCTGACACACTGTTGACCTGCTCATATGCTCAGGAGCAAATTTATAATAATGAATTTGGATGGAAGTTTGGTTACAATACATGGTCACATAGTTTACCTATGTAAAGTGTCCATACATGCTTTTAATTTTAAAGATATGGCGTGGTGACATGTATGAGAAGATGTTGATGCCCTTATCATGATGAAGCATGGCAGCTCTGTCATAAGTCTGTGCATGCTATTTAATATGTCTTAGTGTTACAAGTCAACCCATCTCAGAAGCACTCATCAAACCAGTCCTGTGTTCTATTTAAGATGAATGTCTAAAGGAGAAAATGGGAGCAAAAACGGATTAAAAAAAAGAGCCATAGCCTAAGAAACTTAATTATAAGACTGAAATGCAGCTGTAAGAATGAAAGTGCTGGCTATCAAAAGATATAGCATTTGGGGTCTTAAAAGCTTGAAGGTAAACAAGCGGCCATCTAGCTCAGAAGCAACAAAG
>NW_022111373.1:14905291-14909751 GCF_000313985.2 Echinops telfairi
TAGAGATTCAGCAAGTACCAAGTTCACTGCTTGAGTTGAGAGAATAGGCAACATAGTATAGGGACCAGGTGATCGTTGAGGGACAGTACTATAAATCTGGTCCTGAGAGATAGCAGAAGCAATAAAGGACTCTTCCAGTGTAAGATTCTGAACAAAAACCAAAATTAAAAAAAGAAACAACTTAAATTATGTGATATAAACAATAAATTGGAATTGATGTCCATTTTCTATACAGTAAACATAATCTGGTGACATCTGGTAATTGAAAGCAATAATAGTCATGGGTGGTTCAATTGTTGGGACTTTTGCTTTCCTTGCTGGAAACCTGGGTTTGATTCAAAGCCCAGGACTGCACACCTCATGCAAAGCTCCCACCCATATGTCAGGGAAGATGTCCATGCTGCTAGTATGCTGAACTGGTCTCAGCAGAGCTTACAGATAAGGGTAAACTAGGAAGAAAGGCCTGGTGATCTACTTCCAAAAATTAGCAAATGAAAACCTGTGGATCACAACAGTGGCACTGAGCAGCATTTTGTTCCATTGTGCATGGTGTTGTAAGGAGGGTAGGAATTTAATAGCAGCTAACAACAACAGAAAATGTTATATGTCCAGTGGAAGGCATCAGAGATCATCCAGTGCAGTGGTTTTTTCACTTGATTTTGAGGGATTCAGGAGTTCTTTGGGCTAGAAAGGAGAAGAACTAGCATTCGAACTCAGGTCTTCTGACCCCAGTTCCTACCTCTTAATACTCCTTCAATATATACCTTCTCCTGATCCAGCTAGAAATTTCCCACTTCTATCTGTTTTATATTCAAGGTAAGTAAAAAACTATATACATATATTGCTACTAGGATTCCATCCAGTTTATACTGCATGGGTTTACTCTAAGCAAAGTGTGTTTAACCATGTGTCAGAGCTCAGTGGTTGGCTGTAAACAAGTTTGTCAGTAATATACATGTCTTAGTCTTGTTAGGGTATCTTAAAGAAAAGGGAATTTTTTTTGTGCCATGGAAAGAATTATTTTGAGGTCAGGGTTAATACATATTTTTAAGCAAAACTCAAATGGACTCTTTCCAAGTCATCGAAGTTTTACAACCAAGTTGTGGAGACGCTGTCCCACACCAAGCCACTTTCAGATTGAACAAGCATTTTAAGGAAGGCTGGAAGACCTCCAAGATGATTTCAAGATGGGCAGGTCAGCTCAGAAGATTAAGGAAACTGCTGTGGGGGAGGGGGGAGGGCGGGATGCCAAAGGGATGGTATTAATAGATTTTCTCAAAGGACACAGCTATTGTGGGGGCTTAAAATGAATATATCTTTTAAGAAAAATGATCACGATGGAGAATGAGGCAGACATGTTTCACAGACCCTCTGCCACAAAAACATGAGCGACCCAATGAAAGAGACACAGATAGCCATCCCAGACCCCTGAGGTTCAGAGGAAAGGGTAGAGAAGTAGATTCAGTGCTGACTAAGGGAAGAAGAAACACGTGAGCAGTGAGTGAAAAGACAGATGCAGCACATTCACCTTAAACTTCTGTAAGCAGCATTCTATCCAGACAGTGGCCTGGGACCCCTATGGTTGACAATGAGAAATATGAGATTCTTCCTTGTTGCCCACATCCTCCGTTGACGAGAAGTGTGGCCTGCTCTGACCCTCGCTCACCCCTTAAGGCTGTGCAGCCCCTTATCCACTTGAGGTTGTAGCTGTACCCTTGTGGATTGGGCACTGTGTGGACTAGGCACTGGGTGCCCCAACCCTGTGTCTTGAATCTGGCAAACTTCCCCTTATCAGACCAGCACAACATGCAGGGACAGGTCCCAGTGGGAACTCCTTCCATACCCAACTGACTTGTCACCTCCCTGTCTTTTGTGCCCCAAATAATTCCTTCTGAGAACAAATAATTTCTTCTGAACACCCTGACCTATCACTACAATGCATCTGCTTAATCTTATACTGCAGCTATCCAATTGCTACTTAAATGTATGCACCAACCTTGAAAGCTAGTGATGAAGGAATTGAATAATTATACCAGTGTCTACGGTCAGAAATTGATGAAATATGCCATCAAGATACAGCAATAATTATTGGCAATTAGAATGCAAAAGTTGGAAACGAAGAAGAAGGAACAGTAGTTAGAAAATATGGTCTTGGTGATAGAAATGACCTTGAAATCACATGATAGAACTTGTAAGACTAATGACTCATTCATAGCAAATACTTTCTTCCACAACCAAGATAGGACCTTGAGTTGATCCAACTTGGATTTCAAGAATATTTCAAGAATAGATTTGATGCATTGAACATTAAAGACCGAAGATCTGATGAGCTTTGGGAGGATATCGAGAACATCATTCATGAAGAAAGCACAGCGTCACTAAAAAGGCAGGAAAGAAAAGATCAAAGTGGATGTCAGAAGAGACTCTGACACTTGCTCTTCATTGGTGAGCAGCTAAGGCAAATGGAAGAAACGATGAAGTCAAAGAGTTCAATAGAACATTTCAAAGGGCAACTCGAGATGACAGAGTAAAATGTTAGAATGAAATGCACAAAGTTAGAAAACCAAAAAGGAAGAAAACACTCAGCGTGACTCCAACTGAAAAAACCCAAGGGAAGTCCAAGTCTTGGGTTGAACTCTGAAAGATTCTATGGACAAAATATTGAACAATGCAGGGAGCATCAAAAGAAGGTGGAAAAATACGCAGTCACTGTAACAAAAATAACTAGTTGGTATTCCACCATTAGCACATGAGCAAGAACCAATGCTATTGAAGGACGACGAAGTTCAATTGGCACTGAAAGCATTAAGCAGAAACAAGGCTCCAGAAATTGATGGACTACCTGTTGACATATTTCAACAAGCTGATGAAGCACTGGAAACACTCTTTTATGCCAAGAAATTTGGAAGACGGCTACTCGTCCAAACGACCGGAAGAGATCCATATTTGTAATGATTCCGAAGAAAGATGACCCGACAGAATGCTCAAATTACAGAACAATATCACTGATCTCACATACAAGTAAAATGTTGCTGAAGCGCATCCAATAGTTGTTGCAGCAGCACATTAACAAGGAGCTGTCAGAGGTTCAGGCCAGATTCAGAAGAGGACATGGAATAAGGTATATCACTGATGATGCCACATGGATCTTGTCTCACAGCAGAGAATATCCAAAAGATTATTATTTGTTTTATTGACTATGCCAAGCCATTTGACTGTGTGGATCAGAACAAATGATGGATTACATTGAGAAGCAATGGGATTCAAGAGTACCTAATTATGCTCACAAGGAACCTGTACAAAGATTATAAGAAGCAGATGTGCAAACAGAACAAGGGCATGCTAGTTTAAAATCAGGAAAGGTGTACATCAGCTATATTCTCTCACCATTTAAAAAAATCTGTGTGTTGAGCAAATCATCAGAGAAGCTGGATTGTTTATGGCATCAGGACTGGAGGAAGGCTTATTAATAACCTTTGATATGTAGATGACACAGTCTTGCTTGCTGGAAGTGAGGAAGACTTAAATAATCTGCTGATGAAGATCAAGGATTGCAACCTTCGGTATGGATTGCAACTCAATGTAAAGAAGACCAAAATCTTCACAACTGGACCAATAAGTAACATTTAAAGGGAACATGATTTGCGTCACTTGAAGATGTCCTAACGGCCCTTTTGACATGGTATTGACTGAAGATTGCAGAATTCTTTGGAGAAGGGTTAGAGAGAAACACTGCCCACAAAAGTGCATAGACCTAGATGGAGTGTGTTAGTCTAGGTGGACTAGAGAAACAAATTCATACACACTTATATGTGTATAAGAAAGAGCTTTATATAAATGAGCAATTGTATATTAAGAAAACATCCCAGCCCATTCCAAACCAAGTCCATAAGTCTGATATTAGCCCATATGTCCCATACCAATCTAAAAATTTCTCTTCAGGCATGTAAAATACATGCAATGACGTCAAATGCAGGAGGATGACAGGTCAGTGGGTGGAAAGTCTTCTGGATCCAGTGGCAGTGGAAGCAGCTCAGTGCTGGCAGAGGTCTCCACATGGCTCCCTCAGCTTCAGGGCACTAGCGTAGCTCCATGTGTCTTGTTAGAAGGAGGATGAAGCAGAGAGTGTCTTGCAGGGAGTGTATCTGTGTCCTGCCTCCAGCAAGCTATTTATTTCTTAGCGTCTCCAAATGAGGTCATCAAGCTGCCACCTGGTTGAGAGGCTAGACTTTATCCCTTCACTCATAAGTCTCAAATTGACAACAGTTTATGTACCTACCACATGAAGAATTTGTTTAGAAAAATGGTATCACATTTTGATATTTTTGCTTCTAACATTTTTTAACAATACTTCTGACTTTCTCTCCTATTTGAGTTCTGTGTAAATCTCTATTGGAGGAAAAGGAATGGATTTCCTGTCACATATAAATGACATTTAAAAATCAGATGCCCTCAAAGAC
>NW_022111373.1:14910518-14912032 GCF_000313985.2 Echinops telfairi
ATTTTGTATCATTTTCTATCACTGTAAAAAACTGCCTTAAAATTTAGTGGCTTGGAATTTGTTTTTAAATCTCATGTTTCTGTGGACTTCGCTGGATGGTTCTCAATTAATGGCTTTCTTGTATTTGCTATTAGATGCTAGTTTGGACTGGACTCACCGGAAGGCTCTATTGAGCTGGATGTTCAAAATAACCTTTTCGGGCTCATGTCTGGTGCTTCCTCTGGGATGACTGGACAGATGGGGGGTATCAGAGCAGTTCTGTCTCTCTGAATGACCTTCCAGATGGCTAGTTTGAGTTTCCTGTCGGCTTGTCAGGCTTAGGATAATTGGACGTTTTACTTGGTGGTTGGTTTCCTCCTGAGAATTTGTTCCATGATGCCAAGGCAGAATCTACAAAACTCTCGCCGAGAAAGCTTTGGAAGTTGTGTACCATCACCACTGCTATATTCTATTGGCCAAAGATGAGCCAACCCCCAATACTGAAGATTTTATTATATTTGGCCTTCCATTCTGGTATTTTTTAGTTCTATCCATTTTATCCCCCAAACCAGTCAAGATTCAGAGTAAGAAAACTAATCAAAGAATGAATATCAGGAGGTGTAATTCATTGGGACCATCTCTGAAGACAAACTACCAAATCACAGGCAATATATATTTTGTTTTTGGACATGAGAGTAAATTAGTTTTTCCAATAGCACTGTTCTCAGTGCAGGAGCCATAGATGTGAACAACTCAGGCAAAACCCATGCTGTGTGTTTTTACATTCTAGTGGGTAGACTAAAAGTTTTAAAGTACATTGCTAATAGAGTCTTCATAGATTAGAGGTAAGGAAAAAAATAGAAAATGGTGGAGGCTTATTTTACATTGGAAGATTAGGGAAAGGGAAGACTTCTTGCAGATTCTCAACTGTACCTTGAGTAATGAGGAGGAAGCACGTGAAGGTTTGGATGACAAAGTTTGACTAGCAAGATGACCGACCAAGTTGGCAAAGCTTGTCAACAAGAGAACAGAGACTGTGTAAAGACCCGGAGGCAGGCTTGAACCAGGTGTAGCGCAGGAAGGACACTCTGCTGCGAGTATAAAGGAGGGAAGGTTGATAAGGAGATGGTATCCGCGAGGTCGTAGCATCTCCACCAGTAGCCACCAAGAAGGAGAAAGTTGAGGCTTTCTACTCCCCTACAGACTTACAGTCTTGGAATTCCACAGGGGCAGTTGGACCCTGTCCTTTCGGATCATTATGAGTCAGAATCGCCTCAATGGCTGGGAGTTTGGAGACAGTTTTGATTGTGCTGATGGGATCGCTAACCCCGAGGTTGATATTTCAAACCCACCAGCCGCCCCATGGGAGAAAGATGAGATGATGTGCTCTCTTAAAGACTTACAGTCTTGAAAACCCCCGCATAGAGTTACTTTGAGATGCAATTGACCTGATGGCCATGGGTTGGGTTATGTTTTTGGCTTTGGAGCCATTTGTTTATTTTCTGTCCCTTCACACCAGAATAGTCTAATAAAAA
>NW_022111373.1:14912676-14913898 GCF_000313985.2 Echinops telfairi
TTAAAACACTATATAATTGCTTTTATTTAAACATTTATTTTATTTAATGTATTTATAAAACTAAAATTATTCTTTTTTACCCGAAACTTACCAGTGCTTTCCTCCTACTAGTTTTCACTTACCTCTTAGGTTGTGACCGGAAAATATAACCAACTAATAAAACACACAAAATGTTGGACAGCTGACAAATGTGATGCACAACCGTAATGGCTTCCCTCTGAAAGTGCAATAGCGCGACCGCTAGGTATGATTCATAACAGCACAACCCAGAGGGCTCTTTTTAACCTTTTCGCTATTGAGATCTGTTTACATTACATGACACTGGGAGTGGCAGACATATCGCTTCCAAACGTCGCCGGAACTGAGTCAGCATGTTTATACACGTCCACAGACCCCCAGGAAGGGCACTGGGCCACGTGTCTACTCGTCTTCGGTAGTTAAAGGGTTAACGAGGGAATTGTATGTACGATATTGCCTCCGTCTCCCCTAAGCGCTATTTTCTTCATAACAATTTTTTCTATTTTCATTTTATTTCAGAGCATCGCGGGTCACAAAAAATTACCTCGGGGGCCGCCAGACTGACACCCCTGCTCTCGTGGATCTCAGACCGATCGCAGATGCTCTCCTGCTGAATAACAACGGACTTTTCTTCTCTTCTCTCGATAAGTAGGCAGAAAAACAGAGAATAAAAAAGGAATGTGACTTAATCTTTTCTCCCTGTGAGTTAAACATCAAAACATTTTGTTTAACACTTATTTAGTGCCAGGGCCCAAAGTGGATCAGAGCGATCCTAAGACTCCCCGATGTCCCAGCCACT
Source organism: Echinops telfairi (assembly GCF_000313985.2). Classification (NCBI taxonomy): domain Eukaryota; kingdom Metazoa; phylum Chordata; class Mammalia; order Afrosoricida; family Tenrecidae; genus Echinops; species Echinops telfairi. The sequence continues at coordinate 14,913,494 of NW_022111373.1, forward strand.
TCGAACATCTGAGAATCACTGTTTGGAATCGACATTCAACAATGTAGTTGTGGGATTTTCTTGGAGAAACATTCATATAGCTACTTCCTTTCCTTGTTTTGGGAACTACTAATCTCACTAACAGTAAAAGAACTATCCTTTCCCCTTTCACTCCTCCTAGTTGGACGTATGTTAGCAGGGGTCTGCAGGAGGTTGGTAGAAAAACGGAAATGAAAACACAAAAATAAACAATGTGAACTTAACTTCGTAATGTAAGCACCATTAAATCCAAGGCGGTTTTGCAAGTGGTGATTTAATCATTTAATCCATCTCTAGAGAACTGAGTTTTCAGAGAATTTACCCATGTTAATGAACTCTTTTTAACATTATTAATTGAAGAAAAATAGGTGCTCTTTAAAGTTTTCT
>NW_022111373.1:14915144-14917348 GCF_000313985.2 Echinops telfairi
TCGGACCACTTTCTTTAATTGTGTGTTTTCCTCAGAATTGTACTGGAAAAGCCAAGTTGTCTTTCCTGTGAAAAATCTTCCCATAAATGTTTCAGGATCTTGAGCCATTTGTTTAAAATTTCTACGGAAAGCCCTGCTCTTTTGAACTCAATCAAGCAAAATTTTGCTCAACTTTAATTTTTTTTTTTAGTCAGGATTGTGTAAGTGGAATCAATTGCTATGTGGATGGTGTTTTATGTCATTTCTGCTGCTAATCTCAGGTCCTCTTTAAGTAGAGCAAGAGCAGCGTCATCAGTAGATGTGTGAGGTCTGCCACTGTGGGTTTCATTGTCACATCGTCTCAGTCCTTCTGGAAATGAGTTATCAATTTGTAAACTTCTGATTTGGGGGGCCATTGTCTTCATAAACTTCTAAAGTATGAATGATTTTACCATTCTTCTACCCAAGCTTTACCATGCATTTCATGTGTGCCCTTGCCTTAGTTTTAGTAGAACTCATATGATTCTGATAGGGGCCCTTTTCAAACTAATATCCTATCTTGTTTTGTTTCTCAAACTAGATCCTACTTAGACATGTTAAAAGAGGTTGGTATGAGTTTTAAAGTAATTACCATTTAGTCATTGTTAAATCGTCTTTATCCTATTTCATATTTTTGTTGTATCACCTATTTTGCATTCTTTGCTTTCTCTGATTTTTCACTCTTTTAAAAATAGACTTCCTTTTAAATTATATTTTTATAATTCCTATGATTATTTTGCTGCTTCAGATCTTTTTTCTATGCAGCACTATTCAATTTTTAGGATGTTTTGTAACAAGTAAGTTAGGTGAAAAAGAACAGAGGAGAAGGGAATGAAGAAGAATCCTTAAGCAAATATGAAAGTTTTTCTCTTTCAATTAGATACAGATTTAGTTTACTTTTATTTGTCGTTGAGTTTTGTAAATAGAACTTTAACCCTTTCCTTCCTATCGCCCTTCTAACAAGTATTTCTTTCTTTCCTTTTTTTAAAAAATGACTTTTATGTGCCAGGCCACATTTTGGATAATAAAGATATGAAAATAAATAAATATCATGCTTGTGATACAGGAATATGTAGTCCAGTGGGAGAGACAGATCCATTATAGAACTGAAATTCATGCCTCTATACAGAAATTTATCCAAAAATACTCACATTCACCTATTGCAAGACGACACTTGCTACCTGTGACTCCATGGTGTCGCATGTTGGGAAGGGGAAGAGGATGACCATATGATGTTCCCTGTTCTTTGGTTTCAGATGACAAAAGTCATTCTTTCTTCTCCCAACATTCACAGTTATCTACACAACTTGTGGAAAGGGTCCGAGGATAGAAGTCAGGAAGACTGGGCTGGAGGCCAAGTTCTATGTTTGGTGTTGGAATGTGGATCTCTATATGGAATACATTTGGCAAGGAATAGAACTGCTGGCTCAAGGCAAGCCCTCTGTGTCGTGATGACAGCAACATCACCGCGACTTTGTGCTTTCAAACAGAAGCGCGGGAGAAAGAACAACTTGCACACAGCAGTGTTGCATATGATTTCAATTACAACATGGGAATATGAAATAATTCTCATGAGGAGAGAGGAATTATTGAAACCTGTTGCCCTGCCAGGAAAAGTGTGTTCACTTCCTTCTTGGAAGGTTTGGTACTTTGTAGCACTAGTTTCTATCTTTAAAAGCATATCAGATCGTTTTGCAAAATGTGAGTCCTCTCTGGTAGGCCGCTCTGAAGACATTAGCCTGGGTGCTATCCATGCCAAACATGTAACAATTGTAACAAAACCCAGCCAATTAGCACACTGCACGTGTAGAGAATGTGCTTAATAATCCATTACAGTGGAAAACATCTCATTCCTATAATAAAACCCCCCAAACAACAACAAAAACCCTTTCTTGCTACTGATTGGTAGTTCCCCACCCGACCCACTCCCTAAGGGGTCAAAATGTACCTAAGTGTATGATAGCAAATAGAAAAATGGGCGTCAGAAATAAGGTTTTTGCATTTCCCCCATTTTCATTTGTGTGTGAATGTTTAATGTAAATAAAAAGGATTTATGCAAAAAAAGTTTCAGTGAACGTTTTAGTATTTAGACTTTATAACAATTATTAAAAATTGTTAAATCTTTCTGCATTTGGATTTTTAAAAAGACAGCATTTATGTATTTTTTAGAATAAACAATTTCTTTT
>NW_022111373.1:14918375-14920566 GCF_000313985.2 Echinops telfairi
TTGATAGCCAGGCACCATCAGCTTTCTTCACCACATTTTCTTATGCTTATGCTTATCAACAGTGATTGTGTCGGGAAGGTGAGCATCACAGAATGTCAGTTTAATAGAACAAAGTGTTCTTGCATTGAGGGAGTACTTGAGTGGAGGCCCAATGTCCACCTACTACCTTAATACTAAACCTATAAATATATGCATATAGATCTATTTCCTCATCATCATATAGAAATATATTTACACATGTACATGCCTGTAGTTAGACCTCTAAATGCCCTTTGCCTCTAGTTCTTTCCTCTATTTCCTTTTACTTTCCTCCTGTCCTACTATCATGTTCACGCCCTGGCCCCAAGATCTAGTTTTGGTATTGCCTGGGGACTTCATTACTCTGTTTCCCTTGCTGTTCTGTTGCACTTCCTTAGTGTTTTGCCTCAGTGTGGTGGGTTCAGATCACGCGTAATTGCAGCACTGTGTCTTCAGTGTTGTCCCCCGTCATGCTATGGGTCCGTGAGGGATGTTGTATCTCTTAGTAGGGCCGGCCCTGTGGTCCTCTCTGTGCTTGGCTGCTCTGAGCAGGAATATCGTCCAAAGGGCTTGGTGGACCAGGATGTGTTCCACTCTTTCTTCCTCCCCCTTCATTTGCTCCTGTGTGCTCTGATCAGACATGTCCCTCTCCCCTAGCTGCAGCTTCAGTGCTGTCCGCTGAAGAGAATTTCTTCTGTGGTGACGGGTGCTGCTCATGTAGTTGGGATTGGGGCCATCCCCTCAGACCTCTCTATTGGTTCCCTGTTTCATCCGGTATACTGCATTCACATACAAGTACATTTCTTATTGATTGCAACTATATTGGTTTGTAACGTATTTATCATACACTAGATTCCATCCATTTACTGTGCTTTTCTGAGATGTCCTACATGCAAGCACACGTTTTTAATGTCTGTATTCTGTGCTTTTCCTATAAATTTGATATTAGAATATACTAAATAAGAATCAGATAAAGACATACCAGATAAAGACAAACTATTTCCCTTTGTATTATAATCACAGATGAAGAAAAGGGAGATTTTACCTTTTTGTGGTAAAGTCAATCAAAGAAATTAAATACAAAGAATTCCTTAACATCAAAAACACACAAGCTCCCTAATGCTCCCTTTGGACAGTTCCTATGAGCGCTTTTATCTTTTCTTCCAATTGTTCCTTTGTGCAGCATTACACAGTTTTTGAAACATTATCTAATAAATAACGTTATCAGAGAAATGTTTAGACACCGGAAATGTTTGGTCTCAGAGAATCTCCCATACTCCCAAGATAGCGGATACATTTGAGGTAGACACTACAAAGAAGCAGGAGATGTGAGCTTCGCTCCTGGCCTCCCAGTTGCACTTCCCAATTGGCCCTGCAGTATTTATTCCTTCCACCTGTGGATGTCCAAACCACTTATTCAACAGTTCTCCTTGTTTGAGCTAATCCCGTGAGTTGTCTTGGCAATGAAAGATCCCTGGTGGCAGGCGGGTTTAGGAAATAGTAAAGAGGCTGATTTAAGAATCCTAGTGAAAAAAAAAAGAAAAAGCAACTGGGCTGCTAACTTGCTAGCATGCAGTTCAAATCCACCAGCTGCTCTGCGGTGAATGGCTGTCTGCTCATGGAAAGATTTAGTCTCCCAAATCCTGTGGACTGGAATCAGCTCCAAGTTCAGGGGCTTTCCATGTGCATTTTATGATTTCCTCTAAGCTTTAATTTCATCATCTAAGGGGAGAAAAGTGGCATAGCAAGAGTGTTTGTTTTGTAGGGTCATTGAGAGAATTTATAGAGAGAATTCTAGGTATTTAAGTCATATATATAAATGATCAATTATCATTGTCACATTATTATTCAGAACAAATTTTAGTTATTAAACCCCCTCAGTCTATCAAGTCTCAGTATTTCATAACAAGTTACACAGTACGCAGAGCTTCATGTCACATGCTAGGAGGAAGGAAAGTTATAATCCTCAGTCTTGAATGATAAACTATAGATTATGTGGAGGATCATCTCACATGTTCAGAGGAGTTCCCTACAACGTGACCTCTCTCCTTTCTGAGTCCACAGTCCTATCCAGGATGGTTTCTTGATGCCAGAGTTTCTTTAAGGCTCCATGCTAGATTTTACAATAATCTCTCATGTCTCTTTAGCGTTTCCCCTTTGTGAATACCTTTGT
>NW_022111373.1:14921178-14922047 GCF_000313985.2 Echinops telfairi
ATGCTCCATTGATGTCAAACATCTCTTTTGAGCACAAAACTAATAAGATCATGATCAAATCAAGAGTTCGAGTTTGGTCAAGTCATTGTTATCGTTTATCTTGGCTTTGCTAGCCAAAGGACAAGAGTTTTGTTTCAATCCCATAGAATCTCACAACTCAAGCATGTTGGCACTGCAGTTGTAAACAATCATTTCATTCTGGAGATGCTTTCTTTAAGTTTATTTTTTCCCCTGGAAGGAATCAGTAATCAGTCACCTGACTTCTTTACAGCAGGACCTTGAAGACTACTCTGTTAAGCCTCAGGTGCTGGTTTTAACTTTTGTGTACACCCAGAGTGCTAATCTTTGAGCTTTAGGTATCTGATGGTTATTAGCCTTCCAATGAGTCAACTTTGTAATGAAAAATCTAGATCACAACACAGAACTCTATAAAGTCAAGCTTAGGATTCCTTTACTTCTTCATTTACCATTTTTAATTCTGATACTCTTTGCCATCAAGTCAATTCTCACTCATAGTGACACAATAGGACAGAGTAGACCTGCCCCTACAAATTTCTGAGATTTCCCCCCCAAGAGTTTTATTGGCATATAATTCATATATTATCCAACTCTATGGAAGACATAGTTGGGTCAAAATATAATCTCTTATTATAGATCTCCATTTAGACCCATTTTAGAGATTGGTACTCCTATGAGTATAGAAAGTCCTGTCTGTCTCCCAAGGAGAAATTGGTTGTTTCAAAAGCCTGACCTTGTGAATCACAACCCAACATGTAACCACCACGGCATCAGCAGCTCTATGAAAGTTGTTCAATTGCACCAGGAGAGAGGTCTGAGGGACTGGCCCCAATCCCAACTACCTGGACAGC
>NW_022111373.1:14923949-14925361 GCF_000313985.2 Echinops telfairi
ATGGATTATGATAAGAGTTGTATGATCCCCCAATAAAATGATTTAAAAATTTGTTCAGTTGCACCAATGAAGAAACTAAGGTTTAGAAAAGTAAACAACTCAGCCAACATCATGCAGCTAATAATTCATTTGAGTTGTTTCTGAAAGCTACCCCTTTCTCCTTTATGAGTGATTGTGGATCATGTCAAAGGAAGTGGATTCTGAAGAAGCTAAAGATTCAAAAGAATTTTTGAGATCAACTAAATGAAGTCTATGGAAGTTACCTTGTATTCATCTGGCTTAACTACTAATTCCTCCTCAAAAATAGCCTCTAGTCCTCTCCTTATCCCTTCCTGTTACCAAACCAAACCAAACTCAATATCATTGAGCTGATCCTGAGATGAAATCTTTACAGTATTTCCAATACTTCTATAAAGATTCAAATTTGAGGATTTATCAACTCTTTTCTTCCTGTCTTATTAATTTAGAACATTTATCGGCACAAAAATTATGTAATACTCTTTCCCCAAATTTTGTCATCCCTTGGTTTTACTCTGATTATAGTTCTATATTTGTTTAACCATTTGAAAATTCTTTGTAATTGTGCATAAAATCAACCATCTTCTAAATAATTTAGTATTGCAATATTTACTCTTCTGATAATAATCACATATTATATATCATATGACTGAAAAATACAGAGCATAAAGCATAGAAACTTAACCCCTAGTAACATCTAGATTTCTTATTTATGAGTGAATGATACATTTTTTTATAACTTTAAAAATACATTATTCTGCTTATTTAAGGAATCTGAAGGATATGGCCACGATTCCATTTTGGAATTATTCTTATGTTTGCTGTTACTTTTTAGGGATTAACCCAAGCACAGACTGACTTCCTACCCTTGGCATTAGATTGTTGAGGCAAATTGGTCTAATGTTATAAATATGTATACTAATCCTAGCAGCATGTCTTCTAACTATAGCTTCTCATTTTTGCATTGTGCTTCAACTGCTCCTACTAACTGCCATCAGAAAGAATAAATACGTTGATTCTCTTTGCTTTTCTTGATAGCTTTACTTTCTATCAATTATCATTAAGAAAGGGATAACTTAACTCTAAAGCCTTATTTTGGGGTTGAAACTAGGATCCTAGGATATCTGGATTTCAGGGGAGGTAGCTATTGTGTTTTTGTTCGGTTCTGCATTTCCAAACAGAGAATTAACTTTAGCACTTCCAGACTATCCAAGTATGATATGTATGTAGGGCACGGAGATAAGCCTTGAAAACATGTGGACTACAGCAATCAGATTTTGGCATTTCCCCACCCTTTTCAGTAAAGTTGTGAATTCCTTTTTTATGTAATGGCAAATTTCAACTCTTTGGTTTTAAGATTCAAATATTGTTTAACGCCTAGTATTTGGAAAAAT
>NW_022111373.1:14928564-14941079 GCF_000313985.2 Echinops telfairi
CAAAGCAGGACTTGAAGGAACCTCAAGGTCTAGTGACATGCTCCATTGGTTGGCTGTCACATAGGTAGTGTAGCTCACAAGTTGAGGCAGAGAACAAGCTAAAGCAGCTGCATGCTGGTCTGATCACCAGAAAGCAAGAGAGAGAGGGATGGACCTTGCTGAGCCATTTATCTCTTTGCCTTACAATCAAACTGTGACCTTATTAATCCCATATGTTCTTATTGGCCAGGTTGGCACAATAAACCTACCTATCACTGTCCACCTCTTGCCAACTTGGCACCTGTATACAATTCTTTAGCCATATATAATTTCCAGATATTAATGAAATCACACTTACAGCTAACATCATACATGAACAAAGGAAGATAGTCAATAAGCACATATAAAGAAGATAAGCTGACAATCACAAACCCACTCCTGGTACTATATAATGTTAGTCTGGGTTGACTAGAGAAACAAATTCATAGACACCCATATGTGTATAAGAAAGAGCTTTCTATACAAGAGAAATTGAATGTTGAGAAAACATTCCAGCCTAGTCCAGATCAAGTCCATAAGTCTGATATTAGCCCATATGTCCAATACCACTCTATAAAGTTCTCTTCAGACTCAAGAGACACATACAATGATGCCAAATTCAGGAAGATCACAGGTCAGTGGGTGGGAAGTTTTGTGAATCCAGTGGCATTGTAAGCATCTCAGCACTGGCAGGGGTCTCTATGTGGCTCCACCAGCTCAGGGCACTAGTGTAGCACCATGTGTCTTGTGAGTTGGAATGTCTACCAAAGAGTAAATGTGTCCTGCCTTCAGTGAGCTATTTATCTCTAGTGCCTCCAAATGAAGCCATCAAGCTGCAACCTGGTGGACAGGTTAAACTCCACTCCTATGCCCTTAAGTCTCAAACTGACAACAAATTACGTAACTACCACAGGAAGTATCCATTAAGGAGTAAATATTGGCTTCTTCTTTTGGGAGAGTCTATACTGGTTCTTGGCTCTACAAAAGTGCTCTACTCTTATTTAATTCCCCACTACATTAAGAGGAGTTCTAATTTCTAATGTGAACTTCTCTTGACCGTATCTTGAATAATTTCGATAGTCCCCTGAGGAAAATAGTGAAGGAAAATTCTGGAATTAATTTTGAAGCTACTGTATATCTATAGATCTTTGCTCCAAAAACCCTGGGGCACAAGTATTTTGGAATTCATAGATCTATTTTATTTTCATTTTAGAAAATATCATACACATGCCACATATTACACAAGTTGTTAGCCTATAACTGGATGGAGTAAAACATTAAGTTCCCAAACTTATTCGTCTTACTACCTGCTTTTCAGAAAAAACAATTACTCAGAGCACCCCTGCAATTAAAAATAGTTGCACTCTAGCCCACAATCCCATGTAAAGTGTAGGTATATGTTTCTGTAGTTCCCCCCACGCCACCATTCCAGTGTCTCCCAGCGGACAGTTTCTGTCATTTTTACAAACACTGGTAAAGCTTTTGGAATCTTCAATTGCTGATAGGGCAAGACTCTAGAGGAGAAGAAACAGATGCAAATGATCATCCAAATGTGGAATGTATAAAGTACAAACCTAGGAAAATTGGAAGTCCTTAAAAGTGAAGTGAGATGCATAAAGATCAATATACTAGGCATTCATGAGCTTCACAGGACTGGTATTGGCTAATTTGAATCAGACATTCCTATGGTTTATTATCCTTGGAATGACAAATTCAAGAGGATTGGTGTTGCATTCATCAACAAATAGAATGTTTCAAACATTAGGTAATCTTGCAGAAGTGTTTTGATTAGTAAAGGCTGCTTTTGATTATAAAATGGTCTATCATACTGGCATTGAAATGAAAGTAAATGGTAGGAGAAGGATTGTTACTTTATGGAAATAGTTTTAGAAAATGAAAAAGTAAAACAAATGATGTATTTCCATAAAGCCATGTGGACTAATCCTGTCTCATCTACCTCCCTCTCCATTCTTCTACCCCTACTGCCGATGCCATCACTGAGACAGCAGGACGCGAACTTCCCCAGCCTCATACCCTTCTCCTCCGTCTACTCAACACAAATATGATTCATTTGGAAAACATGATGTAAAATCATAGCTTCAGTAAATATGGTACAGTAGTGTAAAAACAAAACAACAACTGAACATTGGCTTATTGGCTTCTTCTTCTTCAAAGATCTGTCTTAAAGTGCAGTGGTATCTGTGACAGGGTGATATCTATACAAATAGTACTCAAGTGGACAAGCCAAGTACTAGAGTTAATGATGAAGAAATTGAAGAATACTACCAACTTTCCCCGTCTGAAACGGATCAAACCTGCAATCAAGATGTATTGATAATTGTTGACAATTTGACTGCAAAAGTAGGAAACAAAGAGGAAGCGATCATAGTTTGGAAAATTTGGCCTCGGTGATAGAAATGAAGTTGGAGATTGCATGACAGAATTTTGAAAGACCAGTGACTTTATGGCAAATACCTTTTCAACAAAATAAACAGTTGAGTGTATACTTAGTCTTCACTAGACAAAATAAACAGGAATCAAATTGATTTTATCTGCAGGAAGAAACAGTGGAAAAACCCAATATTGGCAGCTGAAATGGGGCCAGTGAAATGCTCATGTATAAGCGTAGGTTGAAGATGAAAATGAAAACAATTGAAAGAGAGTAAAAATATGATATTGAGTGTCTCCCAAGAGAATCTTGAGAACACTTCAAGACTACATTTGACACATTGATCCAAGAGCAAATTTGACATATTGGCACATCGACAGAAGACCTGCCAAGCTGTAAGATGACATCGAGAACATCATACAGGAAAAATAATACCTGACATAAAAACCAACAAAAGGTTATTTTAGATATTTAAAAAAAAAAAGAACATCAAACAGAAGAGAGCAAAAGGTCATTAAAAAGGCCAAAAAGAAGATCACACTGGATGTCAGAAGAGACTCTGAAATTTTCTCTTAATGGCAGAGTAGCTAAGTCACATTGAAGAAACATCAGGGAAAGCTGAATAGAACAATTCAATGGGTAGTTGGAGAAGATAAAGCTGTGAAATTTATAAAGACCCCGGAGTTAGAAAGCCAAAAAGAAAAAACACTCAATCTGTAAGAATTGAAGAAAAAATTCAAACCTTGAGTTGAAATACTGAGGCATTTTTGAACAAAAACAGAATACTGCAAGAAGCATCACAAGGTGATGGAGGAAATACACAGTCACTGTAACTAAAAGAACTGGTGGACATTCAAACATTTCAAAAGGTAGCATATGATCAAGAACAGGTGTGCTGAAAGAAGGTGGAGCTCTACTGAAAGAATCAGGGGAAAACAAAGCTCCAGGAATTTATAGAATGAACATGCGATGAAAAGTACCAACAAGCCAGCGAGGAAGCACTGCAAGCACTTAATTGTCCATGCCAAGAAATTCAAAAGACAGGCAACTGGCCAGACAACTGGAGGAGATCCATACTCATGCTCATTCTGAAGAAAGGTGACTCAATGGAATGTGGAAATTATCGAACATTATTAATATGACATGCAAGCAAAATTTTTGCTAAAGACCACTCAACAATGCTTGCAGCAGAGCATCCGTAGTAGTGGTGCTCAACCTGTGGGGCGTGACCCCTTTGGGAGTCAAACGACCCTCTCACAGGGGTCACCCAATTCATAACAGTAGAAAAATGACAGTTATGAAGTAGCAACAAAAATAATTTTATGGTTGGGGGGGTCACCACAACATGAGGAACTGTATTAAAGGGTTGTGGCATTAGGAAGGTTGAGAACCACTGATCTATATGGATCTGCCAGAAGTTCAAGTTGTATTTAAAAGAAAGCCTGGCATGAGGGATATCATTGCTGATGCCAGATGGATCTGGGCGGTAAGTAGAGAACACCAGAAATGTTTTTACTCATGCTTTATTGACTATGCAAAGGCATTCATCTGTGTGGAACGTAACAGACTATGTATAGCACTGAGAAGAACGGGAATTCCAAAACTCTGAATTGTGCTCATGTGGAACTTGTACATGTACCAAGAGGCAATCATGCAAACAGACAAGGAAATACTACTGTTTTTATTGTTGTTAGGTTCCATTGAGTCAGCTCAGACCCGTAGTTACCTTGGGCACAACAGAACAAAACACTGCACGGTCCTGCACCATCCTCATAATGGTTCCTATGCCCCAGTCAATTGATACAGCCACTGACTAGTTGAACACTGACTAGTTCTTTTTGGTACAGAGACTGGGTATTCCTTCGATCTTCTTTTGATGCTTCCTGCATCATCCAATATTTTGCCTCTAACATCCTTCAATATTGCAGCTCAAGGCTTGCATTTTTTCTTGAGTTCTATCAGCTTAATATATGGTGAATGTGTTCTTCCTTTTTGATTTTCTAGGTCTTTTTATGTTTCGTTATAGTCTTTTACTTTGTCTTTTCTAGTTGTCCTTTTGACTTTCTGTTCAGTTCTTTGATTTCATCCATTTGCCTTAGCTACTCTATGGTCAAGAGCAAGTTTCATAGTCTCCTCTGACAGGCATATTGACCTTTTCTTTCCTGTATTTTTAATGACCTTTTTCTTTTGTCATTTATGATGTTCTTGATGTCATGCCATACCTCATGAGGCCTTGTGTCATTAGAGTTCAATGGAACAAATCTACCCTTGAAATGTTCTTGGAATTCAGGTAAGATATACACAAGGTTGTATTTTGGCTCTCATGGACTTGTTTTCATTTTCTTCAATTTCAGCCTTAACTTAATTGATGATCTATTCCATAGTTGGCCCCTGGCCTGCTTTTAGCTACTAATAGTGAGCTACTCCTTTGTCTCTTGGCAGAAGTGTAGTCCATATGGTTTCTGCGCATTTCCTCTGGAGAAATCTGTGTCTATAGTTTCTGTTTGTGCTGTAGAAAAAAGATATTTGTGATAAAGAAATTGCTGGACTTTCAAAATACTAACATTTAATTTTCAGCTTTGTTTCTGTCACCAAGGCCATATTTTCCAACTACTGTTTTTACCTCTTGGGAGAAAGAGAGGAAGAACTGTTTCTACTCCCATAGACAGTTATAATCTCAGAACCCCACAGGGGCAGTTCTACCTTGTACTATAGGGTTGCTATGAGTCAGAATTGACTTGGTGACAATGAATTGAGCTCCTTCATCTTTGTTTCCAACTTTTGCATTCCAATCGCCAATAATTATCAATGCATCTTGATGGAATATTTGATAAATTTCAGGTTGAAGATATTGGTAGAATTCTATACTTTCCTTATTACTAGTCTTAGTGGTTGGTGCATAACTTTGAATAATAGTTGTATTGATTTTATTTCCTTGCATGGGGATTTATGTTATCGTATCACAGACAGCATTGCACTTCAAGGTAGATCCTGAAATGTCCTTTTATCAATTTTGCTACTTCAGGATTGTAGAGAAGAAATTCAACCATAATACCAAATTGACCTATCTCTCTCAAATAAATGGGGTAGGTTGTCCCAGGCCCTGGACTAAGTTCTTTAACAGCAGAAGGACCCTTTCTGGAGACAGGGGAGGAGTGTTAACCTGTTAAGGGCAACCTGTGCAGCATCCATGATGAAGACCAAAAATATTGTTCAAGTGGAACTTACCAATGTTTCCTAGCTCAGTCATTCCTTAAGTGCATTGATTTAAGTTTTTTATTAGTGAGTCTATTGCTTATGAAGAAGTCTTGGCCAGGGCAGTGGTGTGTGTGTGGGTAGGTTTGCAAATGGCTAATGCGCTTGCCTTCTAACTGAGATTCATGTCTGTCAGAAGCACCTTGGAAAAATGACTAAAAAACAAAAAAGTCAGCCATTGAAAACCCAATGCAGGAACATTTCAGTCTGATACACCCAGGCTTTTCATGAGAAAATAGTCTGAGGCCAGGCTTGTAGAGAAATCCTCTTTCCACTTGAGTTGGGGTGGGAGGGAAGCATAACAACAATCTTCTACTCTGAAGCCCCAGAGCGCTTGCTGGCTTCTTGCTGTTGCTAGGGTGCTTTCAAATGGGTTTTGACTCATATGTCCAACACAGTAAAACACTGCCCAGTCTATACCATTCTCATAATTTTTGCTATGTTTGAGTTCACTGTTGCAACCACTGTGCCAATCCATCTCGGTGCCAGCGGGAGCACCAGGGATTCATGGGGAGAAGGGGAGCACCTTTAAAGGCTCTGTTGAGAAGGGCTGGTACCAAAATAGGATGGGGCTTGGAACCCAACTCAGCTGTGAAGACCACCAAGGCTTTGGGTTTCCCCGTGGCTGGGCCATTAACGCCTTTGAACTAATTATGCTCAGCAAGTGCGTTTTGTTACAACTTAAAAGCCTAAAGGGGAGCAAGCACTTTCACGATGCTGCAGGCAGCTGGTCCCGATTATCCCAATTTCTATGATTTACACGTGTGTGTTTGATGTGACTTGAGGTAATGGAGTGTTTTGTGTTTCTAATTGTCGAAGCACGGCAAGCAACAGTGACATCTAGATGATGCTAATTAGAACTGGCCCATTCTAGATAGCCACCATCTGTCAGTTCATGCGATAGCTTGTCATGTTGCTATGATACTGGAAGCTAAGCTAAGATTATTCCAAGCACCAGCATAGTGGACAGGTGTCAACAGAATTTCCAGACTAAGACTACCTAGGAAGAAAGGTCTGGCAATCTTTTTCAGAAATTCAGCCAATAAAAGCACCATAGATCATGAAAGAATGCTGTTTACGACAGTAGTGTCAAATAAGACCCTGAAGTTGCAAAATACCCAGTGGCAGAGATCACGACTGCGGCCTAGGACCACGTGTATTGATGTGGACGGGGTTGCCATACATACTTCCTTCCTGGTGTCAACTGCTAATATCAACAATTCAAGACACAGTGGTTAGAAAACCGGATAAAAAGATAACGTCTCATCATTTTATTTGCTATTAAACAATTTCATTAATTACTGGATACAGCAGATCTGGGACCAGTAGTCTCCCAAAAGCACTCCCTCTTGTCCCGGAAACTTAGCAGTAGGCTGTCTCTTCTTGCTTTTGACTTTTTAAACAAACGGATGTTTCTTGTTTCTTTTTCCCACTTCTGGCATTCTAGCACGCACTAAGAGTTTGTTAGCTGCTTTTGGGGCTTTGGCAATTTGAAAAAGCTGGGTTAAAAAAAAAAAAGGAAATGAAACGAGCTTTTGTTTGTGCCAGTCTGTTTGTCATGAAGCCGAGTTTGTAAATTCTGTGTGGCCCAGAGCTCTGCTGGAAGGTTCCATGAGGCTAACCTACTGGAATTTCCCCAGAGCGACTTTCCTCTGCCTGCGTCACTCACATCAGGCAACCATCAAAAGGCCTTTCAGCGACCAGAGTGTGTGCCTGTAAACATTCCCCAGATCTCAGTCTAAGATCACGGTCGCTACGTTTAGATGAAAATAACGTGGTCATTTATGGAACGGTGACGATTAGGAAAGTGATTAGAAAATGAACTTCACTGACTAATTCATGAGCAAGAATAGATCCTACTTTAACCGGCTTTGTACATCTGTGTATTGTCTCTGACCCTCCCCCTCAAACGCTGTGGTGTCAACGCCAACTCCTGGAGACGGTGGGAAAGAGCAGAAAGGTTTCACAGGGTTTCCAACGCCTTAGCTCTGTAGGGAAGCCGAGGGCGGCCCCATCTTTCTCCCAGGGAGCCGCTGGTGGGTGGAGATGACAGACTTTCGGTTTTCATCACTGTGCTTCTGTACTACCAAGGGCTCTCTGCTTTGTACATTAAGAAATTCTAATCTGAGGCGAAAGAGTAATCCTGTTTTAACATCTTTTTGGTATGTTCTTTATATACACTAGTCTAAACTCCCTTCCTACTATAAAACATTGTTATTTCAGTTTTTTTGAAGGAAAAGTAACTTCTGACCTTAAACCATACACGGGTCTACCTTATAGGGATTTCAACCAAAAGCAAAAGGGTGATGCTACCTCGTTCTCTTTAGGAAAATGAATTTGGAGTTCCTTCATGACTGTATTTTGAAGACCCACCCCTATAACCTTAACTGCCCTTATCCCTAATAGTATCCCAAATGTTCTCCAAAATAACTTGCTTTAAACTGCTCTATAGCATCCTGATTTGGTAACTCTTCTATAGCATACTGACTTGGATGCCCCAAATGCAGAAAAAACCATCTCTTAATTAAAAATATAATAATTTCTAGGGATTAAAAAACCTTCACAGTTCCCACTTAGCAATAGAGTTTGATCAAATCACCCAACAGGCTTAGAAAGAGTTGTCACCATTATATTCCAGTGTTGACTCTTCAAATTAAGCATTCAATAAATGACTGCAGAATGTAAAAAATGGATCTATCAAAAACATTTCTAGTTACAGGGAACTTATTACTGTGCAAAGGAGACTAATCCTTCCTCGGGCTTTTCTGGATGTTCAATGTTCTTTTTCATAATGATTAGACCATCATCTCTTCCAACCTGTCTGCTCTAGTTCTAGGCTTTCAGGCTAGCCCACTTGTATTTACGTGTCTATTTAAATCGTTCTGTTCCTTTATTGGAGCCAGATTCCTGACTGGTTCACTGATGTATTTCCTAATTATAGAGACCTGCGCAGAGAAATTACATACTATCCATCTAAAAAAGGCTTGTTACACTTTGATTCTTTGATGGAATCATTCCATTTATAAAGTTTTATACAACAAAAGCTTTGAATTTGCCCAGGCTGGCCATTGATTCACTTTTGAAGGTGGCGTCAATTTAGCTACCATTTTACAGCATTAAAAAAGCTTATGCTTTAGGTAGCTTCTCAAAAGGTTATATGGACAATGGCCTTGAGTAGACTGAGCAGAGTCCATCAATCTCACTCAGACTCACATAGATGAGTCAGTCTCCTTTGATAGCTTTTTACTGGTGAGCTGGTACTAATCTGTTTCTCACCACCAACTTGGACTTTCTGAGGACAGGCCTATCTTCTATGAAACACATTACAGTGTCAGGTAAGACATGCCAGCAACTGCCTGTTGCTAACTTGGCATTAGAAGCACCAGACTGGATGGTGGTTAGCCCACTTTTAAATATCTGAATTGACCCACATGCCTTAAACTCTCCATCTGGCCTGTAAGTTTTCTTCTGTAAACGAATATTACTACTTCTTTTACAGGGTGGATAGAGCCTGGTGTGCTCTCAACTGGGCATGCCCCAGATTGCTACTGTATATGACACCAAGGATAGTTCAGGGAAAACCTGGGCTGTGCAAGATTATTACCTTCTATATTCATTTAAGCACTAAATTAACATTTTTATTTTTATAGAGATAATTTTCATTTAGTTCTTATCAAAACCCTATCTCAATGGAAGGTAAGTTAATTATATATATATTATGGATATATGTCTCACTGTCATTGAGTCAATTCCACCTTTTGTGACCCTGTAGGACAGAGTAGAACTGCCCCTGTGGGTTTCTGAGACTGTAAATCTTTAAGGAGCAGAAAGCTGCATCTCTCTCCCAAGCATTGGCTGGTGGTTTTGAACAGCTGACTTTGAGGCTAGCAGCCCAACTGTAACCCATTATGCCATCAAGAGTCTTTGTTAATTATTATAGGAAATACCTATTGTCTAACAAACACACTTAGTCTATTTGTTGTGTCTTGTTTCTGACTTGACTTAGTTGGGGATTCTGATTCTTTGTGAAATAAAGAATGAAGCAACAGGAAATCTGATTATCTGAGCATTAGATAAAGTCTCCCCCCCCTGAATGGTTTCTTCCAGGGATGTTTCCTACATGGCAGCTAAGCAGACCACTGGGACCATTAAGTCTGATTCTGGAGGACTAGGTTTTCTCCAGAAGGGAGAAAGGTGGTGTAGGGGTTATGAGTTGGGCTGCTAACTGTAAGGTCAGTAGTTCAAAAACACCAGCTGCTATGTGGGGGAAAGACCAGGCTTTGTACTCTCATAGAGAGTTATAGTCTCAGAAACTGCCTCAAAAGAGGCAGTTCTACCCTGTCCCGTATGGTACCAATGAGTCGGAATCGATTCAGTGGCAGTGAGCATGAGAGGATTTCCCCACGCAGCTGCCAAACAGTTTTAAACAAACTCTTGAAGAGTATGAAAGGCTATGTCTGAATTAACTTGATGACAGTGGGTTTGAGATCGGCCTGTTGGTGTCCACATAGCCAAACCCACTGCCATCTGGTGGGGTCCATTCGTAGTGACCTTATATGGGGTTTCTGCCCACCTTGTGGACACCTAGAAGACCAAAGAATGTAGACTGTCTGAGAGATTCCAAGCAATAACATAACATGTATTTTGTGTCCTACACTAAAAATATGTATTTTGTGATTTACTGATCAAAAGTGAAACAACTCTTATGTAAATAACTAAATTTGGTCTGAGACAAAAGAAATTCCTTCCATTTTGCTTTTGAAATGTACGATAATTGAACTTTCATAGTTACTGTTTTTAAAAAGATCTGGGCTAGAAAGCATCCTCCCATCCTTAACTGACAGGAAGTAATTTCCCCTGAGCATTTGGGGTGGCCAGGAATCCTGGTGGCCTTGTCGGGTAAGCTTTGGATCGTTAGCCACAACAACAGTGGTTCAAAACCACCGGCCTGTTCTGTTGGGAGAAATTCAGGCAATCTACTCTTGGAAAGGTTTACAGCCTTGGAAACCCTATCTAGAGACACTGTGAATTGAATCATATCAATGGTAGTGGGATTTGGGGGCTAAAAGGACTAAATTAGGGTATTACTCCTTAGAATTCATCTCTGAAGATGATCCCTTTGGCCATCAGGCCATCCCCCCACCCCCTGCAAATAAATAAATAATTGGGCTCGTGTTTATTTTAAGTACTAAATACGAATGAAGTCCATTCTTGGCGATAAGCATTTCAGGATCTGTGCATCTATGAGGACTCCTTGAACGCCAGAGGCAGAAGGCAAAGGGCAAAGCAGTTCTGTAGTTCATGGATCCTTTGCTTCTATAGCACGTTGCCATTGAGTTGCCCCACAGCACCCCATGTGTGTCAGGCAGAATTCTGCACTGTGGGGTTTGCAGCAGCTGATTTTTTTTTGAAGTAGATTGCCAGGCCTATCTTCCAAGGTGACTCAAACTTCCAATCTTTAGGTTAGTCGTTGAATGCATTAAAAAAAATCCATTGCCATTGAATTAATTTTGACTCACAGTGGCCCTATAGGATGAGGCAGGACTGTCCCTGTGGCTTTCTGAGTTTCTAACTCTTTACAGGACAGAAAGCCATATCTTTCTCCCTGCTGAGTGCATTAAGTCATATGAATTCCAAGAGTACCACAAATATTTATTTTCACTTGGCGGGCTGGAGATCAGAAGATGTTGGTAATAGGTAGGATTCAAGACTGAACCCCCTGGGCCCACTTCAAAGTGAATCAGGACCCAATAGAATCTAAGCTTATTTCTTGAATCAATTTTGGGTTGTATGTGGCACCTGTTTCTTTTATCGGTCATTTGTATATCTTCTTTGGCTAAAAAAGTATTTATATCCTTTCCCCATTTAGAGCTTGTGTTATTTGTCTTTTTATTATTGAGCTGTAAGTGTTCTTTATTGATTCTGGACACTAGAACCTTATCAGATAGATGATTTGCACATATTTTATCCCATACTGTGGTCTGTCTTTTCACTTTCCCCTGAAGCACAAAAGTGTTTGATTCACGAAGGCCAATTTATTGATTGATTTTCTTGTGAGGCTTGCTAGCTCACACCAGATTTAATCACCTCGCTTGCTTTAGAAAGTAGCATTCATTGGATAAATTCTATTACTCCCTGATAAATTAAAGATGGAAGGAGCTGGAGTCCTGTGAAGCATAAAGAGTGTAAGGGGGGCCCTCAAACCAGCTTATTTGGGAATTGAATCTTTCCAAGTCTCAGTTTCTATTAAAAAAAAACCAACCTAAGATCATCATTCTGCTCCTAAGGGTGCTTTACTGACAGGCTGCTGACATTACATAAAATCACAACTTTGCTCATGATTGCATAGCCTCTG
The DNA here is from genome assembly GCF_000313985.2 of Echinops telfairi. Taxonomy (NCBI): domain Eukaryota; kingdom Metazoa; phylum Chordata; class Mammalia; order Afrosoricida; family Tenrecidae; genus Echinops; species Echinops telfairi. The sequence goes on from NW_022111373.1 coordinate 14,940,582, forward strand.
TGCCACAGAAACACCTGACAAGTACATGGAAGAAGGGTTGTATTTCTTCTGAATTTTAGAATAAACGATGCCATTGTTCTTTGGGATCCAAATAAGAGTCCTCGACCAAGAACCTGTGGTCAGCATAACAACTTTCCTCACAGTTTGTTCTTGTTACTCAATTATCACGAATTAAAGTCCAGTTATATGGAGCCCTGGGGGCACTTCGAATACATGTTTGACTGTTAACCACAAGGTTGGCACTTCAAACTCACTGGTTATGTCCCAGGGGAAAGTGAGGCTATCTTATCTGCTTCCGTTGAGATTGACAGCCCCAGAGACCCCAGTACAGGGCCATCATGAGTCAGAAATGAACTGATGGTAGGGGGTTAAGATGCATTTAGACTTTTAACTATCCTGTTTGTATTTACACATATGTGTTTACACATAGCTATGGTGCATGGTTAATGTGCTAGGATGTGTGAGTTCACCCAGCATGCCTTGGACAAAAGTATCCAT
>NW_022111373.1:14941547-14961671 GCF_000313985.2 Echinops telfairi
CTTCCAATGGGGGGGTATGTTTATGTAATACAGGGGTGGGGCACCTTTTTTTCTGCCAAGGGCCATTTGGAGATTTATAACATCATTCACAGGCCATACTGGTCAGACATTTAACTAACTCACCCCTAATGTGATTCCTGGAGCTGCTTCTTTCAATGAGGGTGTGTGTGTGTGTGTGTGATGTTAACTGGTATTGATGATTTCTCAGGCCTTATGTGGCTGGTGGGCCAGACATTCCCCACCCTTGATGTGAAACTTAATGGAAAGAGATATTTGTTGAGAAAACGCCATCTAAAAGGTTTTCACTTTATTAATCAAAAGGAGTCCGAAGAGTCCTGTATGCTAAGTCTTTGACTGCTAACTACGAGGTTGGTGGTTCCAACTCACCAGTTGCTCCTCCTGCTGTGGTTATCTCTCCTGGTAACGATGTACAGCCTGGGAGGCCCCACGGAAGGGCACTAAATCTCGGGACCACCTGATGGCAGTGGGCTTGGCTATTTTATTAATCAAAAGTAAAACTCTTCTTTGGAGATTCGTATAACTGTATTTTCTAATGTGGATAATTTTAACAAATATTAAAACTTTTAGGAAAACACACACACACACACACATACCACAACTATGCCATGAAGCATTCACTTTAAATTGAGCTACACCATTTTCTACTTTAGTTATTCCCATCGTCACTGTCTAGCCACACCCAACCAGACCAAACCAAAAGTTTAGGGTGCCTTACTAAGGACAGAAAGCTCCTTTGGTGGCACAGGTAGTTAAGTGCTCACCTCCCAGGAGAAAGGTTAGTGGTTCAGCCCATCTAGAGGCACTAGGAAGACAGGTCTGGTGATTGTTCCCGGAAAGTCACAGTCTTGAAAGCGCTATATGGGGGAAGGGCACTTGGCACACAGAGTCACCACGAGTCAGAATCAACTTGACAGCAACTCACACCACCTCTGCTAAGGACAAAAGACTGAACAACACCCCAAGGGGGTACCACGATGAATAACAGACTTCATTCCCGGAACATTTTGGCAATTTAATGGATGATCTCGAAGCACAATGAGTTAGTTAATTGTGCTAGCCTGGCCGATAATCACATGTGGTGCTGGTTGAAAGGCGGAGGGATAAATGGGTGGTGAGCCTCGCCTTTCTAGTTCTCGGGTCTCTTGTTTTGTGATGGTTGCATCGGGTGCAGCTGCCTTAGCAGTTCCCTGCTTCAGCTTGCAAGATGGATTTCCTACAAGACATCCCCAAGGAGAAGCCGCATGGATCTATCCCGATGCAGCCCTGGGTGCTGGAGCAGCCATGTGGAGACCCCTGCCAGTGCTGAGATGCTTACACGTTCACTGACTCAGCTTTCCTCCTGCAGTCGGCATTATTGCCTCTGTTTTGTGAGGTGAAGGACTTTGTGGACTGGTGTTGGGTATGGGTTAATGTTGGACTTGTGGGCTTGGGCAGCATTGGGTTGGGATGTTTTCGTGATGCACATTTTCTTTGCATAAAACTCTCTTATACGTGAGTCGCCGTGGATTTGTTTCTCCAAAGTACCTAGACTAACACACACAATATCTTAACTAATGGGAGAATGAATGATGGTTAAAATGAATATTTTGAGTCATCACTCAGTTTAATGAAGACATCTGTGAGATGACAGCCCAAGTTAGAACACACTTACATAATGCCATTGACATTGACATGTAATTTTCTAAGTACTTTACAAATAGGCTAACTCATGTAATCTTCATGAAAAACTTGTCGGGTAGGAGTTATCATTTCTCCTTTAACAGGGGAGAAAAGCAACATACAGACAGGCTAGTAACCTAGTAGAGACTGGAACCCAGGGAGCCTAGGTTTATACTCTTAAAGTTGTTCTATGTTATTGTAATTGTTCAGTGCAAATGTAATTGCCCTAGTAATTATTGCTAGAGTCCAGCTTTTGTGTTTCAGGAAGCTCTAGCTCTTCAAGGAGCCCCAGTGGTATAGTGTTTATGTATTGGGCTACTAACCACAAGGTTAGCAGATCTAAACCATCGGCCGCTCCATTGGAGAAAGACAAGGTTTTCTACTCCCATAAAGAGTTACACTCTTGGAAACCCACTAGGAAGATCTTCCCTGTCCTATAGGATCACTACAAGTCAATAAAAGACTTGATGGCACCGAGTTGGAGCTTGTTCCAGTGCTTCAAAGACAAAAACAAGAGCCAAATGGGAAATACGAGAGTAATTAAAAAGTTCAAATGAAGTTTTCTAGGCGCCACATCACAAGGTAAAGAGAAACACGTGAAGTTACTTTTAATAGTATGTTATCCAACATGAGGGTAAATCAAAAAGTATTGCTACAAAACCATAGAAACCTTTATTAAACAACAATATCAAAATGTGATGCTATTGTTTCTTGACATTTCCTCCCTCTAGGTCTCTATACTCTGAGGGTGGTGCTTCCAACTCTCGAACCCTTCTTCTCCCTCCCCCCGCCCCACCCAGTTCTGCAGTCTTCCATTTATATCTCTCCAAAATAGCAGTTTTGGCATTGTTGAGCAGATTTGGCATCAAATCATGTTCCTTTGAAATGTTCTTTGAATGCGAGGAACAAAAAGAAGTCTAAGGGGGCAAGGTAGGGGCTGTAGGGTGGATGGGATAAAGTTTTCCAATGAAATGCTTATAGAATAGCTCTTGCTATCCTTGAAGGATGAGCGGGTGCTGCATTGTTTGTGATGGGAAAAAAATTTCTCAGTACAACTTTCTTGACCTTTTAGTTACCAATGAAGTTTTATTTTTTTCCTTAAAGCTTCTTCACAATAAACTGCTGTGATCATCCTGTAGCCTCTGAAAAAAGCTAGCAAGATGACTCTTTAGGGATCTCCAAAAGTCACCATGAATTTCTGAGCTGACTCATTTGCCTGGTCTTGAATGGGCTCAGCAGAGCTCTGGGGGGCCACTGTGGTGAATGGTCCTTTTTTGAAGGCACCCTAATTGGTGCATGACTGAGGGAATTTCTCTATAGGTGATCATAGAGACCTGCTCAAACAGGTTTTGTTTGGAATAAACCTATGCATGCATGAACTAGAATGAGCAATACTTTTTGACATATCCTCCTTTAATATGTACATAAAAGATTCAGTAGATGCTTTCCCCCCCACCACTGCTGTAAGAAAAAAAAAACAACTTCTGCTTTACCTATGTTTATTAAATTATACATTAGTAATGTGTTAAATTAATCTAGTGTGCTGAATTATGTTATTTGTGAAACTTGTCTTCTGGTATAGCAATAATAAAAATGTTCCCCCCCAAAAGTCTGTGTAGAGAATAAATATCCTTTTCTTGAATTTTCCTGAAATCAACCATTTTGGAAATACCTTTCCACAATAAAATAACAGCTTCTCAGGTTTGTTAGCAAATATTATCCTATTTACTATTATGAAAGACTGACCATAATATTTAGCAAATACCTCTTGGAGAAAATAAATACATATTTAACATAGCAACAGCAACTGTGGCAGATTCTGTCTTATAAGGATTGAAGATTATACAATATGTGAACCTGATTCAAGTAAAAACTGCAGTAGGTTCTAAACAGAAGAGTTCATCTAACCCATAGGCCTTGACGTGCCAGCCTCATTAGTTCAACGTAAAGCCATCGCTTCAGAGAGCAGCTAAATGTGTTTCTGAAAACACTTAAGAATAAATGAGTCCTTTAAAAAAGTCATCATTTTCCACAGATAATTATATACATAATTTTAAGATTCATATTTATTGCCTCATTTGATTCTTTACACTATCACCTGTTTTATAGTTTCCCATTTTCTGTAAAAATCCTATTCAGAATGGATATCCCTCTTTTGTGAACTGAAGAAAAACAGAGAATGAGTTATTTGTTCAAGGTCAAAAAGTCTGCCAGGACCTGGTCTGGGTGCATTCCACTTAGTTCGCAGCATCTGAATTTGGATGATACTTGGCGCTCACATATGAAGAACTCCCTTCGACTGTCATTATCTTTACTTTACTAGGAAACGAACGAAGGCCAGAGAAATGTAATACAAAGACAAAGCACAAACTTATCAAATTCCACAGTGCTTAGAACGCATTGACCTTGGAACCCAGTAGCAATGATAGAAAAAATGTTTCTTTTTGACATGGTTCAGAATTTGACCATTCGAGCTGGTCTTTTTCTCCTAGACATAATAGCCTTTTTTTTTTTTTTTAAGTAGAGTTGTAATTTTGAAAAAACAAAAATGAACCCAATACCAAAACCAAAAAACCCACTGAGTAAAGAACTGTTTTTGTTTGTTTCCTTCCTACCTGTTTTTGTTTCTTTAAGAACCATAATACGGACCTCAGCCAGAGTAGAAAAATGAAATAGCTCCTTAGATTTCCTTAGTATCCTTATGGTTTCTGAATGTAGTAAATATATAAAAGCAAATGCTTTTTAAAAAAAGGCTCATAACAGGACCAATAATGAGAGTAGCATACCAGGAGGGTATGGGGAAAGTAGGGGGAGAAAAAGGGAACAGATCACAATGATTGACATATAACCCCCTCCCAGGGGGATGGACACCACAGAAAAGTGGGTGAAGGGAGACAGAAGTTGGTGCAAGACATGAAAAAAATCAATAATTTATAAATTATCAAGGGTTCATGAGGGAGGGAGGGGAAAAATGAGCTGATACCAAGGGCTCAAGTAGAAAGAAAATGTTTTGAAAATGATAATGACAACATATGCACAAATATGCTTGACACAATGGATGGATGTATGGATTGTGACAAGAGCTGTAAGAGCCCCCAATAAAATGATTTTTAAAAAAGAAAGAAAAAAGAGAATAAAACAAACAAACAAACAAACAAGCTCATAAATCTTTTTCCATCTTGCTATCACTAAATTATATAGCCACCATTCATCGGTCCATCTATGGTGGGTCCATTTATGCTATACATAAAGTCAGCTATTCTGTCATATACAGTTGCTATGAGTTGGAATCCCCTCACTGACAGTGTTTGTTTCTTTCTTTGTTTGATAAGAGCCCTGGAGGGGTAGTGGTTACACATTGGTCTGGTAACTTCCAGGTCAGCAGTTTGAAGCCATCAGCAGCTCTGCAGGAGAAGGATGGGCCTTCCTATCACTGTAAGGAGTGGCAGTGTCAGCAGCCCACAGGGGTAGTCCTAGCCTGTCCTATTGCGTCACCACGGGTTGGCATCAACTCCATGGAAGTGAGATGATGGTGATCTCTGATAATAGCTATATATAAATAGTGCATGAGAGCCAAAATATTGAGTCTAGTCCACTTGCATTTCAAGAACATCTCAAAAACACATTTGGCTCATGGACACTGACTAGAGAAGACCTGAAGAGCCGGGGGAGGACAGCAAGATGAAAGCACACGGTCGTGAAAAAGACAGCGAATAAGGAAAAGATCAAAGTGGATGTCAGAAGAGACTCTGACACTTGCTCGTCATCACAGAGGAGCTAAGACACATGGAAGAAATGGTGAAGTCAAAGAGCTGAATAGAAAAGTTCAAGGGGCTGCTCGAGAAGACAAAGTCAACTATTGGAATTAAATTTGCAAAGACATAGAATTAGAAATCCAAAAGGGAAGAAAGTGCTTAGTGTATCTTAAACTAAAAGAATTGAAGAAAAATTCAAGCCTTGAGTTGTAATATGAAAGATTCTATGGGCAGAACATTGAATGATGCAGGAAGCATTAAGAGAAGATGAAAAGAATATACAGAGTCACTGTAACAAAAAGAACGAGTGGACCTTCCATCATTTCAGGAGGTAGCATATGAGCAAGAACCAATGGTGCTGATGGAAGGAGTTCAAGCTGCACTGGAAACATTAGCCAAAAAAACCAAGGCTCCAGGAATTAATTGAATACCTGTTGAAGTGTTTCAACAAGCTGATAAAGCACCAGAAGAACTTACTTTTCTAGGCCAGAAATTTGGAAGACAGCTAGTTGGTCAGCTGACTGGGAGGATTCATATTTGTACACATTCCAAAGAAACATGACCCAACAGAATGTTCAAGCTATAAAACAATATCATTGATGTCACATGCAAATAAAACATTACTGAGGACCATCCAACAACAGTTGCAGAGGTACATTGACAGGGAACTGCTAGAGGCTCAGGTCCAATTCACGAGAGGACTTGGAATAATTCTCATTGCTGATGTCAGATGGATCTTGGCTTAAAGCAGAAGATATTCAAAAGATGTTTACTTGTGTTTTATTCAAATGGACCATAGTAAACCATGGATAATCTTGAGAAGAATGGGAATTCCAGAACACTTCCTAGTGTTCATGAAGAACTTGTACGTGGATCAAGTTGTGTGAACAGCTGCACGGTTTAAAATCAGGAAAGATGTGTATCAGAGTTGTATCCTGTCCGCATATGAAGGGGTACTCCCCAAAAAACCAGAGATGTTTTTTCAGTTATGTATTTAGTTTTGCTTTTTCTAAAACAACCTTATCGCCAAGTACTGTCCATTACACTTAATAGATAGGTCAAATATGCGATTCCATTTTTAAAAATAAATCATTTTATTGGGGGTTCTTACAACAATCCATACATCAATTGTATCAAACACATTTGTACATATGTTGCCATCATCATTTTCAAAATATTTTCTTTCTACTTGAGCCCTTGGTATAAGCTCTTTCCCCCATGCTCCCACCCTCATGAACCCTTGATAAATTATAAATTATTATTATTTTCATATCTCACACCATCTGCTGTCACCCTTAAGCCAATTTCCTGTTGTTCGTCTCCCGGAGGGGGAGGGGTTATACTTTGATTATTGCAATCAGTTCCTCATTTCTCCCCCTACCTTCCCCCTACCCTCATGCTATTGCTACTCCCATTACTGTTTCTGGGGGTTTTATCTATGTGTGGATAGCTCTTATCTATACCAGTGTACATGCTCCAGTTTAGTTAGGCTTGTAAGGTAGAACTGGGGTGGTGATAGTGGGTGGGTGGTGGTGATGGGGGGATGAAAACATTAAAGAATGAAGGAATGTTGTATGTTTCATCCATGCTATGCTGCAACCTTGCTGACTTGTTCCTTCCTTGTGATGCTTTGAGGGGATGTCCTCAAAGGTGGGCTTTGGGTCTCCACTCAATCCCATTGTTTGCATCAATACAATTGTTTGTTTTGGGTCTTCTGATGCCTGATTCCATCAATATCTCATGATCACACAGGCTGGTGTGCTTCTTTCATGTGGGCTTAGTTGCTTTCCTGACAATTCCATTCTTGGAAACATGTTTTAAACTCATCTGTTTTGATGGCCAAGAGCACCTCCCTCAGCCATTTTTTTACCTCTTCGACACTGTCAAATCGCTGTACTTTCGTGTCCCACTTATTTGCAGAAACAAAAGACGGCCCATGGATCAAGGTCAGGTGAGTAAGGTGCATGGGGCAAGAGAAGCATGCCGGTTTTGCTCACACTGAGATAGCTGTGTGAGCAGGTGCATTGTCGTGGTGGCAAATCCAGTCCCCTGTCTGCCACAAATCAGGCCTTTTTTGTCACACATTGTTCCACAATCTTTTTAGAACCTCTCAATTGAAAGCTTGATTAACAGTCTGTCCTGGTGGAATGAACTCCCAATGCACTGTGACTTGACAATTTCCTCTGTTTGGGAATTTAATGGACATCCAGAATAAGGTTTGCCATCAATCAACATTTTGCCTTTTTGAATCAAATAAACCAGTTGAGTTTTTCCCATAGTGCCCTCCTTGTAAGCTGTGTTCAACATCACAACAGTTTATGTGGCATTTTCCCCTAGCAGGACACAAAATTTCACAGCGGCACACTGTTCTGTTAAATCAGCCATAACAAAAAATGATTTTTGAGGGAACTGCTTTGATGAAAAAAATCACTATGACTAGAGAGAGAGAACCTTCCCAGGCGATGCCACTGGGTGCACTAAACTAGAGCATTTTGCTCAATGCTGGCCCAGCAGAAAAAATGCATACTACGAAAGGTCTGCTCTCCTAGCACAATTCTGGGGTTCTTTTTGGGTACCCCCTCGCACTTATTCAATTTATATGCTGAGCAAATAATCAGAGAAATTGATTTATATGAAGAAGAATGTGGCATCAGGATTGGAGAACGATTTATTACCTGCAATATGCAGATGATACAACCTTGCTCGCTGAAAGTGAGGTGGACTTGAAACCTTTGCTGATGAAGGTCAAGAACTGCAGCCTTCAGTATGGATTATGACTCAATGTCAAGATGACCAAAATCCACACCAATGGACTAATAGTTAAAATCATGATAAATGGGGAAAAGGTTGAAATTGTCAAGGATTTTGTCTTGTTTGGCTCCACAATCAAAACTCATGGAAGCAGCAGTAATGAGATCAAAAGAAGAGTGACAGTAGGTAAAGCTGTTGCAGAAGACCTCTTTAGAGTATTAAAAACAAGGATATTTGAGGACTGAGGTACACCTGACCCAAAACATGATATTTTCCATTGCCTCATATGTATGTGAAAGTTGGACATTGAATAAAGAAGACCAAAGAAGAAATGGTGCATTTGAATTGTGGTGCTGGAGAAGAATATTTAAAGTACTGTGTTAACTTCAGGCTAGACCGGAGTATGTACACAGGCATAAATAAGACATAAGAGCTCACAACACATGGAATTCAAGAACAGGAATGGGAATAGGGATACCAGAAGGGTAGGGGGAGGTGGGGAGAGTAGGGCAGGATGAGGGAACATATCACAATGATCGACACATAACCACCATCCTCCTTTCCAGGGTGATGAACAACACAAACCATGGCGAAGGGAAACAGCGGTAATAATAATTTATAATTTATTAAGGAGTCACGAGGTTGTGGGGGATAGAGGGAATAAAGAAGAGCTGATACCACGGGCTTAATAGAAAGTAAATGTCTAGAAAAGAATGATGGTAACATATATACAAATATACTTGATAGAATTGATGTATGGATTGTTATAAGAGTTGTAAGAGCCCCCAATAAAATATCTTTTAATTAAAAAAAGTACTGTGTTAAAAGACAAACAAATCTGTCTTGGAAGAAGTGTGGCCAGAGTGCTCCTTAGAGGCAAGGATGGCAAAACTTAGTCATATGTACTTTGGACATATGGTCAGGAGACACCAGTCCTTGGAGAAGGACATGATGCTTGGTAAAGTGGAAAGGCAGCAAAAAAGAGGAAGGGTCTCAATGAGATGGATTGACACAGTGGCTGCAACAATGGGCTCAGGCACAGGAACATTTGCAAGAGTTGTGCAAATCTGGGCAGTGCTTCGTTCTGTTGTGCATAGAGCCACTAACAACCTAACCACATCAGTTCTTGAGTGTCTCCTACTAAACAAACACAATTTATTATTCCTAATATTCAAAAGCAATGCTATGGCTAGATATTATAAGGTCCAGCTTTCGCACAACTGAGGCTTTGAAAGATTAGATACTTGGGCTAGAGGTGGTATAGTAAGGGAGAGGATTGTGATACAAGTAAAGAGCTGTGTAACTTGAAGACTGTATTCACCCGTTTGTGATTTGAGTTGAAATAGGTGGTAGTTCTCATGTAGCTCCACAAGTATAGTAATGGCCAGCCTCTACCATGGTCCCCAATAGCCCCAACCTCCTGGTATTTTTTCCTCTCCCACGTGGAGAACTGGCTTACATAGCAAACAGGATATTGCAAAAATGATGGTGCTTGTTGTGGCTTTCATGCTGAATCATTTGTTCATGAATTCTTTGCTCTGGAGGAAGCTGTTGCCCTGTTGAGAGGGCATGCAAACAGCCTTATGCCCACGGGTAAGGAACGAGGCCTCTCCCCAGACCACCACTAACCTACCCTGAGTGGGAATGAGTGGTCTCAGAAGGAAGACTGCAGGCCCAGTAAAGCTTTTGGGTGACACAGCCTTGCTGATATCTGACTGCTACCTCACGAAAGCCTCTGATCCAGAACTACCCAGCTCATTCACTCGCATAGCCAGAATCTATAGATACTGTAGGGAAGAATAAACATTCAGTGTTCTAGATCAATGGTTCTCAACCTTCCTAATTCCATGAACCTCTAATACAGTTCCTCATGTGTGGTGACCCTAACCATAAAATTATTTTCGTTGCTACTTCATAACTGTCATTTTTCTAGTTATGAATCTTCATGTAAATATCTGATACGCAGGATGTATTTTCATTGTTACAAATTGAACATAACTAAACATAATTAAAGCATCGTGATTAATCACAAAACAATATGTAATTATATATTGTGAAATATTTATGTGTTTCCAATGGTCTTAGGCAACCCCTGTGAAAAGGTAATTCAACCCCCTAAGGGGTCGCGACCCACAGGTTGAGAACCACTGTTCTAGATGCTAAGTTCTGGGATAGCATATGGTATAACAACTACTCTCTCAAAACTCACTGCCATCAACTTGATGCTGACTAATAGGATAGAGAAGAATTGCCCCTGCGGGTTTCTGAGACTGTAACTCTTTACAGGAGTAGAGAGCCTCATCTTTCTCCCTCAGAGTAGCTGGTGGTTTTGAACTGCTGCCCTTGCAGTGAGAAGCCCAATTTATAACCTCTACACCATTAGAGTTCCTTGTTCAACAATAGATAGTTCAGAGAGTTCTGCCAGCCATTCTCACTTAATCTGGAATGTGCCTGGTTAGTGATCTAATATTTGTGTACAAGGATGGTTTAGAACTTGGTTTACCTTAAAATATTGGGTAGTATGATAAATCATGCAAGAATCCATGAAGGGAACTTGGGTCCTGATGGTGATGCAAAGCTGCAAACAAGGAGCAAATGTTGAGAGACTAACTGCTAACTTCACTTCTATATCAACTGGACACTGACTACTCAGTCTATATTTGAAAAGAATATTAGGGCCATACTTTTTTTCTTGAATGCTGTTTCATTTTGTTTATAACTTGGGACAAGACTTATGGCTCTGAATTCTCTGTCTCATTTCCCTGACACTCTCTGTCTCTCTGTTGGCTCCTGAGATCCAGTTTGTTTTTCCGGAAACTCAAAGGCTTTGTCTCTCCTACAGAGAATAGCAAATGGTTCTTGTTCAATTCAATCTCTCTTCTAGTCTTCTTGTCACCAACCCCTTTGTCTACCATTCAGATCCCCACTCCCTCAGGGACTGTTCTGACACATCGGACCAGACTGGATTGGCTATATGCACTTTATGCTCTTGAACTTGCAGCAGGCAAGATACTCAGAATCACTCGAACCCCTCGCTTCCTCTGATTACCAGCAATCGAAGCACACAATGGACAACACCTATTTTGTTTACTACTGGATCTCTCAGATGTTACATTCCAAACTAAACTTATGGTTATCGAGTTGTGACTCATAGCGACTCTATAGGACACAGCAAAACTGCCCCTGTTGGCTTCTTTCTTTCTTTTTTTCAGTTTAGGAAATTTGTATGAGCTCTTTGCTAATTTAGACTACATACTACATACCTTCCCAAATTCTTATAGAAATCTCTCTTTGGTGATTTTTCAACCAAGTACATGAAAAACCCAGTAAGTTCCGAGGATCTTATCATCAAATACACACTTGATTTGTAAAAGGCCATGTCACATATTTTCAAGATGGTGCTCGCGTCCCTGTATGCTTTATATTTCATAGCACAGGAACAACCACTTCACCAAGGCTGGTAATCATACTACCAATTTCAGTCCATGTATCTGAATGACGCTTATAAACTTCGACTGAGGCCAAGGCTCCTGGGACCAAGACATCATGACTGGAAGATCATCCTCCAACAGCACACAGAAGCCCATTGACGGCCACACCACACAGGCCTGCGCGAGGTGCTTTCCTACTGCGTGAAGAGCATCTTGCGCCCCATGCCATCTCCCAACAGAATACATGCATTCATTGAGTGCAGCCACCCCAACATATGCTTTCTTGGTTCCCATCGGAAAATGTGGACACCTCCTCCAGTGCTTGAAAAGTGGACCCAAACCTCAAAAGAACAAAGCCCTATTCCTTCACTGCTGGGACCTCCCATTGCATAAATGAAACTTCGCATTTCACATCACCCAAAGTGAAAGCATGAGACAGCTGTACTGCCAACCACTTCCCGTTTATTTTCATTAGGATCAAACTGTTACATGCTAGTCCCATTCTCACCTCCAACCCATCCACCCAAAGCATAGATATTCCTGTAAACCACACACACACACACACACACACACACACCTTCAATCTATTCCTCCTGCCCCCATTGAAGCCACAGCAGGGGAGACTGATTGAACCTTGCATGGTCCTTTGTTAATAACTGGACCATAGCAGTTAGCGCAGTCAAAAAAATCATTGAATAATTTTCATCTCTAATAATATAAATAATCACTCCCAGAACAGCTGCTCCCAGGCCACGTTGCGCCTGATGAAGTGAAGACACAGTGTTGGCTATTGGCTAAAGGTGACAAAAACGTTCTACACGGCCGAGGACTCTGTTATCACCTTGCAGTTGCATATATATACCTACTGCATGTAGGTCCTTTCTTGCTTTCTTCCGGGGTCGGAACTTGGATGTCTGCAGAAAACTACAAAACTTGTTTTCTTTGGAAGATTGGCAAACTTCACAATATCCTTCCAATGTGTTTGCAATGAACCAGGCTGGTTAAAATCTGGCACTCCTCTATACTTTGAAAGCTTCCGAGGAGGCTGTAAGCAAGCACTACTGCTACTGCTTTCTTCTCCCCTAGATCTTTCAGAACCACTGTCCTGTCGCTAGGAAGATTTGGTGTTCATCCTCAGTACTAAGTTCCTCACTGGGCACCATCGTGACTAACCAATCTTTCGTAAGTGCCAGGAACTCTTCTTGACTACGAACTTCTAAGGAATGGACATGAATAGAATTTTCTGTGAATGCCAGAAGATCATGGCAGGCAATTTGCTCAGAGAACAGAGAAACCCCAATCCAGTTCAGTGGATCAATTTGTCCTTTCGAAATACACAGCACAGATGAACCACTTCAGTCAGCTGCAATATGTCTCCTGTGATGATCAACTCCTGGACATTATTCACACCTGTACGCACGATACTGTGTAAATGAAATCTGGAAGTGCATGAGCCTTTCTAGTGCAATGCCTGGAGGCTGCACATCTTTTGAGATGTCTTTCCTTCTGCCAGTGTACAAAGCTGCCAAGTAGGGACTATTGGCGGGACAAGCAGCCAATGAACTTTAAATGCTTGCCTCCCAGCTTGTAGTTGCACATCACAAAAATGCTGTCACTCCTTCAATGTACTGATCTGGGTCGTGAAGAACTGAGTATCTGACAGTGCTTGGACAGCCCTCACTAGCCATGATGCTGATATATTAATGGAAAGAACGGTGGCTCATAATATGACCCGCCCGCCTCGTCTCTTTCTCGCTGATGCTCGTCAGGCTCTGGGTGTGCACTTGGGAACATCTGGCCTGGTAGGGACCCCTGTGGGTTTCGGAGACTGTAAAGACTCATCTTTCTTCTGCAGCGTGGTTGGTAGGTTTGCATTGGCAGCCTTGTAGTTATTAGCCCAGTACATAACCAGCTATGCCACTTGCATAATAAATACCTGTGGATTAAGCATGGTTTGAGAGAACTGTTATTTCAGAGCCAAAACACAAGCAGAGGCATGGAACTAGGGAAGTCTGAGGCATACTTGAAGAATTCATTAAATTTAAAATCCAGTTTGTATTAAATTAAGTTCTGATTCATTCATAGATAGTTTAATTAAAGTTTACAGCAATTAAACTTGTTCTTTTAAATGTAAATTAACTCAATGGGACATTAAGTTTACATTTAGATTTATGGAGACAGGCATTCCAGAGGCTTACATTGTTCCTTGTAACTTTTTGATGTGTTATTTTCCCCCCTTGTTCCAATTTTAAGGATAAAACAGTTGGATCCACAGCGAGTTAGATAAAAGTTCAGAGCTAATAATGAGTCACGTAGAACAATGAAAAGGCCCACGGCTATGAGTCGGAAAGTCTGAGATTTCCTTTGGTTTTCCCATTTGGTGCTCTCCCCACACTGAGCAAATGATGGACCGTGTGCCGTGTGCCGGGACTGTCCTGCTGAGTGCGGTCCTCCTGGGCAAGGTCAGCAATAGCCCCTCCTGGGTCAGCCAGGTTTGTAAACTCAGGGGAAGACTTCAATCCATCTTTCCCCACTTATTCCTCCATCTAACATTGAATGCTCTCCATTGTGTGCCAGAGACCTCATAGTGACACAAATGGTTTTGTTCAACTATCAATTTAAGGTTGGTGGTTCAAGACCACTCATAGCACCACAGAAGAAAGTTCCAGTGATCCACTTCCATAAATCTTGTTATTATTGTTTTTTTAACTCCACCACATATCATGATTTATTAAAAAACACTAGTAAACTTTTTTCTCATAGTCACCCAAGAAAGACATGACTAGGCAACATTTTATAGTTAGCTGAAGAAAATAATTTAAACCTGGCCCCAAACAATCAGCATGCATTTATAAAACAATGAGTATACTATTAGCTGTCCACCAAGTTTATTGAGCACCTATTTTTCAGGTTCAAAACATGCCCCCTTATAGAATTCTCAAATCTGTTACAAAAGGTAGAAAATGCTATCGTTTATTTTACAGATGAGACTGGTTTGAACTAGTCTAACACCATAAACTATCCTGTCGTAGTATATTTAATTCTATTAACGGACAGTTGTAAGGAAACACTGTCTATTTTTTTACATATGTGTTTGCTTTTATATTCATTTTTCTTAAATTCTTTTATATTTAAATAGTATTTTTACAAGTATAATCATCTCTTCTTTTTACTACTTAACTCTCTAAGGCCATCATCACAATTTCTATAATTTCCCACTTATAAATCTCAGTAAAATACACATGAGTGATAATGTGTAATTTTAAGTAGGGAGGCTTAAAAAAAATTCAAGGGAAAACTCCATTATCTTTTAATTCCATAGTCCACACTTTTTGAAGCGCCTCATATTACTCTATGTTTTTGTATTCTAGAAATGACACAGGCACATACTTTGAAAAGCTACCTCTATTGAGAAATAGACTATGGCTTTTAAAATATAATCTTGTTATTGTAAGGCACCATGAAGTTGTTTGTGACTCAGAAATTCTATGTAAAATAGAACAAAGCACTGCGCTACCTTCATAATTTTTGCTATGTTTGAGCCCACTGTTACAGCCACCCTCATCGAGGATCTTTTTTCTTTCCCACTGACCTATTTTAGCAAGCATGGTGTCCGCATCATGATGATACACACAAAGGATGTGAAATGAAATTTCAGCATTCCTGCTTTTAAGGAGCATTCTGGCTGCACTTATTTTTTGAAAAACACCTTTATTGCCATATAATTCACACATCATATGATTCAATGGATTCATCACATCAAGAAGCATTGTACAATTTGTTTTAGAATATATTTTTCAGTATTAGCTCCCTATTCGCCCCCCCCCCTTCCTTGACATACCCCAAGGAACCATTAATCCAGCTACTGTTGTTCTAGATTACCTACCCTGGATTTCATATACAGAAAAACATTTAACAAACAAACAAACAACTAACAAGAATAACAAAATGAAACAGATAAAACCTCAATAGAAAACAAAGCAGAAACATTTAAAAACTAGAACATATCTAAATGGATCATAAGGGAAATAAAATGATAGGATGATCAAATTTAACTTAACTGTATCTGCATTTATCCAATGCATTTTGCATGTTAGCAAAGCTATTCATATCCTTGGTTCATGGTCAGAGGGGATATGCCAGGGGCCTAATCTATTTGTATTTCCCCTTCACTTAAAAACAAACAAACAGACAAATCAGAAGCAGCTTTAGAATGGGTAAAAAGGGAGATCAAATGATAAGTTAGTACATTTTGACCAAACGACGTCTGCATTGGCTGTAATCGACTTTATACTGTTCTCTGATAACAGGGCAATTCATATCTCTCCACTATGATCAGAGGGGATTCACCAGACGCTAAGTCCAAGTGTGGACCCTGCAAATGGACCGGCGGTTCTTGCGAGACAGAATTTTTCATTGTTTCGGCAGTCCACGACATATTCAATCTTCTTCGTCAACACCACAATGAAAAGGCATCAATTCTTCTTTGGTCTTCCTCATTCATTGTCCAACTTTCACATGCCAAAGGGCAACTGAAAGCACCATGGCTTTGGTCAGGCGCACCTGAGTCCTAAAAGTGACAGCTTTCTTTTTAACATTTGAGAGAGGTCACGTGCAACAGGGTTGCTGATTCCATGGACCTTGATTATGGACCCAAGTAAATTTAAATCCCTAACAACTTCAATCATTTCTCTATTTATCATGATGTTGCTTATTGGTCCAGATGTTTTGTTTTCTTTATGTTGAGGTATAATACACTGAAAATCACTCATTTGAACCTTCAACAGCAGGTGCTGCACGCCTCCTCACTCTCAGTAGCAACACTGTGTCCTCTGCACCTGCTTGTTTAGGGGTCTTTCTCCAGTCCTGAGTCTGCACACTTCTTTGGATTATTTGCTTCTCAGGTGATCTGCTCAGCATACAGAGAGAAATGAGTATGGTGAAAGGATTCCACCGTGCATTATTGCCTCTAGATGTTCAAATAACTGCTGCTGGATCTAAGCGGAGGTGCCACATGAGCACAATTAAGTATTCCAGAATTAAGTATTCTTCATAATGTTATCCATAGTTTGTCATGGTTCGCACAGTAGAATGCCATTGCACAGTCAAGGAATTACAAGGAAACCTCTTCCTGGTATTCTTCGCTGTCTGCAAAAATCTCCCTGTCATCAGCCATGCTCTCTCCTCCATTCTACGATCTTTCCTGAATCGGGGTTGCATTTCCGTCGATCAACTGAAGCAGCCATTTTAAAATCATTTTCCACAATGTGCTATTGCATGTGAAATGAATGACATTGTTCAATATTAATGACAAGTTCAATGACTTTCCATTCTGTTGGGCACAAAATCTTTTGCCATCAGATGGCCAGGTAGCTGTCTTCTAAATTTCTTAGCCTAGATGAGCGAGTGCTTCTAGTGCTAGATCCGCTTGTTGAAACATCTTAATTAATATTTCATCAATTCCCCAAACCTTGTTTTTTGCCAATACTTTCAATGCAGCTTGGACTTATTCTTTCAATACCATTGGTTCTTGATCATCCACCACCTTATGATGTGTTTGAGTATTGACTAACTTTTATTGGGACAGTAACTGTATATTCTTTCCATCTTCTTTTTTTCTGTCGAATAGTTTACCCAGAGAATATGTCAATATCGGCTCTTGAGGCGTGGGTTTTTGAATGTTATGTTGACTTCTTGAGGCTCCTTGTGAAGTCTTATGTCCAGCTCTTTTATTTCATCAGCTTTTCCATTCACGTTAGCAATTACATTTTGAAGAGCAAGTTTCAGAGTCTCCTCTGACATCCACTTTGGTCTTTTCTTTCCTGCCTTTTTAAATGAATTTTTTCTTTGTTTGCATATAATGTCCTTCAGTGGCACTCCAATCTCATCTCGTCTTCAAGCATTAGTGTACAATGAGTCAAATCTATTCTTGAGATGTCCTCTAACATCAGATGGAAGGTGCTCAGAGTCATATGTTGGTGCGTGTGGTCTTATTTTATGTATCTTCAGCCTCAGCTTCAACTTACATACGAGGAATGATGATCTCGTCTGCAGTCAGTCCTTGGCCTTCTTCTGACTGAGGATATTGAGCAGCGCCATACCCTCTTTCTACAGATGGTGTTGACTTGATCCCTGTCTATTCCATTTGTGAGGGTCACCATTTGTGTTTTCGAACTAAAGGTGTTTTCAAGATGTTTTGCAAAATTCCATCGTGTAATCTCCAGTGTCTTTTCTATCACAAAAGTCATTTAATTTAGCTACTTATCTTTCCTCGTTGTTACCAACTTTTGGATTCCAATCACTGGTAATTATCACTGCATATTGCTTGGATGTTTGATAAATTTCAGGTGGAAGAAATTGGTAGATATCTTCACTATTTTTCATCCTTGGTATTAGTAGTTGGGGTGTGTTAGGTTGGGTTCTAGATAGAAGCAAAACCAGTGATGTGTGTATGTGTACGTAGATAAGAGGTTTATATAAAAAGTGGTTCACACAGCTGTAGAAGTAAAGTCCAATCCAGTTCAACTCCATAGGTCAGATGTAAGGAAGCTGATGACCAGGAAGCAGAAAGGAGAAGCGGAAGGCCACAGGCTGGTGGATGCAGAGGAAAATGAATCTGAGTTTGCCTGAATGAACCCCAGGTCAGCAGTCTGCTGATGGCTCCCAGAATCAGCAACAACACCATAGCTTGAAGAACCAGAGGCAGAATTCAGATCCAGCTGAAGGTGAAGAGGCCATATAGAATTTTGTCCTACCAAGGGTCTCTCTTAAAAAAAAAAAAGCCACATCCCCAAGGACATGTCATCAGGCTTCAACCTGATTGGTAGGTTGGGCTCTACCCCTACCTTCAACTAGATATGTCTAGTTAACATAAACCCTATCACCATGGATAAATTTGAATAACAGTTACATTAACTGATCTTACTGGTAGGTCTATGGAGATTAGCTTATCACTTACACTGTTGATTTCAGCATCTTGAAATGATCTTTGTGACGATGAAGGTGACTCTATTCCTCTTCTTCATTAGTCCTGACATAGTAGACGATATGCTTGTGTGACTCCGGATGGCAAATACCAGTCCATTTCAGCTAATATTTCCTAGGATATCAATCTTTATTTGTTCTATTTCATTTCTGAGGACTTCCCATTTTTCTAGGTTCACATTTTGTATGGTCTATGTTATGATTATTAACAAATGTTGGCAATATTTCTTCTTCTTTCGGGTCATGCTATATCAGCAAATGAAAGTCTCACAAGGATTAAGGCCAACATGACTTTAAGGAGGCAGCTCTTCCCTGGTCGTATTCTGAGTGCCTTCTAATCTGCGGACTCATCTTCTGGCATCACATCAGGCAATTCTCGGCTGCTGTTCAGAAGGCTTTCCTTTCACCGGCAATTAAAAAAAAATTAGATCACCGGTCATTTTTCCCTTGTCTGTCTTAGTCTGGCCGGCCCATGATTGCGGACCCCGCTGTATAATTTAATGTGTGATAAATAGCAGAATACAAGCTATGAATTTGTATGACAGGACCACAGACAAAAAGAAGTCCCCTCCCACTGACTTTCTGAAGGCAGTGATACTCAGCCTAGTTCTGAAATACAGCTCAGCGTTTACTCAGCCAGAGTGGTAGACAGGGAACAGGCCGATGAGAGGCCTGGCCCTCTCAGCTGTGCATGGCCAGAGTGTGGGCACCCTGGGGCACAGGGTGGTGGGGACAGGCGCCTGGAAAGCAACCCAGGGTTGGATGACAACAGAACCTCTTCAGAGGTCACAGGACAACTGTGTGCGGCACACACCACAGCCACTCTATTTCCCTCCTTGAACTGATCCCCGTTCTCCCCACCAGCCCAGCATAAGAGCTTGTTGGGTGTTTAGCATACGTTAGTTTGTTCGTATAGAATATTTGAAAGAATAAAATAGAAAGTTTTCTTTTCTCCGGGATCTTTCTGGATGCCATTAGGTTTCTTTTACAATAACCAAGATTTATTTTGTTGCACTAAGCAATCCAAAGGAGAAGTTTTCCTCTAGATGCAAGTGTTGCAATCCCAGGCTGAACAAGAAACATGCTGCTGGGAACTGTAGATAGGAGAGTTAGGCTAATAGTTTACTTTCCAAAGTGCGTGCACTTTGCCTGCATTTTCTAGTAGCCTGGGACTGGGTGTGGGTGTGTCACCAGCCGGGCAGGAGCTCCTGGCAGCCTGCTAGGTACTTCGTCCATGCACTTCCGCAAAGGGCTCCCTGAGTTTCTTCTGTGTGGGGATAGAAGGGCGAGGCCTCTCATCCCCCGTCCCCCATTTCGACAGTTTGCTTTCTGCTACTCTACTTTCAGTATGGACTGTTTTGCTATCAAAAAGAAATCCAGAGAAGATTTTTGCTGTTATGGAAAAAAAAAATAAGGTGAACAGTGAAACTCGTGTTGAGGTCACAGAGGCGGCGACCACCGCAAGCAGCAGAGTGGCCTTGCCGAGCATCTTCCCAGGGAAGGTCACATGGCTTCTCAGTGTG
>NW_022111373.1:14962964-14963911 GCF_000313985.2 Echinops telfairi
GCTGCAACGGAGTCAATTCTTGCTGAGGGAGATCGGAGTTTGGTCTGTCAGTCCACGGCACTTTTCACATTCTTGGCCAACACCTAATTCAAATGTATCCACAATTCTGTAGTCTTCTTTATTTATTTATTTATTTATTCGTGGTGCTGGCTTGTTGGCCTATATGTACCCTCACTTTTTTAAGTTAATAATTTGATTTTTCCCCTCATCCCCAAAACACATTCACTTTCATACCTAATTTTCTATTCATAGTTTTCCAGAAAAAGAAGAACCTACATTTACATACGCTTCAGGCCAATAAAAGCTAACTCTGTCTCTATTTTACTGGCACCCGCGTCTGTGTTCTCCAACAGGTTTGAGGTTTTCCTGGCTGCAGAGGGGAGCCCGTGCCCTGTGGGGCTGAGCAAAGAAACTGGTGTGGTTCTACCAACTGACAGGGAAACTCCTGAAAAGGATTGTTGTTGGTTTGTAAGTGCCTGCTTGTTATTTCCTCAACTGGGGGCAATTTTAGAGGAAAACTAATTTTGCAAATAATGTTTTGGAACAATGCTCATTTCATTCCACTATTCAGACCCCCGAAATTTGGTTTTTAAAAAGAAAGATATCTTATCATCTGTGCATTGATCTTTGGCTTGTTTTTTAAATAAAGTTTTAAAATATCATGTAAGTCTATTTTGAGTAAGTTCAACTTTATGTCCCCACTCTCGTTAAAGTCTTTTCACCTTAGGAGATTTAAAAAAAATCTACCAGGTTTGCATATTTATTATGTACATGTGTTTATATGTTGCCTTCAATTTTAACAAAAACAAGTCTCTTACTCACTGCCATCAAGTCAATTCTGATTCATAGTGACCCTGGAGGACAGGATAGAACTGTCCCCATGAGTTTCCAAGAATGTAACTCTTTTTGGAGTAGAAAGCCCCATCTTTCTCCCCAGGAATAGCTAA
>NW_022111373.1:14964011-14969158 GCF_000313985.2 Echinops telfairi
CTCCTTGAAACAGAGCTAGGCAAGCATAATTGGATTGCAAGTTATAGGAATTGCCTCCTTCAGTAATAAGTGGTAGACCTAGCATGGAGCACCATAAAGCTAGATTGAGAAGTCTGGCCAAGAAGTATATAAATGATGAATGAATGTTTACATATAACTCAGCAGTCGTAATAATGATCGTCTCTTCTAATTGGACAGTGACTTACTCATGGGAACTTGTTACCAATGTGACCTTATAAACCTTTGTGGCTTTTCACTATGGTCAATGGATTGCAGTTATTAAGCCTAAAAAATTAGCTTAAATAGTGAGTGAATGCATGACCAAATTGGCACTATCCAACTTCATTACTTAATTGGCCAATTTATTCACACTTATGGCGGTACTGTCAGGTAAACATTGGACTGCTACCCACAAGATCGGTGGTTCAAACCCACCGACTGATTTGGGGAGAAAGTTAAGCCTATCTGCTTTCCTAAAGATTTACAGTCTAAGAAAACCTATATAGGGTCGCTTTGAGTGGTTTCAAATTATTCAGGCTATTTACAAAAATCAAATCCATCAAGGGTCATTTAATTCCATTTTCCCATCTCATCCGGTGTGGTATTTCCAACCCCAAGGAGGAGAGTGCCTTCAGAAATAGAAATTCTTCTCTGTTTGAAACAGCAAGATTAAGGGAGTTCCCTGATATTCTCAATTCTATATTGGCTCATTATGGCAATCTGTGGGTTTTCAGTTAAATTTATCTGTTAATAATAATAATATTTAGCCACAACCAAACACCTTGAGGAAATGAGTCTCTGGGCCTGGGGCTCAGGACTATAGCCTTGGTGTCACGAAGGTTGATAGGCATGTTATCGTCCACAAAATCCCTGTTCCACAACCTGATCTGGTGAGGGGTCACTCACTGGGCTCTGAAAAGCTCGCGAGCAGACATCTAAGATGCAACTATTGCCCTCTACCCATGTGAACAACAACAATAACAAAAGAGTGAAAACATCCAAAGACCCCAGGAAACAAAAATCCAAAGGGCTGGTGGGTCAGGTAAAGCCCAACTCCTACAAGCCCGAGACCAGAACTCGGCAATGTCCAACCACCATTCTGAGAGGGCTCACAGTAGAGGCGGTGGGGGAGGAATGCAGAGCAAAATACAAACTCAAAAACAGACCAGACTCAGTGGTCTGTTGGAGACTAGTGGAAGAGTGGATGCCCTGAAACCATGGCTCTTCATCCCAGTCCAGGGCCGGCCCTGAACTCACCACAGGGGCAGATTTTAGCCAGATGACGAGAGGACCATGAAGTGCACAAGAGCACAGTTTTGATCTCAGATGATTAATTGCTCTAAGGACGGTACACTGGGCAGCATTTGTCCAGGAATAGAACTCACAAGGTGGGAAAGGATAGGACAGGAAAGAGTAACAGGAAATGGGAAGAGCATTGTTATAATTGTTGAGACTGCAACCAATGTCACAAAACAGAATGTGCCCAACTATTGAATGGAAGGCCAATTTTCTCTGTAAACTTTTACCCAAATCACACAAAATTAAATAATTTTAAAACTATATACATATAATGTATTTGTTTATTTACTTTGTTGGAGTGTTTAAAAAAGCAAAGATGTTACTTAGATGCCTAACGTGCGCCTGACTCAAGCTGAAGCATTTTCAGTAGTCTCACATGGACGAGCTGGACAATGAAACAGGAGGACCAGAGAAGGATTGAGGCACGTGAATGATGGTGTTCGTGAAGAAGGCCTAGCTGGTGACGGGCTACCACAACCAACTGCTGGGAAAGGGATCAGAACTCAACCTCCTGCATTGAGTGGGAGGAAAAAGAAGAGCAAAACACGAAATCATAAGTAACAGAGCATCCTGCTCGTTGGCTGAGACCCCATGACTGCGGTCAAAATGCGCCCTTCAGATCAGAACGTGAACTCATCTTCATGGTCCGTTTTCAGCCAAACAGCCAACAAGTGTCTAAAGAGGCAATGACACACATTAGAGTAGTCAACCACTTGAGATCAAAAGGATGACATTTCCCCAAAGATAGATTCCAGAGGGGCTAGGAGAGGAGGAACGGAAACAGGAGCCCCAGAGAGGAAGCAGATTACGAGATGTTATCTTATGGGGACTGCGATCAATCAGAGGGAACAGAATGTGTAGGGAAGGTTAAGTGGGGCACTCCTCTGCTCTGTGAACTGTCACTGAATTCACAATAACAAGTGTTTGTTTTTAAAAATAAAAGAATAACCAAATACTTCTGAATTAGATAAGGAATTTTTTTTAAGTGAAAAACTTTTATTATAGCATGTCAGAAATTAAGATAATGTGTTATGAAACTAGCTGCAACGGAGTCAATTCTTGCTGAGGGAGATCCGGCGTGTATTGAGCAGAACTGACTAATGGGGTTTTCGTGGCTGTGATATCTCAAAAGTAGATGCCCAGGCCTTTCTTTCCAGTTGCCTCTGGGTGGATTTAAGCCACTAGATGTTTTGTTTCTAGTCCAGTGCTTCATTGTTTGCACCACCTAAAGACTAGTGTATTGATTATAGCTCCAAACACCAAAACCAAATCAGACTAGTTGCCAAGAAGCTAATTCTGATTCACACATATTAAACAATGTATAATAAAATCTCAATATAGTAGCTGGCATTGAAGATTAGTGAGAAAAGAAAGGAATGTTCAACAAAGGCGCAGATGACACAACACAACTTTGCTGGCTGCAAGTGAAGAGGACTTGAAGCATTTACTGGTGAAGATGAAAAGCTACAACTTCTGGTTCGATAGAGACTAGGGAACAGTTTCTGAAAACAGAAAAGTTAAGAAAACAAAAATCCTACAACAGGCCTAACCAGTAACATCACAATAAAGAGAGAAAATACTGAAGTTGCGAAGGCTTTCATCTTACTTGAATCTACAATCAATGTCCATGGAAGCTACAGTCAAGAAGCTAACGGTGTACATACTGTCTTGATTAATCTGATGCAAAGGAGTGTGGGACAACTCAGTATGTCTATGAGAAAAACAAAAATGCCCTAATCCACACCGGAAGCAAAAATACACCAATATAAAGGACCTTAGTTTGAAGAGAAAATGTAACCTCAGGAAAGAATGCCTAGGAACAGTCTTATGACCTCAGGGTAAGGAAAAAGTTCTTACAAAGTCACAGGAAACACAATTCATAAAGGATATAATTAATAAATTGATAAGTCAAAATAAGAGTCTTCCCCAAATAACATAATACCACGAATAGGCAAGTCATAAACCAGAACAGAATATGTACAACACATATAACTGATAAAACATGAGTCTGAAATATTGTGAAAATCTTGAAAGAACAAGAAATAGATGATCTTACCCATAATTTATGACTTAGCAACTCTCCTCCTAAGTATATACCTTAGGGGCATTCTTACACAGTTATAAGAGGAGACACGGGCAATATTTCCCCTGGAGCATTTCTAACAATGACCTGTAATATATAGATGAGAAAACCTTGTTTGCTGAAAGTGAAAAGGATTTGATGCACACAATGAGGAAGATCAAAAACTCCAGTCTTCAGTATGTATTGCACTTCAACATAAAAGTCCCAAATTTTCTCATCTAGACCAAGAAGCAACGTTGTGATAAATGGAGAAAATATTGGAGTTATGGATATTATCTGACTTGGCTCCCCGATCAACATTTATGAAAGCAGCACTCAAGAAATCAAGTAACATTATTATTTTGCATTGAGCATTTCTGCTGCTAAAAATGTCCTTCAAGTGTTAAAAACAAAGATGTTATTTCAAGGATGAAGGTGAACCTGATCCAAGCCATGGTATTTTCAGTCGCCACAAAATTGAAGCATCTGTGAGGTACAATCGATGCCTTTGCATTCCAGTGTTGGTGAAGAAGATTGGACATACCATGGGCTGCCGGAACAACCACTCCATCTATCTTGGAGGACAGACATCCAGAATGTTCCTTAGGACTGAGGATGGTGAGACTTTACCTCATGTACTTTGCATTTTTTATCAAGAGGGACCATCCCCAGGTGAAGTACACATCGTGCTTGATAAAGTTGAGCCCGTGAAAATGAGGAAGCCATTCAGTATGAGGAATTGTCACAGTAGATCCCATAGGCTCAAAGACAGCAACCACGGGGGCGGGGTGGGGGAATGGGGGGGTGGGGGGGGTGACAATGCAGACCCAGCAGTGTTCATTCTGTTGTACACAGGGCTGCTATGAGTTGGAAAGAACTTCAGACCTAACATCAACCACAGGAACAACAACAAGAAGTATGCATTCACAAAATGTTTTTGCCTGTCTTTGATACTAAACTAATAATGTCTCTGAGAGCAGACACTAACTCTTGCATTCTTTGTGCCTTGTAATTACCAAACTATTTGGAAATATTTACAGCTGTTTCCTAAAGTCTTTAAAAAATTTAATAAATAATTTTCCTAATGTCTTTGGGTAGATTCTAAAATACATTAAAAATGCATACAGATACTAATATACAAATTTAATATGCTGAATATCAAAACATGTGGGAGGAAAAGGCCTACGCTCTTTGCTTGAAAAGAGCTTAGCTTTAGGTTGATGCAGATTTTAACTTTATTTCTACTCTATTTATTCACCTGCAGTTATTGTAGCTATTTAAATCACATTTATTTAAGATATAATTATATATATATTTGTTTTTGCATGTTTAATTTTCTTTTTCTTGGTTAGGACTACAGTTCCAAAGAAGACATTGCATGGCCTGTGGAATAAGCCCACACAGCAATTCAAGAGACACTTGAAACTCAGCCCAATATGTAAAGAATGCAAGGGTCTTGCATATTTCAATCATGGGAATTTGGGTCTTGGTCTGATTAGGTAATGTACCTTCTATTTAAACAAGTTAATTTATCTGGATTTCAAACAGATATATTAAGCAAAATTTTGTAGAGATCCAGTTTCACAATTTTAAAAATGTCTTTTTATAGTTCTATAGTTTGCTTGTGCTTGCATAACCTGACTTTCTGCTATGTGAAAGTCACATATATATATGCATAAATGGGATTTCTTTGTTTTTGATCAAAACTTTAAAGGCAATAATTTCAAGCATAATTGCCTGGGTAGAAGATTTAGAAAGTAAATGGTTTACAAATAAAATAACGACC
>NW_022111373.1:14969258-14975596 GCF_000313985.2 Echinops telfairi
CCTTTTCTTTACATAAAACTCTCTCTTATACATGAGTCGCTGTGGATTTGTTTCTCCAAAGTACCTAGACTAACACAGGGGTCACTCACTGGGCTCTGAAAAGCTCGCGAGCTGACATCTAAGATGCAACTATTGCCCTCTACCCATGTGAACAACAACAATAACAAAAGAGTGAAAACATCCAAAGACCCCAGGAAACAAAAATCCAAAGGGCTGGTGGGTCAGGTAAAGCCCAACTCCTACAAGCCCGAGACCAGAACTCGGCAATGTCCAACCACCATTCTGAGAGGGCTCACAGTAGAGGCGGTGGGGGAGGAATGCAGAGCAAAATACAAACTCAAAAACAGACCAGACTCAGTGGTCTGTTGGAGACTAGTGGAAGAGTGGATGCCCTGAAACCATGGCTCTTCATCCCAGTCCAGGGCCGGCCCTGAACTCACCACAGGGGCAGATTTTAGCCAGATGACGAGAGGACCATGAAGTGCACAAGAGCACAGTTTTGATCTCAGATGATTAATTGCTCTAAGGACGGTACACTGGGCAGCATTTGTCCAGGAATAGAACTCACAAGGTGGGAAAGGATAGGACAGGAAAGAGTAACAGGAAATGGGAAGAGCATTGTTATAATTGTTGAGACTGCAACCAATGTCACAAAACAGAATGTGCCCAACTATTGAATGGAAGGCCAATTTTCTCTGTAAACTTTTACCCAAATCACACAAAATTAAATAATTTTAAAACTATATACATATAATGTATTTGTTTATTTACTTTGTTGGAGTGTTTAAAAAAGCAAAGATGTTACTTAGATGCCTAACGTGCGCCTGACTCAAGCTGAAGCATTTTCAGTAGTCTCACATGGACGAGCTGGACAATGAAACAGGAGGACCAGAGAAGGATTGAGGCACGTGAATGATGGTGTTCGTGAAGAAGGCCTAGCTGGTGACGGGCTACCACAACCAACTGCTGGGAAAGGGATCAGAACTCAACCTCCTGCATTGAGTGGGAGGAAAAAGAAGAGCAAAACACGAAATCATAAGTAACAGAGCATCCTGCTCGTTGGCTGAGACCCCATGACTGCGGTCAAAATGCGCCCTTCAGATCAGAACGTGAACTCATCTTCATGGTCCGTTTTCAGCCAAACAGCCAACAAGTGTCTAAAGAGGCAATGACACACATTAGAGTAGTCAACCACTTGAGATCAAAAGGATGACATTTCCCCAAAGATAGATTCCAGAGGGGCTAGGAGAGGAGGAACGGAAACAGGAGCCCCAGAGAGGAAGCAGATTACGAGATGTTATCTTATGGGGACTGCGATCAATCAGAGGGAACAGAATGTGTAGGGAAGGTTAAGTGGGGCACTCCTCTGCTCTGTGAACTGTCACTGAATTCACAATAACAAGTGTTTGTTTTTAAAAATAAAAGAATAACCAAATACTTCTGAATTAGATAAGGAATTTTTTTAAGTGAAAAACTTTTATTATAGCATGTCAGAAATTAAGATAATGTGTTATGAAACTAGCTGCAACGGAGTCAATTCTTGCTGAGGGAGATCCGGCGTGTATTGAGCAGAACTGACTAATGGGGTTTTCGTGGCTGTGATATCTCAAAAGTAGATGCCCAGGCCTTTCTTTCCAGTTGCCTCTGGGTGGATTTAAGCCACTAGATGTTTTGTTTCTAGTCCAGTGCTTCATTGTTTGCACCACCTAAAGACTAGTGTATTGATTATAGCTCCAAACACCAAAACCAAATCAGACTAGTTGCCAAGAAGCTAATTCTGATTCACACATATTAAACAATGTATAATAAAATCTCAATATAGTAGCTGGCATTGAAGATTAGTGAGAAAAGAAAGGAATGTTCAACAAAGGCGCAGATGACACAACACAACTTTGCTGGCTGCAAGTGAAGAGGACTTGAAGCATTTACTGGTGAAGATGAAAAGCTACAACTTCTGGTTCGATAGAGACTAGGGAACAGTTTCTGAAAACAGAAAAGTTAAGAAAACAAAAATCCTACAACAGGCCTAACCAGTAACATCACAATAAAGAGAGAAAATACTGAAGTTGCGAAGGCTTTCATCTTACTTGAATCTACAATCAATGTCCATGGAAGCTACAGTCAAGAAGCTAACGGTGTACATACTGTCTTGATTAATCTGATGCAAAGGAGTGTGGGACAACTCAGTATGTCTATGAGAAAAACAAAAATGCCCTAATCCACACCGGAAGCAAAAATACACCAATATAAAGGACCTTAGTTTGAAGAGAAAATGTAACCTCAGGAAAGAATGCCTAGGAACAGTCTTATGACCTCAGGGTAAGGAAAAAGTTCTTACAAAGTCACAGGAAACACAATTCATAAAGGATATAATTAATAAATTGATAAGTCAAAATAAGAGTCTTCCCCAAATAACATAATACCACGAATAGGCAAGTCATAAACCAGAACAGAATATGTACAACACATATAACTGATAAAACATGAGTCTGAAATATTGTGAAAATCTTGAAAGAACAAGAAATAGATGATCTTACCCATAATTTATGACTTAGCAACTCTCCTCCTAAGTATATACCTTAGGGGCATTCTTACACAGTTATAAGAGGAGACACGGGCAATATTTCCCCTGGAGCATTTCTAACAATGACCTGTAATATATAGATGAGAAAACCTTGTTTGCTGAAAGTGAAAAGGATTTGATGCACACAATGAGGAAGATCAAAAACTCCAGTCTTCAGTATGTATTGCACTTCAACATAAAAGTCCCAAATTTTCTCATCTAGACCAAGAAGCAACGTTGTGATAAATGGAGAAAATATTGGAGTTATGGATATTATCTGACTTGGCTCCCCGATCAACATTTATGAAAGCAGCACTCAAGAAATCAAGTAACATTATTATTTTGCATTGAGCATTTCTGCTGCTAAAAATGTCCTTCAAGTGTTAAAAACAAAGATGTTATTTCAAGGATGAAGGTGAACCTGATCCAAGCCATGGTATTTTCAGTCGCCACAAAATTGAAGCATCTGTGAGGTACAATCGATGCCTTTGCATTCCAGTGTTGGTGAAGAAGATTGGACATACCATGGGCTGCCGGAACAACCACTCCATCTATCTTGGAGGACAGACATCCAGAATGTTCCTTAGGACTGAGGATGGTGAGACTTTACCTCATGTACTTTGCATTTTTTATCAAGAGGGACCATCCCCAGGTGAAGTACACATCGTGCTTGATAAAGTTGAGCCCGTGAAAATGAGGAAGCCATTCAGTATGAGGAATTGTCACAGTAGATCCCATAGGCTCAAAGACAGCAACCACGGGGGCGGGGTGGGGGAATGGGGGGGTGGGGGGGGTGACAATGCAGACCCAGCAGTGTTCATTCTGTTGTACACAGGGCTGCTATGAGTTGGAAAGAACTTCAGACCTAACATCAACCACAGGAACAACAACAAGAAGTATGCATTCACAAAATGTTTTTGCCTGTCTTTGATACTAAACTAATAATGTCTCTGAGAGCAGACACTAACTCTTGCATTCTTTGTGCCTTGTAATTACCAAACTATTTGGAAATATTTACAGCTGTTTCCTAAAGTCTTTAAAAAATTTAATAAATAATTTTCCTAATGTCTTTGGGTAGATTCTAAAATACATTAAAAATGCATACAGATACTAATATACAAATTTAATATGCTGAATATCAAAACATGTGGGAGGAAAAGGCCTACGCTCTTTGCTTGAAAAGAGCTTAGCTTTAGGTTGATGCAGATTTTAACTTTATTTCTACTCTATTTATTCACCTGCAGTTATTGTAGCTATTTAAATCACATTTATTTAAGATATAATTATATATATATTTGTTTTTGCATGTTTAATTTTCTTTTTCTTGGTTAGGACTACAGTTCCAAAGAAGACATTGCATGGCCTGTGGAATAAGCCCACACAGCAATTCAAGAGACACTTGAAACTCAGCCCAATATGTAAAGAATGCAAGGGTCTTGCATATTTCAATCATGGGAATTTGGGTCTTGGTCTGATTAGGTAATGTACCTTCTATTTAAACAAGTTAATTTATCTGGATTTCAAACAGATATATTAAGCAAAATTTTGTAGAGATCCAGTTTCACAATTTTAAAAATGTCTTTTTATAGTTCTATAGTTTGCTTGTGCTTGCATAACCTGACTTTCTGCTATGTGAAAGTCACATATATATATGCATAAATGGGATTTCTTTGTTTTTGATCAAAACTTTAAAGGCAATAATTTCAAGCATAATTGCCTGGGTAGAAGATTTAGAAAGTAAATGGTTTACAAATAAAATAACGACCGGCTTTAGAAGGGACCTTTGCCTCTCCGTTCAAGGGGTGCGTGAAAATCAGGTGTAGGCGTGGCGCTCATTCCTGCGCCTTTACTTGGGAAGTTGACATGGAAGTGGGATGAGAAACTAGCTTGTATATTTCATTTTTCCTTGTTCCTGACTTTCACGTTTTACAAATTGCTAGGTAATCTTACAATTCAAAACAAATAAATAATTGATCAGTGAATTCCCAATAAAAATGACAAGGGTGGTGTAGGTGTGGAAATATATATATAAATGCAAAGGATATGTTCTGCAGTCAAAGCTGCCACAAGTCATTGTAAACAGTTGAACATAGAAATGCAAACAGAGTATAACTTTAAAAACTACTTAAATAATAATCCAGGTGAATTTTACAAAGTTGGTTTGTGGTACAAGTTTTTGGCTTTTCTTCCTATGAACCTGAGAATCCAAAATCAAGGAACTGCGTAGCTCGCCTGTTCTCCAACGCTAACTACTAAAGAGGGCCCTAACAACTGATTTCTCTACATCGTTCTATTTTCTCTGATCATATCTGTTAGGCACCCCTTCCAATCCACTGGCTAACATGTCCATGCGGTGGTTTCTTTCCCTTGGCAGATGGCTATTGCCAGGCGTGTGAAGGAAACTCCCCAAAGACCACCTGCTGGGCTGTCCAGACTTGGGTGGGTGGGGTGGGGGGTGCGGGAGTGAGGCGCAGGGGTGAGGCGGGGTGCGGGTGGGCAGATGGGATGGCCAGCTCCTGACTGCACCCACCTGACAATCACCGAGCCGGGGCTGTCGGTGGAGCTGTGCGCGGCCTCCGGGAGGGCCTGCGTCGGGCTGTGCGGACTCTCAAACGGGAACGCGGTGTCGCTGGAAGACAGCCTTTTTTTCACCATTGTGGGATTGTAGACGGCGAAGTCAGGGAACACCCTCAGATGCTCATTTCTGAATCTCCCAAATAGTCAGTGCCAGCACTGCACAATTTCCACAATCAGGGAGCTCCTTCTTCACACGGCTTCTGATCCAGCGGTAGCGTGCTCTCTCTTTTACAGTCAGTTAATGAGTAACATGTAAGAACGACACAGGGTGGAATTCGTCCTGCCCACATTTGGTCAAAGGAAAAAGTACATGTGTTTGGGAACTTCAGCTTTCAGTTTACTAATGCTAGTGCTGCTTTAGTCTGTGGACTTTAGGCAGAGAAAGGTATGGAAAAGCAGACTCCTGAAACAAAAGCAGGAGGTGCAGAGATGGACAGCATCCACCTTAAAAGTAACAACACTTTCTTCCTCCTGCCCCCAACCACCGGAGCCTGACCAACAGGACCAGGAATGTGGACGTGGTTTGTCCCTTTACACACACAAGAAAGAACCAACCCATCTGGCCTTGCAGTTACCGTTTGACAAACACACAGGAGCTGCAGGGCTGCAGGTCTTGCCCCTAAAAGACTGCGGTGTTGTGAATATGCCCGGGAAATTTGGATGCACACTAAGCATTATTAATGCTTTTACCTAGATGCCTCTATACTGGGAAACAAACAAACAAACAAACAAACAAACCCAGCTCGAAACGCTTCAGGAAGGTTCAGGACATGAGTTCCTTTATGGGCATTCTTCAATCAGTTAATGCTTATCAATGCAGGGGACACTAGTGCCCCTCCACCAGTGCTACTAGCAGCAGGGAAAGTAACTATGCTTAGTCTCCTGAATTCCCTGGTGGCTACTCAGCAGCGTTGTAGAAGAGCTGACTTTAAATGAACTACACAGATTCTGATTATGGAAGAGAGCACAGTTTCCTAAAAAATGAAACCTTTTACCTTGGCTTCATTAGCACTTTGCTCTAACCAACTGATCACCAATAGACATCACACACACACACACACACACACACTGTGTGTGTGTGTGTATATATATATATATATATATATATAAGTTCCAGATTGACTAGAGAAACAAATTCATAGATACACATATGTGTATAAAAAGGACGTCGGACAGTGCAAGCTATGACAAAATAATA
>NW_022111373.1:14976367-14987619 GCF_000313985.2 Echinops telfairi
AATTTATGTCTTTCAGTGTGATTTTCTTGGTGCCTGATGGAGTTAAATTCTATTGTATGTGGGGCCACTGGGCAGAGAGGTTGCAGGTAGCAACCACAATAGGGTGGCCAACTTTTGGCATTCGAGTTTTAAACACCACAGCTGGTGGTGGGAGAAGGACAACCTAAATCTTTCTGAGGGCCAGAGTCAGCTATAGCTTACCTTTTTGTGAACATGCAATTTCTTAATACTAACTTCCTGTGGAAATATAACATATTTCTTATGTCTCCACAGGAAAGGGAGAGAGGGACCAGACCTCAACCTGGTACGCCAAGCCTTGAGGACAACATACTGGTATGAAGCAGAGATCTAACAGAGAGGTCTGCGGGGCCGACCCCAATCACAGCCATGTGGACGCCCTCCCCAGAAGACTGCACTGAAGATACAGCCTGCGGAGAGAGGCAGGTCTGCCCAGACCACACAGGAGCAAAGAGAGAGAGAGAGAGAGAGAGAGAGAGAGAGAGACAGAGAACCACAGCCTGGCCCAGCAAGGAGTATCCTGAGGACGACACTCCTGCTCAGAGCAGCCTAGGCACAGAGGACCATAGAGCTGGCCCCACCATGAGACTCGATGTCCCTCACTGACCCATAGTGCTGCAGGGGACAGTCCTGGAGACACAGTGTGGGTATTGTGCCCGGTCTGACTACCCCCACTCCTCTCCAACCAGGCAAAACAGAGCAGCAAGGGGAGCAAAGCAATGACATCCACAGGGCATCCTGAAAATAGACCTCAGGGCTTGGCACTCCATCAAACTTGATCAGAAAACATTCAAGAAAGTCAGCAGACCAAAAAAAAGAAAAGAAAATAATATATGACCAAAGTGACAAGTGGTGTGAGGGGGTTCCAAAAGTTCATGGAAAAAGACCATGAGTGTTTAATTCTATTCTCCTTCCAGTTTTTGAAGCTCTGTAAGATGTATGGATTTTTTGTTCAAATAAGGATAAGACTGATGGTGCATAGTGAATCAAAGAATTCCAACCACTTTATTTTTAAGGTGAATAGCAATTGATTAGCGGCCCACAACACCCCTGCTGGCATCGCCTGGCCCTTCTGATCACGCCACTGAGGCCCAAGCCACTCCTACCCAAGGATGCAGTTTTTACTCGTGGGTGAAAATTCAAGCAAAAGCCAAGTATTCCAAGAAAAATAACTGACGTAAGAAGTTTATGTAAATAAAGCTATACAATGAGCACACACATAGGTAAAATGAATCTTATAATAACCAGACTATTACTAACACAAAGGTAGCATTTTATACACTTGCATGGAAACAAAACACAAAATGAAAACTGAATTAAAACTAAGCCAAACAAGACAAAAACTGACAACTCACAGGCAGTTTTCAATGAGATCACAGTGATTCAAATATCCTATTTTTCTAATGTGTTCAAATTGAGGTATTGAATAGCAAATATACCGTGGACTGCCAGAGAGCAAACAAATCAGTCTATAAGACACAGAACCAGCATGCTTATAATCGAGAACAGTAAGACTTCAGCCTCCTTACTTGGATTACATCATCGGGAAAGATTTCATTAACCCATTGCCATCTAATTGACTGAACACAAACGCTCTCATGGGCTTCTAAGGCTGTAAAGCTTCATGGAAGCAGAGCGCGGCATCTTTCTCCTGCAGAGCAGTGAGTGGGCTTCAATCACTCAAATTTGGTTAGCAGTTGAGTGCTTTAACAACTGTGCCACTAGACAACCTTCAGAGATTAATATTAGAAAATGACATTATGGGTCAGTGGAGGGAGGGTGGGGTGGAAAGGGGGAACCGATTATAAGGATCTACATATAACCTCCTCCCTGCGGGACACACAATAGAAAATTGGGTGAAGGGATACGTCGGACAGGGCAAGATATGACAAAATAATAATTTATAAATTATCAAGGGTTCATGAGAGAGGGAGGAGCGGGGAGGGAGGGGGGAAAATGAGGTGCTGTTGCCAGGAGCTTAAGTGGAGAGCAAATGTTTTGAGAATGATGAGGGCAATGAATGTACAAATGTGCTTGACACAATTGATGTATGTACGGATTGTGATAAAAAAGAAAGAATTATCCATATTGTATCAAGTAGAAAGATCATGTTTTGAAAATGATGATGGCAACATATGCACAAGTTTGCTTGATATAATTGATTTATGGATTGTTTTAACATCTGTAAGAGCCCCCAATAAAATGATTTTTTTAAGTGAAAGAAAAAGAAAACGACATTATGTTTGATGAAGAACAGGACTGGTGAAAGAAGGGAAAGCTGTAATGAAACGGATTGCTAGAATAGGCACAGCAGCAGTCTCATGAGGATGCCACAGGACGGGGCAACATCTCACTGTGAGTTGGATCCAATCTGACCGCAACAATGAAAAGATCACACAATTGTATCTCTATAAATTGAGATGATAAAATATTAGAGCCTGACATAAAAAAATGGGCAACAATTTGGGGTTGCCTAGGTGGTAAATCAATTAATCTCTAAATTTTGCTTTCTTCTTCTACCAAATGAACAGATGTGCTAGATTATCTTAATTACATCTTCTGTTTGGCCCTTGCTGTGCTTTAAAAATGGAAATTTCATGTAAGACGTTTTAAGTTGACCTTGCTGGGAAGTGAGGTCTGGCAAGCGTGTGGCAACAGCTGGCTGGTACCAACTGGTTCCTGAACTCTACAATTTGCCAGTCTCCACCCCTCCTTATTGTCTGCTCCTGCCTGCTGCATTCATTCTTAAAGTCTGCCTTTGAGTTTGGACTTCTGGCCTACCTAATGTTGAAAATTCTTTAGCGGTAGTTTTTTTTGCTTAACCCCCAGTGAAATTATATCAAAATATTATTTTTAAAAGATTAATAGATTCATGAATTTAATTTTGTGCTGTAATAATACTCTTCCATCATCATGTCCAAACATTCTGAAAGTCTATAAATAAGGAGGCTGGTGCTACCTAGATAGGAAGTGGAAAGTTCATGGTTTGTTGGACATTGAATAAGGCAGACTGAAGAAGAATTGATGTGATGTGTTTGAATTGTGTTGCTGGTGGAGTACTGAAAATACGATGGGGCTGCGGAAAGGGCAAACAGGTCTGTCTTGGGAGCAGCATGGCAGAAGTAGTCCTTAGAGGCAAGGATGTGCGAGTTGGTCTCATATATTTTGAACATGTTGTCAGGAGAGACCAGGCCCTGGAGAAAGACATGATGCTTGGTAAAGTGGAGAGGCAGCAAAAAAGAGGAAGAACCTCAAGGAGATGGACCGACACAGTGGCCGCAGCAATGGGCTCAAGCATGGGAACAATCAGGAGGATGGCGCAGGACTGGACAGTGTTTTGTTCTGCTGTGCAAGGGGCTGCTATGGGATGGAACCAAGTCACTGGTACCTAACAACAACAACAACAACAACAACAACCTTCTTCTTCCTCACTGAGAAGCATGGGAATTGCATGTGAAGGCACAAATTCAAACGAAAAACATCAGGATCGCGGGTTGTCTGGTTTGGAAGGATGCTTGTACTATTTTCTTGCTATGCTACTTTAAAATGTTACATAACCTCATGACACCTCTGCAAAATGAGGGACCATAGGTTGTCGTGAGGATGTGATGACATAATACACGTGATGTTTGGCATGAAGTCTGCATATCGTAAGCAGTCAGAAAATACTACTGATGATTATAAAAAAAGAAGGTTTGACCTGGCTATTTTTATACTACTGTTGACTGGAGTCTTCTTATATAATAGAACCAGTGAATTATTGGTCTTTGGATGAAATGTTAATTGAGATGCTCCAGTAAACAATGAAACGTTGGAATAATTTCTTCTATCCCATGAAATTTGGCATAGAAATTTGACTGAGATGAATGTAGATACCCATTTCAAAGAAAGGCGATTCAACAGGATGTGGAAATTACTGAACAATTTGATTAATATCACATGCAAATTAAAATATGCTGAAGATAAGTTAAAAAGTGGTTGTATCAGTACATTAACAGGGAAATACCAGATATTCAAGTAGCATTTCCAAGAGGATGCGGAACAGGGAGATCATTACTGACGCCAGATGGATCTTGGCTCAAAGCAGAGACTGCCAGATAGATCTTTACCTGTGTTTTATTGACTATTAGGCATCCACTGGTGTAAATTAAGAAGAATAAGAATTCCGCAACACTTCCTTGTGTTCATTGTGGGACCTGTACACAGATCAAAAAGCTATGAATCAACTGATTCGACATCATCTAACAGCAAGAACGGTTTGTCTTTCTGCAGGGTACACCAGCTGGGTGTGTGCATGCATCTTGTGGTGGACATAATCTCAGAGAGTGAGCTGCGGAGCATTGGCATTGGTGATAATGGCCCCTCAGGGTGCCAGGTAGCCTGACACAATCCATCTAACTGTTGGACTAGGTCGTACCAAAGCTTCCTCCTTCCCTCAAACGCCTTTGTTCTGTGATTTCTCTGATAAGCACTGGAGAAGAGGGTCATTCCTCGCTTGCAGTTGCGAGCACTTCCACAAGTGGAAGCCAAGAGAAGATGCATGTGGTCTTTGAGAGGCCACCATTACTACCTGCAGCAGGGAGCAACTTTTGAGGTTTGGCCTCAGAAAGACTGGAAAATTTATTTGGAAGCTCCGTTAAATGTGGGGCGATGAAGCCTAAGACAGCTTTTCTTTTTGAGTTGTTGGCCTTTGCGATATAAGGAAGACAAACCTGAAAATCTAAATTCCTATCCACAGCCCTGTCACCCACCCGTCCAAGTTGTTTTTACTATTTCTAATCACATTTATTAGCTTTATGAAATGAGTTGAGAGAGTTGGTTTTAAATATCCCATCGTGGACATTTCTGTGATGGATATATTTATTGTTTAAACAGCAGTGTACTGGTAAATTGTTTTTCCAGGGAGAGAAAAGGCTCTGATTGTTGCTTTTATGGATTTGCATGGTGTAAATATTCCCATGATAGTTTATGACAAGCCACCAACATGAGGGCATTGAGTGTGGCTTTGGGAGGAGATGTTGGCAGCTCTCCTGAGCCAGTATAATCTGACTTGATCACACCAGTGTGGACATTTGAACATCCACATTTTGGTTGTTTGGTAAAAGACATTGTTTGGTTTTAGAGCTATCCAATTGAAAAACATGTGCTCTTTGATTGAAAAAGCATGTCACCTGACAAATTACCTGGTAGTTGTTATTTGTTTCATTGTCAATTGATTTTACAGATAAATTATAATTAATTCCTGAAGCTTGTGTAATTAGTGTCTTTGTAAGTTAAAAAAAAGTTTTTTCCTGACTTTACAACAAATATATACTCATTATCAAATGTTTGAAAATACACAAAATGAAAAGGTCACTTGTAATCTCTACTGCCCAATGATAACCAGGATGGGTATTTTGCCATTATCGTATTATATCTAAGTAATTATCAAAATAGTTTAATAATCCCCAAAGCATATTCATCCTTCACTAAATAGATTTGTGTTTCTTCAGGAGGCCTTGCTGGACAGTGAGGAGGAAAGAGACCCCCCCTGCTCAGGCCCTTTTCCAAAAGTGGGAACCAGGCACCAAAGCAGTCGAACTAGAGTGAGCAAAAGATCTATTTGGAGAATTTCACGACACAGATTTGAGGAAGATGTTTGTGGGGATACACAACACTGGCTGTTGTTTTAGAGATTAGAAAGTAGGTGGTAAGTGACGGATTAAAATCTGTCACAAATAGAGACCTTTATAAGCATCTAATGAATCTACTTCATGTAATACCCAAGTCACCTTAAGAATAGGAAAGCAAATCCCGAGGGGTCAAGATGACGTACTCTAGTACTCTAGGTTACACACATAAAGCTGGAGCCTCGCTCCCAGCTCTGGATGCACCCTTGACTTTGCTATCTCCGTCCTCTTCACACTTCGCTGCTATGCAGGGTCCCTGGGCTTTGTGACTTGTTAAAACAAAACCCGAAACCGAAACAAGCTTTGCTCTCGAGTCGAATCTGACTCATGACAACCCCTGTATGCGCCCGAGTAGAATTACATTCCATAGAGTTTTCAGTGGCTGATCTATCTGGACGTACGTAGCTCTTCAGGCCTTCCTGCCACGTGTCTCTGCGTGAACATCAACCCCAGACTTTTTGGTTCACAGTGGAGCATGCTCAGTGTTTGTACCATCCAGGAGTTGCTTGTACCCCTTGTGGGGATGCAAACATGCCACGGGCTCTCTATAGCAAACCATAGCACTTAATCTTGTCTTCATATTGTTCTAAGGCAAGAGGGGGATGCTATCACATAATCTGCAGTCTTTCATTTTCCCCTGCTATTTGACAGTGGCAGCAATCAGTTTTTGTTTTACCTTTCAAGTATTAACTTTCTTAGTTTTTCATTGTTCACAATATTTAATAATATTTATTTATTGGTGGTTTAATTTTGTATTTATAACACCTTAAGTGCTCATAATTCTCTGAATTTCAGAAAGTCACCCCCCCCATAAACTCCATATTTTTCAATTGGACCCCACGGTCAGTACACATTTTTTTAAAAATGCGGGCTTGCTCTATGTGGGTTATTATTGTTGTACCATTTACTAGCTGGGTGATTAGGACATCTCTATAGTTTAAGTTCTTAGCCTGTAAAATGAGATTAATAATTCAAAAGGAATAGTCTCATTTTCATCATCAAAACAGTTCAAGACTTACCTTGAAGTACAGTGCTTTATGTGATAGGATAGTTATTTACCTACAAGGAAATCCAGTTAATATAATTACTATTCAAATTTAAGCACCAACAACTAACACTAACGATGAAGAAATTAAAGAATTCTATCAACGTCTTCAGTTTGGAATTGATCCAGCATGCAATCACAAATACATTGATAGTTACTGGTGATTGAGATGCAAAAGTTTGAAACAAACTTTTATAAATCGGTAGTTGGAAAAATGTGGCCTTGCAAATACCTTCTTTCAACAATGTAATTGGCAGCTGTTCATGTGAACCTTGCCAGATAGAATGCACAGTAATCCAATTGAGTGTATCTGTGGGAGTAGAAAGTGGGTACCTTCAGGATCAACAGCTAAAGCGAGGTTCTTCTAAGAACTTTCTAATGGTAGCTCTTACAGAAAAGATATATATCTTCCATCTTTTTCATGGCACCATTTGTTGAAAAGATGATTTTTTCCCCTCTAATTTTCTTGACCTTTTGTAAAAAGAAAGTTCAACTGACCATTAGTGTGGTATATTTTTGATTTTTTGATAACTATTCTGAGAACTATAAATAAAAAGTTATTCAGAATTGGTTAAAAAAAACATTTTTGTTTTTGTTTTTTGAGGACTTTTTTAAAGCAAAACGTTAAATTGTGATTGGAGGAATGTTTATGCAAGAGTTTCATATTCCTTCTTTCCCTGTCCCTGCCTGAGCTGTGCGGAAGCGGAGGCTCCGGTGTGTTCAAGATTCGGTCCCACCCGTAACCTACCGCCTTGGCCGAGGAAGGCGTTGGTGCTGGAGGTCTAATGGACCTTAACACTGCTTTACGGGAGGTGCTGAAGACCGCCCCTCATCCACGACGGCCTAGCACGTGGAATTCGCGAAGCTGCCAAAGCCTTAGATAAGCCCCAAGCTCATCTTTGGGTGCTTGCATCCAACTGTGATGCGCCTGTGGATGTCAAGCGAGTGGAGGCCCTGTGTGCCGAACACCACATCGACCTCATTAAGGTTGATGACAACAAGAAGCTAGGAGAGCGGGTGGGCCTCTGCACAATTGACAGAGAAGAAAACCCTGGAAAGTGGTTGGTTGCAGTTGTGTGGTTGTTAAGGACTATGGCAAAGAATCTCAAGCCAAGGATGTTATGGAAAAATACTTTAAACGCAAAAAATGAGCAAATAAAACTTTGCTAATTGTTAAAAAAAAAAAGAGTTTCATATTCAACAATATATACACATTTTATTTTTGACATTAGTTGCAATTCCCTCAACATAACAGCATTGTTCTCACTTCCTCCCTGGGGTCTCTCCTTCCATTCACCTACCTTTCCTGCCCTCTGACTTTTCTCTTGGGCAAATGCTGCTCTCCTGGTCTCATGTGGCTGTTTGCTCGGAAGAGAATGTTCTTCACGGTGTCCCTATCCACACTACAGGTCTGTATACTATTCAGCTGTACTTGATTTTTAGAGGTATTTTGCATGCTCTCTGTGGGTGGGTGCAGCTCCAGCTTTGAAGGATGCCTAAGGTCAGAGTTCCAGGGACTCTACCAGTTTCTTGTCAGAACAGTTGAGTCGGGTCATTTTCCTAAGTTTATATCTTGTTGCACAATTTCCTTCCACTCTGCCCAGGACCTTGTATCGTGATTCTAATCAGAGTGGTATCTGGGCACCCTCTACTTTCTCTGCACTCAGGCTGGTGGAGGCTGTGGTTTGTCTGACTCATTAGTCCTTTGGACTAATTGCTTCCTTGCTTCTTTGCCCAAGTCACTCCTCTCTGCTCCCAATGGGGAGAGACCACAGTTGCATCCCAGATAGCTTCTCATATACTCTTAAAAGACCCCAATTGCTACTCACCAAAGGAGGATATAGATTAGGACATTGTCTTTGTGGACATGTTATACCAATCAACCTAGACATCCCTCAAGATTATGGTCCTAAACCCTCAAGCCTAGGGATTCAATACTCACAAAAGTAGTTATGGTTAAGAAATTTGAGTAACTTCCCCCTCTGTTACTCTATTGTATATATCCCTGGGATGTATTGGCAGCCTGCCAGCTGACCTGCAGATTTTGGGCTTTGTCAATTTCCACAACCCTCTAAACCAAGTCTCGCACCTGACTGCTGATTTTGGGTTTATCAGCCCCTGAAATGACATGTGTCAGAAGATGTCTGCAAGCACGATGCCTGCTCCAGAGGTTTGGGGCTTGCAATCCTCAACAACATGAACCATTTCTTTGAAATAAATCTGGATTTCTCTGTCTCTGTCAACTCTTGCTCAAATATATTAGCTTTGCTCTTTTAGAGAACTCTGCCCAAGACATTCACAGGCAGTGCTTGACCTCAGTGTCCATGCTTACTCACAGCGGTGTCTTTCTTGGGCTAAGCCAAAGAACCCTCCCTTAATGTTCTTCTCCTTTGAGGATAGAATTCTTTGTGGGATTTTAAAGCAGTTGTATTGGAAATGCTAGAAGAATTTAAAAAGTTAAGCACCTCTAAATAAACAAAGATTGGTTTGATTTGTAAAATATCCTTGATACTCTGATAGCAGTTTTACAAACATTTAAATAAAACAAATAAGCAAAAAGGCACTGCCCCCACCCCCAAGCCAAACCCTTAGTGTCTGTATAGAAGGAATTCAAAGAAGCCTAATCTAAAGACAATACATTTTTGAGCTTAAAAGAAACTTAAAACCAAACTTTAAAGTGGACACAGCAAGTGGGTTACAGTTCCGTCTTTCCGTAAAGCAACCGGGAAATTCCTACTCCTCGATGGCCACTGTGCTTTTCAGGGTCTCCGAGCATTTTCCCTTGCCCTCTCTGTTTCAGTTCCCTTTCTTCAGTCTGAACAGCATGAAGAACCTAAACTTCTGCTCTTTTCCTCGGTGACAGACCTGTAAACACGTGGTTCTCAACCTGTGGGTCGTGACCCCTTCAGGGGTCGAACGACCCTTTCACAGGGGTCACCTAAGACCATATTTCCAATGGTCTGAGGAACC
Source organism: Echinops telfairi (assembly GCF_000313985.2). Classification (NCBI taxonomy): domain Eukaryota; kingdom Metazoa; phylum Chordata; class Mammalia; order Afrosoricida; family Tenrecidae; genus Echinops; species Echinops telfairi. The sequence goes on from NW_022111373.1 coordinate 14,986,070, forward strand.
GAGACACCGCTCCTCTATCGGTCTCCAGGTGGGTCTGCCCACATGCAGATATGGCCACATACGGGTCGCGGCATTACGAAGGTTGAGAAGCACTGCGTTAAGCAAAATGCAAGTGTGCCAGAAGTTCCTGAGAACATTAAAGTATATGAAATTACTCTTGCTCTTGCTTAAGCTCGTGATGTTAGCAAGGGAAATGCCAAATCGGTGGGTGGTCAACAATTTCCTGGTGGAGACAGCCACTTGGCTACCCCACAGACCTTACATAGGGCAAAGAGGCAGCACTCCGCTCACAATTGCTTTTGTCCAGGTCTGAGACCAGTCACTTACAATTCCAGGCCTGGCTCCACCGGCTTCCCATTCTTCCCCTGGGCCACATTCTTCCAGGGCATGAGCTGAGCATGGAATGTCTGCTGGATGCTCCTCTTTGCAGGCAGAGTCTGATGTCTTCTCCACATCTCTCAGAAGCCAACTGATCTTCACGAAGCACTGAGAAGTACCAGGAAGGAACTTGGAGTTTACTTCTGATCTGACCAATGACAGCCCTTTCAAACAAGGGGCCTGCTCTTCCAAGTGCGATATCAGAGAAAGAGTTTCTCTTTCAGACTCTGCTCAGAGTAAAGAGATTGACCTTATCCGAAACCAACTTCTGTGGATTAGTCAATGGCTGCTGCTACTTTCTGTGTGACTCTTATGATAACATTACCTTCTGCTCTCAATAGCTTTGTTTTATCTTGATGTTGACTTAGGATCAGGTCTCTGACCCTTTACTCAAGATTCCCTATTATGATATAGTTCTATACTTCGGAGATAGTGAGTACAGCAGTCCCTTCTTATCTGTGGGTTTGCTTTCCCACGGATAAGCGTGCACCAAAAACATTAAATGCTAAACGAGGACTTTAAAGAAATCTTGTACCATGCTTCTCTGTGCTACTGGGGACATAAATCATTCCTTGACTCCAACCTATCTAAGGCATGTATGTTATTAATCTGAACCTATTGTTGTTAATCTCTTACTCTGCATAATTTATAAATTGAATTTTATCAGTTATATTTGTGCAGGACAAAACATAGTATGTATTGGATTTGGTCTTGTCTGCAGTTTCAGGAGCATGCCCCCCCATAGATAAGAGATGACCATTGTATATACTATTTCAAGGGCTTTACCTTAATTCTCCCTAACTGATCCTTGTTACCAGGTGCCATTGAGTCAGTTCTGACACATGGCAGCCCTATTTGCCACAGGTGGAAATACAGCCTGGTTCTCTACCATCCTCACCATTATTCTTGTGCTGTTGGAGCCCATTGGCCCAGCCACTGTCTCCAATCCATCTTGTTGAGGGCCTTCTCGCTTTCGTTGCCCTCTATTTCACGAGCATCACGTCCTTCGCCAGGAACTGGTCTTTCCTGACAACATGTGCAAAGTATGTGAGAGGGAGTCTCACCCTTCTTACCTCTAAGGAGTATTTGGGCTGTTCTTCTTCTGAGACTGACTTGCTTGTTCTTTTGGCAGTCCATGGGACTTTTAAATTTCTTCACCAGCACCACAATTC
>NW_022111373.1:14987779-14993726 GCF_000313985.2 Echinops telfairi
ATAACAATCCATGCATCAATTGTATCAAGCATATTTGTACTTATGTTGCCATCATTATTTTGTAAACATTTGCATTCTATTTGTAAACATTTACATTCATTATTTTGTAAACATTTACATTCTATTTTACAGTCTATTTACATTATTTTGTAAACATTCTATTCTATTCTATTTACATTTATATTCTGTTCTTGGTCTCAGCTCCTCTTTTGACCCTCCCTCCTCCCCTCCGACCTTCATGACACCTTGATAAATTATGAATTATTAATGTCATATCTTACAGTGACCGCTGTCTCCCCTCCCTCACGGTTTCTTCCCCTCTCCTATCCCCACCTTCCTCCTACCCTGCTGATATCGCTGTTCCCATTTCTATTACTGAGGGGTTTATCTGACCTTGACTTTGTGTGTCCTGAGTTCTTATCTGTACCTGTACACATGCTCTGGCCTAATCTGCAGTGAAAGACAGGATTGGGTCATGATAGTGGGGGGTGAGAAAGCCTCAAGGACCCAGAGGAATATTGTGTGTTTGATCGGTGCTATACTTCACCCTGGTTGACTCATCCCTTCCATGTGACCCTTCTGTGAGGGGATGTCCTATTGTCTACAGATGGGTTTGGGGTCTCTGCTCCAACTCCCTCATTCTCCACAATATGTTTTTTTGATTCTTTGCTTGTTTTGGGTTTTCTGATGCCTGTTACCTGATTGCATTGACACGTCCTGATTGCACAGGCTGGTGTACTTCTTCCTCGTGGGCTTGTTGGTTCTCTGTTAGACGGTCACTTGTTTAACTTCAAGCCGTTAAGACCCCAGATGCTATATCTTTTGCTAGCTGGGCACCATCAGCTTTTTTCACCACATTTGCTTGTGCACCATTTTGTCTTCAGCAATCATGCCGGCAGGGTAAGCATCACAGCAGCCCAGATTGTTAGAACAAAGTGTTCCTACTTGAGCAGAAGCCTAAAATCCATTCACTTTATTAAGGTATTGCCATATAAATATATGTACCTATGCCAATACCTCTATTTTAATAAATTAATATATTTACATAAGTGCACACCTATGTTTATACCTGTATCTATAGCTTTGTTTCCTAGCTCTTTCCTCTGTTTCCTTTTACCCTCCTCCTTTCCCACCATTGTATTCTTCCTTCTTATGCCACTTAGTAATTCCTCTCCTCTAGATTGCTGTTGCTCCAACACCCCCAGGATCTCTATGTCCTCCTTGTTGTTGATGTCAATTCCCTAGTTATTCTCCTGTCTATGGTGCTGTTTGCTCACCGCTCCTTTCCCCTTTCTCCTTCTCCCACCAAGTCCCTCCGGAACCCTTGGTCCCATTGCTTTCTCCTCAGACTTGCTTCCCATGCCTGTCTTATATTGGTAGGCAAACCAACAATAACATAGACAATACAAAAAGAAAACAAAAGATTGGATAAAAAGAGAAAAATAGAAATATATATGTATATATATGTATATATATATAAAGAAAAATAATCATAACTAGCAAAAAAATCCAAACAAACCAACCCTGAGAAAGCATAGATAATTCCAGGTCTGTCCACTGACCTTTGTGACTATCTCCCCACTGGTCCTGGGGTGGTTCTGGGAACTGCCCCTCATAGACTGGTCTATTTTTCTATTTTAGGGGCTTCTCAGGGGCTTTGTGGCTTTGCTCCTGTTGCTGATCTGTTATATTTCCTTCTTGGTTTGCCCCGCTGTGCGGGGTTCAGACCAGACTCACTCCCCGCCGTATGTCCCCAGTATTGTCCTCTGTCACTGTTTGCTCTAGAATGGGGTCAACCTGTCTCGAGCTGTAGTCAACCCTACAGTGCTCTCTGTGCCTTAACAGCTCCATGCAGGGCTGTCATCCTTAGGAGTTGGTGTGTCAATATGGAGTCTAGAAGCTCTCTCTCTTTTTCCTTCTTAGTTCGCTTCCATGTGGGCATGGTAGGCTGGCTCCTCTCCCTAATCTGCAGGTTTAGTATTGTCCTCTATAGCACATACTTCTAGGGAGGGGGTCAGGTTGGTGCTGACAGGGGCCAACCCTGAGGCCCACTCTGTTCATGTGTTGCTCCATGTGGTTACGTTGCTCTCAAGGTTTGGTGCACTGTGGTGGGGTCTGCATGCACACTCCCGATTCTGTGGAGACATAACCAATACTCTCCTCCTGGGTGGGTTAGTGCCCTGCTCCCCCAGTGCCATTGTCTCTCCCCGCTTCCTCCTGTCCCCTTCTTTGTGTTGGAATGACATGTACGTTCTTGGGTTTGGCCTGTCCCCTACCAACTGCCTGTACCTCAACCTGTGTAGTGTGAGATAAATGGTTTTTCTTCCATACGTACTCTGCTGATTATTTTTACCTCAGTGGACTCATATTGTACTTATCCTTTTGTGACTGGCTAACTTCACTTAGCATGATTTTTCTCCAACTCTTCCTATGAGGCGATGTGTTTCCTGTGATCAGCAGTGCTTTTTAGTGATGCGTAGTACTCCTTTGCGTGTATTTGCCAGACTTTTCTAGTCCACTCGTCTATTGATGGAAATTTAGGTTGTTTCCAATTCTTTGCAATTGTGAATTGTGCGGCAATAAACATGGGGGTGTCGATGACTGGTCGTGGTCTATTTCTTATCTTGTCTGCGTATATGCCCAGTAGAGGGATAGCTGGATCATAAGGTAGCTCAATTTCCATTTGCATTAAGTATCACCAGATGGTTTTCCACAGGAGCTGTAGATATCTACAAGACCACCAGGAGTGGAGGAGAGTTCCTATCTCGCCACATCCCTTCCAACATTTGTTGCTCTCTGATTTTCTGATTTGGCCTATCCTCAAGGATGTTGGGTCATATCTCATGGTTGTTTTAATTTGCATTTCTCTGATGGCTATTGATCAGGAGCATTTTCACATATTTTTATTGACCAATCGCGTCTCCTCCCTAATGAAACTTCTGTTCAGGTCTTTCCCCCCACTTTCTCAGGGAGTTAATGGTTTTCTTCTTTTTGGAGGCTAGGAGGGCATTGTAGATTTTAGTAATAAGCCCTTTGTGCATTGTGTCATTGCTAAAAATCCTCTCCCAGTCTGTGGGTCCTCTTGTTACTCTGTTGGTGAAGTCTTTGGATACACATAGTGTTTTATCCTTAGTATATCCTGCTTGTCCATTCTAGGTTCACCTGTCTATGTACCCTTTCCTATTGCAGTTAGCCAATGTTTTCCCTGAGCCAAGGTTCTTAAGTTTGTCCCAATTCCTGTTGATGGTCCTGATAGTTTGGGATTTTACTTCTAGGTCAGTGATCCTCCTTGAGCTTATTCTTGTGCATGGGGTATTTCATTTTTCTACAACTGGATATCCATTGTTTCCAGCACCACTTGTTAAAGAGGGCATCCATCTCCCACTTGATGTTTTTTGGACCATGTCGAAGATCAATTGTCTGTATGCTGATGGTTTGATTTCTGGGGTTTCTCTTCTTTTCCATTGGTCTGAGTATCTGCCATTATTCCAGTACCAGTACCATGCTGTTTTGATCACTGTAGCAGGTGTTAAAGTCAGGTAAGGTGAGCCCTCTGACTTTGTCCTCTTTCTTATTGAGTTCTCTGCTAATTCTGGGTTTCTTCCCTCTCCACATGAAATTGGTGGTCAATTTTTCCAATTCTGCGAAGAATGTTGTTGGTATTTGAATTGGGATAGCATTAAACTTATATAGTGCCTTGGGTAAGATTGACATCTTTACTATATTGAGTCTTCCAATCCACAAGCATGGGATATTCTTCCATTTGTTGAGGTTGCTTTTACTTTCCTTTGGTAGGGTCCTGTTGTTTCCTTGTATACATCTTTTGGTTTTTTGGTTAAATATATCCCTAGATATTTCCATTTGTTCTTGGCCATGGTGAAGGGTACTGCCTTCTTGGTCTCCTCTTTCATGGTCTTGTCTGATGTATATAGGAAACCCGTACACTTCTGTTTGTTGATCTTGTATCCTGCCTCTCCTCCCTATTCTTCTGTTGCTGCCAGCACTCCTGTGGTGGAGCTTTTGGGATTGTTAATGTATAGACTCATGGATTTTTGACTTTAAAGAAGCCTTGCGCAGCAGATTTATCCAATGCATTGTGTCAGTTGATCTCTTGACTGTGCTTCCATAAGCATTGATTGTGGATCCAAGTAAGATGAAATCCTTGACAACTTCAGTCTTTTCTCCATTTATCATAATGTTACTTATTGGTCCAGTTGTGAGGAGTTTTGTTTTCTTTACATTGAGTTGTAATGCATACTGAAGGCCACAATCTTTAGTCTTCATCAACAAGTGCTTTAAGTCCTCTTGACTTTCAGCAATCAAGGTGGAGTCATCCACATATGGTGGTTTGTGTGGTAGTTACATAATCTGTTGTCAATTTGAGACTTAAGAGTGAAGGGGTGGAGCTTAGCCTGTCAGTCAAGTGGTAGCTTGATGACCTCATTTGGAGGGGCTAAGGAGATAAATAGTTCCCTGGAGGTGGGACACACACACACACACACACACACACCCTGTGAGACATTACTGGTGACCAGCTTGATGGAGCTACATTGATGCAGACAGAGCCCTGGAGTTGAAGGAGCCACATGGAGACTCCTGCCAGTACTGAGATGTTTCTACTGCCACCAGATCCACAAGACTTTCCACCCACTGGCCCGTGATCTTCCTACACTCTACGTCATTTCGTGTGTTGCGTGAGTCTGAAGAGGAATTTATAAATTGGTATCAGACATGTGGGCTAATATTGGACTTACAGACTTGATCTGGACTGGGCAGGGATGTTTTCTTAATATACAATTGCTTTTTTATATAAAGCTCTGTCTTATACACATATTAATGTCTATGAATTTGTTTCTCTAGTCTACCCAGACTAACAGTTTGTTAATAAGCTTTCTTCCAATCCTGATGGTATATTCTTTTTCACATAATACAACTTCTCTGATTATTTTGCTCAAAATAATAAAATATAAGTAATAAAATAATAAAAATTAAGAACTGATCCTTAGTTTGCTCCTATATTGTCATGACTATTATATAAGTTAAATACTCCCAACGTCATTGTTAAATATTGTCAAGGTCATCTCCCTCATGTCTCTTCTGTGCTTTCTGTAACTAGATTGTACTTATTATTTAAGACTGTGTTGTCTACTATATTCACCAAAGTTTTTTCCTCATTGTGAGGAGTCATAAACATTTACTCTTGACAAATTCTTCTTATTTGAAAGAAAATTCACAGAAAAATTGCATTTTTTCATTCTTCCTTCATTTTTGTTGCTCTATAATATTATTGCTGGTGAGTGAGCATTAGACGCTAACTCACCAACTGCTCTGAGGGGAAAATATGGAGGCTCTCTGCTTCTTTAAAGACTTCTAGCCTTAAAAACCGTATCGAGGGTCTCTCAGAGGCATAATCAACATGATGGCAGTAGGGTAGGTTTTTTGGTATGATTGTTTTGTCCGATAATTTAGGAGTCCCAGTGGTGCGGCCAGGTAAGTATTTGAACTGGAGGTTCAGATCCAGTAGCTGCTCCACAGGAGAGGGATGAGACTGTCTGCTCCTGTAAAGGTTTACAGCCTTGAAAACCCTACACAGGGCCACTCTGGGTTGACAGCGGATTGCTTTCGTTTCGGCAGCATGTTGTTACCAGGTGCCGTCACATTGGTTCTGACCCATAGTGACCTTGTGCACCACCGCGTGGAACACTGCCCTTGTCCTGCGCCTCCTTGTGCACCACCGCGTGGAACACTGCCCTTGTCCTGCGCCTCCTTGTGCACCACCGCGTGGAACACTGCCCTTGTCCTGCGCCTCCTCACCATGGCTCCTATGCTCGAGCTCATTGTTGCGTCCATTCGTCTCACTGAGGGCGTTCTCCTCTTTGCTGTTCCTCACGGTGCCCTTCTCCAGGTGCTGCTCTCTCCTGACAACGCGTCCTAGGTTGGTGAGAAG
>NW_022111373.1:14995800-14997554 GCF_000313985.2 Echinops telfairi
AGATCTATTTCCCCCATAATCATAAATATATTTATATATGAACATATCTGTATTTAGGCCTCTATGTATGCCCTCCTACTCCTTTCCTCTATTTCCTTATGCTTTCCTCCTGTCCCACTACCATGTTCAACCTTCATTCTGGTTTCAGTAATTCCTCTTGGTTACATTGCCCTTGGTCACTCCCTACCAGTCCTCCCATCCCCTCCCTGCCACTGGTTTTGAGCCACTCGTTGTTCCCTTGTCCCTGGGTTGGCCAACACCTCCTCCCTTCCCCCACCTCTCACTCTCCCATGTGCCCCCGGGACCGTTGGTCCCCTTGTTTTCTTCTCCACATTGTTTATCCAGCCTATTTTATCTAGATAGACCTGCAGAGATAATAATATGTGCATAAAATTGCGGATGGCCTTGACAGCACCAAACAAAGTGGCACATAAGAACATGGCGATGACGGCTGCAACACTGATAAACTAGCAAGCAAAACAGTCACTGACAGACAAAATCTAAAAGGAGAGAAAGAAAGAAAGAAAGAAAGAAAGAAAGAAAGAAAGAAAGAAAGAAAGTGAGAAAGAAAAGCCTGCTAATAGTTCAAGGTCTGTTTGTTGACCTTTAGGAGTGTTTTCCAGACGAGTCTGATGGGGTGCCACACCCTGGCCCCAAAGTCCATCCTCCGTACTCCCTCGGGACCTCCTTGCTCTGTTTCCCCGCTGCTCCATTGCACGTCCCCAGTGTTTTGTCTCAGTATGGTGGGGTCAGCTTGGTCTCACATCCCACACTGTGTCTCCGGTGCTGTCCCGTGTAGGGCCATGGGTCAGTGCAGGATGTCACATCTCGTAGTGTGGCCGCCCATATGGTCCTTTCTGTGCATTGGCCGCTCCGAATAGGGCTATCGTCCTCTGAACTTGGTGGGTCCTGGTGTGCTCCACTCCCTTCCTCCCTCTTCATTTGCTTTAGCTTCCTTCTGGGTATGGTAGTTCAGTTCCTTTCCTTCACCAGACAATGTATTTTCATTTTTTTGTGGCACTCCCTTCCATGGTGGGGGTTGGGCTGATTCTGGTTGGGGCTGCGCATATGGTCCAGTCTTTTTGTGGATTCCTATGCACATTACATTGCCTCCTGCTTTGGCGCGTCATGGTGGGGTCTGTATGCACGTTCCAGTTCTGTGGGGACACAACCAATACTCTCCCCCTGGGTGGGTTAGTGCCCTGTTCCACCCCCCCTGCCATCAACTCAGTTTCTCCCCACCCCAATTCTCCCTCCTCCTGCCCCCTTTCCCCTTCTTTATGTTGGACTCTCATGTACCTCCCTAGGTGTGGCCTGCCTTTCCCCCAACTATCTATGCTTCCACCCATTTACTGGGAGATAAGTGTCTATTCTTTTATTCCTGCTGTGCTGATTGTACTTACCTCAGAAGATTCATGTTATACCTGTCCTTTTGAGATTGGCTTACCTTGCTTAACCAGGTTCCTCCCAGCTCTTCCCATGGAACGAGGTGTTTCATGTGATTGTTCGTGCTTTTCAGTGCTGCATAGTACTCCATTATGTGGCAGAGTTTACTAATCCACTCATCTATCAATGGAAACTTAGGCTGTTTCCAAGATTTTACGATTGTGAATTGTGCCGCAATAAACATTGGAGTGCAGATGACTGGTCGTGTTTTATTTGTTACCTCCTCTGAGTATATGCCCAGTAGAGGGATGACTGGGTCATAAGGTAGATCAATTTCCATTTTCTTTAAGTATCTCCAGATTGCTTTC
>NW_022111373.1:15003560-15005729 GCF_000313985.2 Echinops telfairi
ATCTCTTGTTTTCAGAATTAAGCAACTTGCCATTTGTATGATTGTTCCTCTCTCCCTCCTTTTCATTCTTCATTGTATAAATGTTTGTACAGGTTATTTTACAGTGTAAAATCATATGAAAGGTGAACAATGCCATTTAAAATTTTTCTGAGGGTGGTGTGACATGTGCAAAAGAAACAGAGAGATGAAGTGTCTGGGGAGCGGCCAGTTCAGGACTGCAAGTCACTGCTCTAATCAGCCAGCATTCACGTTAATGCGATATTGTCCACACACAGTCTGTCCAAGTTCAACAGTTCTCTTTAAATTTGTCATCATCCACTAGCATAGTGACATGAACTGTTTTAAAAAACATCTTCACTTTTTCACTTTGCAGACTTAATGAAAGAGAGTTGCACAAAGAATTCTTATTTCATCCAGGTTCCCTAAATGATATCTTACATGACTAAATATGATGGTCAAATCATAAAATGAATATTGAGGCTATATTTTTCTAATATAGACCTTATTCAAATATGTAAACCTTGTTAAAATTTCGTTAGCAGTTCTACTAATGTTCTTTCACTGATCTGCTACCCAGAATCTCATGTTGCGTGCTTAACTAACATGTCTATTTGGTCACCTCCAACTGGAACAAGGAGACCCGGTGGTGTAGTGGGCTATGCATTGAACTGCTTACCACAGGGTCTAACCCACCAGCTGATCCTTGTGGGAAAGAGGAGGCTGCCTGGTCTACCATGTCCTGGAACATCACTGAGTCAACATGCACTCAAGGGCAGTGCATTTTTTAAAAACCTGGAACAGTTTTTAGTCTGTCCTTGTCTTGCCATAAATTTGTTTTGTTTTTTTTTTGAAGGGTACTGAACATTTTAGAACATTTTCAGCTGTGTTTTCTTTTTTCTTTAAACTATTTTACTGAGGGCTCATACAGCTTTTATCACAATCCATACATCCATCCATTGTGTCAAGCACATTTTCAAAACATTTTCTTTCTACTTGAGCCCTTGGTATCAGCTCATTTTCCCCTCCCCAACCCTCCCTCCTTCATGAACAACTTAATAATTTATAATTTTTTTTCATGTCTTACACCAGCCTCCACTGAGTTTTCTGATCTTTCCTCTTGATTATATTCTTGTTATAGTTCTTTGGCAGGAGTGCTACAATATTTGTTTACTCAGAAGAACAAGAGATAATATGACTTATTACTGATGATACTAATGTTAGTCACTTAGGGTTAGGGTACTCCTCAGGGCTGTTCTTTCTTTAAAATTATAACCATTAATTTAACATGTAGTCTTTGAATGTCTAGAATGTATCCATCATCTGCTTAGTTGACCTTGAAAGAGTGATGGACAAAGCAGATGTAATCCTAGCTCTGAAGACAAGTAATTTTAGATGAGTAATTATAAGTTATATAGTAGATGGCTTTAGAGGAGCCATTTCTCTGTGTGTGTGTGTGTGTGTGTGTGTGGTGTGGTGAGAGATGCAGTTTTACTACCTCAGTCTCAGATAAATGTAACAGATAAAATTGTCTAAAAAGAAGAGTGCTTACCACTTGTCTGTCAGTTTGTTGTACTGGGGTGGTGGGAAGCTCTGTCATCATAGCTGTGATGCTGGAAGCTATGCCACCAGTATTTCAAATACCAACAGGCTCACCCATGGTGGAGAGGCTTTAGTGGAACCTGTTGTGGTAGTTACATAATCTGTTGTCAATTTGAGAGGATTAAGAGTGGAGGGGTGTGCTCAGAACAGCCAATGCACAGAGTGGACCATATGGCTGGTTCCACAATGAGACACAACATCCCTTGCTGACCCATGGCCCCCAGGGGACAACCCTGGAGGCTCAGTGTTGGGATTGGCCCGGTCTGACCCTATCATACAGAGGAAAAACACTAAGGGTGAGCGGCAGAGCAGTAGGGGGAGCAGAGCACGGAGGTCCCGAGGGAATGCAAAGGATAGACTTTGGGGCTAGAGTGTGGCACCCCATCAGACTCAACTGGAGGACCTGCCTAGAGGTCAGCAATCAGACCTTGATCTATTTACAGATTTTTCTTTTTCATTTTATTTATTTATTTATCTGATCATTGGTTTTCTGATCAATGGTTGTCGTTGTGTTCTCCTTTGTTGCTTTGTTTTGCTGTGCTTTCTTTTTTGTGCAGCTCTATCTAGATA
>NW_022111373.1:15006967-15008834 GCF_000313985.2 Echinops telfairi
GAAAGCAAATATTTTGGGAATGGTGAGGGCAACGAATGCACACATGTACTTGACATGATTGATGTATGTATGAATTGTGATAAGAGTTGTATGAGCCCCCGATAAAATGATTTTAAAAAGAGAGAGAGAGAGAGATAAAAAATAGCTGATACTAAGGGCTCAAGTAGAAAGAAATTGTTTTTAAAATGATGATGGCAACATGTGTACAAGTGTCCTTCATACAATTGTAATAAACTTATTACAGCTCTTATAACAGTTAAGAGCTTATTAAGAGCCCCCAATAAAATTATAAAAACAAAATGAGTGGAGAGGTGAAGTTTAGCCTGTAAATCAGGTTGCAGCTTGATGACCTCATTTGGAGGCACTGAGGAGATAAATAGTTTGTTGGAGGCAGGACACAGGTTGACTCTCAGGGAGACATTGCAGCTGAGAAGGCACATAGAGCTATTCTAGTGCCCTGAGCTGGAGGACCCACATGGAGACTCCTGCCAGTGCTGAGATGCTTACACAGCCACTGGATCCACAAGACTTTCTACCCACTGGCTGTGATCTCCCTGCATTCAGTGTCATTTCATGTGTTTCGTGAGTCTGATGAGGACTTTATAGATTGATATCGGATATATGGCTTAATATCGGACTTATGGACTTGGGCTGGGACGTTTTCAAATGTTCAATTTCGATTTCTTATACACATATGAGCGTGTGTCTGGATTTGTTTCTCTAGTCACCCAGACTAGCACCCCTTCAAACTAAGTCTAGGAAGTAGGACCTGGTGATGTACTTTTAAGAGAGTCAGCAGTAAAAATCTCATGAGGAGCAGAAGCACACAGCCTGATACAGTGTCAGAGGATGAGCTCTTCAGGCATCCCGAGTGTTATTGGGGAAGAGCTACCTCTTCAAAGTAGAATAGACCTTAATGATGCAGATGAAGTTAAGCTTTAGGGACCTTTATCTGCTGATGTACGTGGCTCAAAATGACAAGAAACAGCTTCAAGCATCCATTAATAAATAGTATGTGGAATGTACAAAATAGAAATCTAGGGAAATTGAAAATTCTCATGTGCAAAATGAAATGCATGAAGAGTGCTGAAGAACTGCGTGTGCTGTAAGAAACATTGTAGGTGTAAGGCAAATGTCCACCAGGAAGCCAGGTGGGCACGGGGTGGGTTGTTGTGGTTGGTGGTGTGTGTGTGCAGTGCCATTCCTCTGCTATTAATTATTTTCTGGATGAATTTTATGGAAAACTCTTAATGGGTTAATTTTATTAGTCTTTTAAATGAACGACTGCTATGGCCCATTTTAGTTCTAATAATGGATGATATTTCCTTCTGAAGAAAATTGCTATTAAATCTTAGGTGACCCTCCTAAGGAAGGAACCTTGGAGTGGAATTTTACTCAATAAGTAGTCAATTTCCAACTTTTATCTTCTCCCTTCTTTTGCCTAAATGTGACAGTAATGATGGTGCACATTTAAAAAATGAATCAGCTATTCAAATTTTACTACTTATCAGATAAACCTTTTTTTTTGGGAGGAGGGAAGAATTTTAGAGCTTATGCTATATTCTTAGGAAAATTCTTAATGGGGAGCAATTTTTATTTTATGAGAGTAGACTTGATGTTTGGGAGCATGAAATAATTATTTTTGGTCAAGTTTCATATAGCAAAGGAGCCCTTCATGGGTAGTGGGTTAAGCAGTGGGCTGCTAACTACAAGGTTGATGGTTTAAACCAACCACTTGCTCCATGGAAGAAAGATGAGGCTTTCTACCCCTGTCAAAATTTACAGCCTTGGAAACCATATGGGGCATTTCTACTCTGTTCTATGGATTCAGAATGAGCTGGAATCTCCTTGGTGACAGTGTGTATAT
>NW_022111373.1:15009723-15011203 GCF_000313985.2 Echinops telfairi
TACCATTTATAATGGCTCAAAACTAGAAACCATCTAATGCCTATCGATTGTCAAGTAGATAAATTAATTTCAGTGTACCTTAATAGGAATTTCTGTGCAGCAAAGAGAATGAGCTGCTGCATTTTTGTAAAGTTTGAAACAGGCAAGACTATAGTTAGAACGGGAATGGGACTACTTAGTTAGGCGGAAGGAGACTGGTCTAGAGCAGACACAAATGAGGCTTTGGGGGTGCCGATGGTGGTTAAGATTTGGTTATGTGGAATCTTTTACGTGGGTGTATATACTGTAATCCTTTACTTCGAAGACTAAGGTGTACCTGCCCAAGTCGTGGCATTCTCAATGGCCTCATAGCCATGAGAAAACAGGAAAATGGATTAAGAAGACTGACGAAGAATCAATGCCTATGAAATACGGTGTCGGTGAAGGATGGTAAATACTATATTACGGGCTGCCAGAAGAACAAAAAATCTGTCTTGGAAGAAGTACAACTCACATGGGGATTAGAAGGGGGGATGGTGAGATTTTACCTCACATAAATTTACCAGGGGGGACCTGTTCCGGGAGAGGGACGTCATGCTCAGTAAAGTAGGAAGTCAGGGAAAAAGAGGAAGCCCTTCAAGGAGATGAATTGAACCCGTGGGCTTAAGTAGAGCAACGATTGTGAGGATGACGGAGGACTGAGCAGCATTTTGTTCTGTTGTTCTGGCTGACACCAGTCCAAACTGATTGGCTAGCCCCTGCCAAGAACATCCATGCACATGCAGTTTTGCACTGTTTGTTACAGCTCAGGGACAAGCGAGACAGGAAGGAAAGATATCCATCGACTTTCATGAGCATCTGAAATGGAATATCTGCCGACCAAGGAGCTCCGTTGGCTTAATGTTGAAGTGTTTGGTGGCGGACCCAAAGATCTACAGTTTGAAGCCACCAGCTTCTCCTTGGGAAAAAAGACCCGCTGACCATAAGCAATACAGCCTGGGAAACGGAAGCGGGAGGTTCTCATCTGTCCTATAAGGCCAGTAAGAGTTAGAATAGACAACAACACACTGCCACAAGAAGTGGTTTTTGTTTGTTTTTAAAATAGAGAAAAGTATTAAATTACGAACATTTATTTACCTTTCAGAACCACGCTACTGCATTTCAATTTTATTGGATTTCATTCTCCATATAAACCACATTTAGGATATCAAATATCCACCAAATCATTTATCATCAGCAATGGAAATAAAAGAAGACAACACAAAACAAAAACAAATATTTTTAGGACTGCAGTGAGGTAACACTGAATTTATTGAAAAAAGAATTGTGCTATTTCACTAAGTCAGAAAGAGGTCCCTGTATAAGACACTTCCCAAGAACGGGTTGGACTACAGAGAGCAACTTGAACAGGGATAACACTCAAGTCAATTTATCTGAGGTTTTCACACGCGTGCGCGCGCGCGCGCACACACACACACACACACACACACACACACACACA
>NW_022111373.1:15011603-15012724 GCF_000313985.2 Echinops telfairi
CATCAGTCCTTCTTTAAAGGAATAGGTCTAGCCTCGATTGTAATATGTTATGAATTGAACATATAGATACCTACACAAAACAGCCAGGATTTCTGTGTCTGCCTCTAGGAGTGGAGATGGGCTGGGATTCCTTTGTGGGTGAGGCCTTTGGTCCAATTGCCCAGATCGAGACCTGTTCTGGGGGTTTGGTGTAGTTTCTCGCAGTAATGATTTCCCGACTCCAGACGCAAGGACTTCAAGCAGACAGAATGATGCCGGGGAGAGGAAGGCAGGAAGGAGAAAGGCGTGGGAGTGATGTGGTTTGGACTGAGAAAAGGAAACATTTTTCCGTGGCAGATTAGAGTCCAAATGGAGATGGGAGAGAGGCTCTGGACCCCAGTTTCTTGGGAGCCAGTTTAAAAAATACTCCAGTTGAGACCCAGATTCGAGCTATTTCTAGAGCAAACAGAGGTGCCACATTCCTTGACTTTAAAATAACTTCTCTGCTTCTTAGTTTTGCCTGGTTCTGCTTCCTCCCCGTGGTCAGTCAGGAATGATATCTTTGTGATCACCAGAGTTTTTGCATTGGTTGATTTTTCAGAAGCAGAGCACTGGGCCTCTTTCCTATTTTATCTCAGTCTGACGGTGTGGTTAACGCTTGTTCATCATCATAGCAACACGCAAGCCTCCACTGCCCTCAGCGTGGTGGCTGCGGACAGAGTGCGTTGGCTGGGAAATAAACAGGTCTCGTGTGTGGAAGGCAAACATTCTACCATGAAAAAAGACTGATGCCTTTGCTCATTACCAAGGTTGTCTCTTGAGCTACTACTTCTGTGGTTCAAGTCACACTCTTTACCACTGCAGACTTCTTTCTCTCTCAATCTCAGGAGTCCACAGCCCAACAGGATGAGGATGCTACTTTTTTGTTTTTAAGGAAACAATTATTAAAACAAAAATAACTCCTTTATGAAATTTGACATGTTTACACCCAAAGTATTAACGATTTGAAAGCAATGTAAATATGAATCCACAATAAATACATTGATATTAAATTGAACATACAATCTGAACAAATTGATTAAGGAAAATCCAAGCGCTATCATTGATTTGACATTGGGCAGAGAACTTTTTTTTTTTTTTTT
>NW_022111373.1:15015609-15022829 GCF_000313985.2 Echinops telfairi
CAGAAGACCAAGGGGCCACGGGGCTGAGAGGCTGCAGACCAGAGAGACTTGGCTGCTGGCTGAGTGAGGGGTTGTCGTGGACCAGTGACTGCATCTTTACGATTCACAGATCCTTACTCAGGGTAACCATTTAACTTCCTAAGTCAATCCCCTAATTGTATCATCTTTGAGTTCTCTCTGGCCATTTCAACAGAATATTGAACCCAGTGTGGAAGGAAAGTGCTACAGGCAGAATGGCTGGTGTTAAAACAGGGTAAAGAAGCATAAAGGGTGGGGGCATTTCTGACCTCTGTCTCAAGGCAATAGGTCTTGCTTTGACGAGCTGTGTTAGGCTGGGTTGACTAGAGAAACAAATTTACCGACCTTCATATATTAGAGGGTACTCCCCAAACCGATGCTTATTATTATTATTTTGATGTGAGGTGGATAGTGCATTTGGTGTTCATTCTACCAGGTCAGACTGTTAATTAAGCTTTCTATTTAGGGGTGCTGAAAAGATTGTGTTACAGTGTGCAACCAAAAAGCCCTGGTTTTTGCCACCACAACAATGCATTTGCTCACACCAGTTTTTGGCAAAAAATAGCATGCCTTTCTTGCCCCACACACCTTATTCACCTGACCTCACGCCATGGGACTTGTTTTTGTTTCTGCGAATGCAGAGGGACATGAAAGGACATCAATTTGACGACGTACTAGAGGCGAAGGAAAAAAAAAAAGAGGGATGTGCTGTCAGCCATCCAAACAGATGAGTTTGAAAAATGTTTCCAAGAATGGAATTGCAGATTTGACAAAAGTATAAGTGCAATGAAGAGAACTTTCAAGGTGATAAAAAATATATAAATATGTAGCTTTGAAAAAAATTGTGTTTTTTGCTGGGGTACCCCCTCATATGTGTAGGAAAGTATAAAGATATACTTATTTAAATCAAGTAGTAATTGTATATCAGGAAAACACCCCAGCCCAGTCCAACTCAATTCCATAAGTCCGATACCAGTCCATAAGTCCCTCTGCAGACTCACACAGCCACATGCAATGATGCAGAACGCAGGAAGATCACAGGCTGGTGGGTGTAAAGCTGTGCGGATCCACTGGTGGAGGAAGCATTACAGAGCTTGTGCAGGTCTCAGCATGGTTCTGACAGCTCTCCAAGTGACTCAACAGCAGGGAGGTGAAAGTAGAGAGAGAAGGGGAGGTTCCCAGGATCCTCCTTATGAGAAAGCCACACCCACAAGGAGGCATACATCTAACCTGATTGACAGGCTAGACTCCACCCCTACACCCTATTTATCAAATTGACATGAAATTATGTACCTACCACCTGAGTAGTTGGATTCTACTTCTTCCTGCTTAGCCAGAAGAGGTCAAAGATGGTTCTCATGTTGTTTTTGCAGGTATAATCTCCCCAAAGCTATCAAGGTCACATCTTGCTCATGGAAGTTTTGTTTGGCTCTGATTAAAAAAAAATATATCTAGATTTGCCAATACTATAAAACAAGGATTTCTAAGGTGTCTTTGCAAATCTAAATGTCCAGATAATGGTATCTGAACCCCAGTTATACAGCCAGCTGCAATATGGACATTCCATAATATTTCAGTCCCACCTGGCAAGTTTCACTTATTTACTTACCAATCTGAAATTTGGAACCATCTGGGTTTAAATCTGTGATCACAGCAGATTGCCACACATCTGAGGAGCCACTACTGGGTTTGAACTGCTGCCCTTTTGGTGAGCAGCCTAGTGCTTAACCACTGTGTGACAAGGGCTCCTTCTAAGCTCACTTCTACACCAATACATTGGCAAGTTGACTCTACCTGTGTTTGCTTATGATTGTAAACCTAGTGTTCTCTATCACACTCTGGGGAGCTCAGTATTTCTAAGGTTCTTTTGGAAGTAAATGAAAAAGGGGCTGTTAAATTAGATCACCACCCTTGGAGGAGAGGGAGGGAGGTGACAAAGGCAATCTCTGGCTGCGGGTATGTACGCAACCTGGATGGAAAAGAAGGGCAGCTCTTCATGAAGATTGATCCCCTAACGACCAGGCTCACTACTTGGCTCAGGGTGTTTTGTTTGTTCTCCTTAAGCTTTCCAAGTCTTGCTGTATTTCTGTTGACTGCCAGCATCTTTCCTAATGAGGCAGACGAGGTCTCCACGGGCTTGGGTGAACATTTCCAATAAGCTGTTCTTGGTGGCAAGAGATGTTTCTGCACTTCCACCACGTGCGAGAGAGAGATGCCCATTAGGAGCCGGTACACAGAGAGGAAGACCTTCAGATTCACAGCACACCAGGGCCCGGGAAAGCATTTAATAGAGCTTACTTCAAAGGATGCTCAATCAAACAAGAGTGTGTTTTAGGAAGAGTTGACAAGTATGATTGAACTTTTCAGCACTTTTTGATGGTTAAAGATGTTGGGCTGTGTAATATAATCTCATTCTTTGCTTTTTTTAGGTCCCACTCACTCTTGTGTTCAGTGACTCTCCCTACTTGTAATTGGTAGCCCTTCCTTTCCCATTACAATTCCAATCAGCCACGGGGGTGAGGCGGGTGGGGGAAATAATAAAAACCAAACCAAAAAATCCCACAGCTAAGCTTGAGCATCACCAATTTGAATAGTATTTTTGAAGCCCAAGCTGTAAGATTAATCCTTCGTTATTGTAGTTTTAATTAAATTGTTAAGTTTCTTTTGCTCTACTAACGTTTGTGGAACAAAGAGGTAAACAGGGGTTAATTTGTGAATTAATAGTGGAACTTAATTTCATGAACATCAGTAAATATATAAATTAATAAAAATTGGAGAATTATGTGCTAAGTGGCCACTTTATGATGACGAGTACCTAGTTTCTCATCATTGTTTGAGATTTCCAAAAATGAAAGCCTGACTCTAAGTCATATGTATAGTGATATATTATTTGAAGACACAATATTAATTTATGTGTGAATCAGCTCTCATCACTACTTGATATGAAAGATAAAATAAGGTTGATAAAAGTAGTGTGGGTGGTGAGCTTGATTCTATTTTAGACAACTGCCCTTTAGAACAGGACTGATAACATCACTGACGAAGACTATGGGGTTTTAAAGCCTAAATCTTCCCCCCTTAGTGGGCTGCACTTCTCAGGTGTCAAATCTGAGACTAGAAGACAGCTGATCATTGACTGCAGTTATATTAATTCTTAGTGCTGAGATCGTCTAATGGCACTGGACAAGGACGGCTGCAATAAAATGTAATGTTCCTGTCCTCTATTTCATGCTGTCCCTGTTTTTTTTTCTCCCTCTGAAATGGATTGATTCGGTAATGTAGAATGTTTGCTTTCCAGCTGGTAGATCTAATTGTAAATAAACAGCTGCTCGCTGCATTGAGACAGTGGATGGTGTTGGCAGGTACAGGAGCAGGGAGTGTGGGGATAATTTAAGGCCTGTGCAGTGGAGTGTGTGGGAGACTGAGGAACCAGACACAGGCAGGGAAATATGCAGGCACAAAAACTCTTCTGGCTTCAATATAATTTCAAGGCTAACCATTTAAAGTTATAATGTCAAATAAGGGTTGGTACTTGGATTGGAATGGCCTGGGATGGCCAGGTTATGGATTAAATATAAAAAACATGCTAAAACCCAAACTAATCGCATGGCCCAAATGAACCACAGCTGCCTTTAATTGGAGACCAGAACAACTAGATGGTGCCCAGCTACCATTACCCTTTATACTGACTAGGACCATGACAGAAGGTCTTAGAATGGGTAAAAATATGTAGAACATTTTGCTTTTACAGATGAGAAGATGATGAAGATGAGAATGATGACCAGATTTAATGGACTGGAAGAAACGGGAGGAACCTCTGGAATAATTGCCCTAAGATAACTTTCTAACTTGAGGCTCAATACACTCCTGGAGGGCAAGTCTCAGCCACACAATAGATGAGCCTATAAAATAAGCCCCAACATCAGTAAAGAATGTTCTTCTTAGAACAAACAGCTATATTGGATCAAAAAGGCAACATTTGCCTAGATCTAAGACAGGGAAATCAGATGACTGCAATGGGGAGCACACAGAGGAAATGGGGGGAAGGGGTGACTCCTGGCAGGGAGGTCACCCACATCACAGAACTATTGGTGTACGAATGATTGCTTGGAAAGGAGTTCTTCATGAAAACGCACATCTAAAGCACGATCCAAGGCTCAAAAACAGAAAAAACAAAACACACCAAGGAGCAAACACAACAAAGCAAGCCCACCACCGTGCAGTCGAAGCAGACGCATACTGACCCTCCAGGACAGAGCAGTGCTGCCCCACAGGGTGTCCAATGGCGTCATCTTCATGGAAACAGATGGCCACATTCCTCTCGTGCAGGAGCTGGGGGGTCCCAACTGTTGACCCCTCGGTTAGCAGCTGAACGCCTAACCACTGCACTGCCAGGGCTTTCCAAGAAAACACAGATTTTCTTTTACCCAAGAGTCTTTTCTTTCTTTCTTTAAAAAAAAAAATCATTTTACTGGGGCTCTTACAGCTCTTATAGCAACCCATACATCAATTGTATCAAACATATTTTTACATATGTTGCCATCATCGTTTCCAAAACGTTTTCTTTTGACTTGAGTCCTTGGTATCAGTTTTCCTCCCACCCCTTCCCCACCCTTCTACCCTCGTGAACCCTGGATAAAATAGAAATTATTATTATTTTCATATCTTGCACCGTTTGTTGTCTCCCTTCACCCATGTTTCTGTTGTTCATTTCCCTGGGGTGGGGGGAGTTATATGTCGATCATTAAGATTGGTTCCCCATATCTCCCCCTTTTCCCCCCACCATCTCCCTACCCTCATGGTATTGCTACTTCCTTTACTGTTTCTCAGGGGTTTATCTGTCCTGTATTCCGTGTGTCCAGAGCTCTTATCTGTATCAGTGTACATGCTGTGGTCTAGCTGAGGTAGAACTGAGGTCACGAGAGTTGGGGTGGGGGTGAGGGGAGAGGAAGAATTAAAGAACTAGAGGAATGTTGTGTGTTTTATTGGTGCTATGCTGCACTCTGGCTGACTCATTCCTGTGACCCTTCTGTGAGGGGATGTCCAATTGTCTACAGATGGGCTTTGGGTCTCCCCATCATTCACATTGGGTCTTCTGATGCCTGATACCTGTTAGTTTTGGGTCTTCTGATGCCTGATACTTGATCCTGTGGACACCTTGGGATCATACAACTGCAGTCTTTTCTGTTGAAGAATGGAACCAGATATTGAACAGATTTTTTTTGGAGACTGCTTGCCTCCTTAGACAAGGTAGATTTGAGAAATAGGGATGAAAACACAAGGGTGAGTATGCAGTGGGGATTCTCCTGGCTTATGGGATCATGCAAGGATGATAATCAAATAATAACAAAAATGGCAGGTCCTGAGTGCATGCCATTGTCTTAGTTTTGCAAGAAATGGGAGGCTCAACCTAGGCATCTTCAGATATGGAAAATTTAGCATAGGGGAACACAGATCATCCAGAGTCACTTGATGTTTTAGTGTGAGAATTTGGAATAAGAATTTTTAGTAAGCCTATGGAGAAACACTGCAAGTGTAAGCAATTATTACACCTGGTGTCAGTCAAAAGGCAGTATCACACATCACCTGTGTTACAGACCTACAGTGATTGCCTTTTCTTCATTCTGGGGGGAGGACCTCACATGGACATCAGTACTGACATCAATGGGTGATTCCAATTGAACTTCCTTGAGTGGACATTGCTTCTTCCCTCAGAACTCAGAAAATCATCAGTACTTGTCCATTTTATCTCACTTTAATCCTCAGATGGAGTGCCAGCTTTTGGCGAGTTGAACAGCGGATCTTGGTATGTAAGAGAAAGCCCCTATTGCCAGACAAGGAGGGACCAAGCAGGAAGGGAAGGGAGACAGGCCAAGGTTTCCTTGTGACCCGGGATAGTGGAGGCACACACATATTCCCCTCCCACTTGAGAATTGAGGATGGAAAATGTGACTTAAAAACAAGAAAAAAAGATTTCAGTTATGAGACGCCAATGGGCCAGAAGCAAGAATGAAGCAATAGGCATACAGTACATGGTACAATTCATGGAGTTCCTGGATTGGGAGGAAATTGCTTCAAATGGCAGTCCCTGTGAGGGACTGCTTCTCTGTTTATAGGGCAAAGAGGTAATCTTTCCAAGACTCCTAAATTTGATACTGACCTATATTTTCAAATATGTTTTTTCTACACATTCTTAAATTTAATGTAAACCCATAATCAGACTTTAACTTTTGTAGCTATTAGTTTCTATGCCAGTGATGGTTAAGGATATGTCAACCAGACACTCCTGGGTAAAGGTAGGGTTGGAGCCCAACCTATCCATAGGATCATAGCCTGATGACCCCTCCTTGGGAGTGGGTTTTTTGGTCCAAAAAAGGGACCGAGCAGAGTGACATCCTCTGGCCCCTCTCCTTCCGTCGGAGCTATAGCTTGCCTCTAGTTCATTGATCTCCTGTTGCTTTGGTTGCTGATTCCAGAACCCATTAATGGACAACAGATGGTGAATTCATTTGCCTAACTTCAGATCCATTTACCTCTGCATCCACCAGCCTGTTGCACCTGCTCATCTTCCCCCAGCTTCTGTTTCATCATCCCGCTTCCTGTTCATCATTTTTCATGAGTCAGGAGAAGCCTGATTTGAACTGGACTGGACTTACCTACTTCTACAACTGTGTATGCCACTTCTCAATAGGAATCTCTTTCTATATACAACCACATACAAATGTCACTAGAGAACCCAACTGCACACATTGGGTTCTAGTAGTGGGGTTGTATGAAGATGGAGATGGATGCTTGTCTGACCTCTGCCTTATGGCAATTGGGTGTTGCTGGGTTTACCTTCTTCTTTGGATAGCCAGAAGAGATCAGGTAGGGCCAAGTGGTTTACTCAGTTGGTTTTTGGAAAAGCATGGGAAGTATAAGTTTTAATTCTTAGATGTTGTTTTTGGTTATCCTACCTGAAACGAATGACAGTCTTGTAAAGGAGTGCAGCTCAGGAATGAAAAACATCTCTTAAACTTCTCTCAGGCAAAGCCATGCTGCTTAGACAAAATGGCCGATAGAAGGCCAGGCAGCCTAGTTTCCTCTTTGGATATGAATGGGATAGTCTATATAAGAAAGGATTGAATTTGAGTGTTTTTAAAAGAATTGTGTTTGGGATGTGGGTCTACTGATTATACTGATTTCTCCTACCTAGCCTTATC
>NW_022111373.1:15024510-15026726 GCF_000313985.2 Echinops telfairi
GGGGAGGAAGAGAGAGTGGAGCACATCCTGGCCCACCAGGCCTGGAGGATGATATCCCGACTCTGAACAGCCAATGCACAGAGTGGACCATATAGCTGATCCCATTATGAGACACGCTGTCCTTCGGTGGCCCAGGGCCCTATGGGGGACAAAACTGGGGACTCAGTGTCAGGACTGGCCTGGACTGACCCAGTGACACCGAGGCAAAACACTAAAGGCATGTGGCAGAGCAAGGTAGGAGAAGAGCAGGGAGCTCCCGAGGGAGTATAAAGGACAGACTCTGGGGTCAGAGCGTGGCACCCCACCTAACTTGACTGGAGGACACACCTAGAGTTCAGAAATCAGACCTTGATCTATTTACAGGTTTTTCTTTCTTTTTAAAATTTTTTCTTTTCCTTTTAATTAATTTATTCTTTATGGGTTATTGACTTTCTTTTTTGTTGACATCACTGTGTTCTCATTCGTCACCTGTCTTGCTATACCTTGTTTTTTGGTGCATAATATTATCTCTATAGATCTATCTAGATAAGATAGGCTGGATGAATAGTCTGGAGGAGAAAACAATGGGACCAATGGTTCCGGGGGGACATGGGCAAGGGGAAGGAGGGGGTAAGGAGGTGGTGTTGACCAACCCAGGGACAGGGGAGCAACAAGTGATCCAAAATTAGTGGCAAGGAGGTTGTGAGAGGCCTGGTAGGGACTCAACAATGGCAATGTAACAGAGAAATTACTGAAACCTGAGCATGAAGTGAGCTGAGCATGATAGCAGGACAAGAGGAAAGTGAATTCCTCTTCTCTCTTGCCCTTCACCATCATCCTTGTTGGGAGTCTGTTTGCCTCCAGGGTTGGCCTCATGTGGACCAATGACCCTGAGAGCCAACCTCCAAGCTACTGATGCTCTGCTCTTGGATTCACTCCACTCTACACTCATTGGCCTGTGATCTCCCTCCTTTCTGTTTCACCTTTCTGCATCATGGGTCTGTCTGAAGCTATATGAGTATGAAGAGGGTCTTGGCCAGCTTCAATCGCATGGTTGAATTGGACTGGGCTGAGTTGTCTTTGTGGTATAAAATTATTATTTTTTTTCAATATCCATTTTATTTTATTTTTTAACAGTTTTATTGGAACACAATTTACATATCATAGAATTGAATAGTTCAATCATTCAAACATATCAAAGGGGAATTGTACAATCACCACCACATCCATCCTAGAGCATTCCCCCTTCCCCCCCATGGTTGATTCACCCCCAAAATGAGCTGTGCAAGCACGATCAGCTCCAGTGCTCCCACAATCTCCCGCTATCATCATTTACTCCCAGACTCCCCCTTCCCTGCCCCAATCTCCCACCCCCCTCCCCTACATTCCTTGTAACACCTTGTATCAGTTATTATCATTGTACATTCACTCCTCCTGCTATTCACAGCTGGGAAACCCCACAGAAAACAATGAAAAACAAATCACACTAAGTTGATAAGGATAAGATCACATTAGTATAAAGACAAAAATACAAATAATGCATGACAGGGTGAAGACTCCAATTAACATTCAAGAAGCCAAGGAAGACGTTTTTTGTCATGGAGCAGCTAAGAGATACTTGCCCCAAGAACAAATTCAGGTCGTGTCTATGGGGAGTCAACTGGACAAGTACCAAGTTCTATCCAGCATAGTCAAGGTTACAATGCTCTCTGCCTGCGAGGAGGGCTGTTTGGGACTCTTGCCTTTGGCTATAGCAGATCTGCCAGAGGTTGGGTCTGACTGTGTACCAGTGGTTCTCAACCTTCCTAATGCCATGACCCTTTAATACACTTCTTCATGTTGTGGTCACCCCCAACCAAATTATTTTCATTGCTGCTTCATAACTGCAATTTTGCTACTATTATGAATCGTAATGTGCATATCTGATATGCAGGATGCATTTTCATTGTTACAAATTGAACATAATTAAAGCATAGTGATTAATCATAAAAACAATATGTAATTATATATTGTGAAAGATTTATTTCTAATGACAAATAAATGAAATTTTGTCTTGAAGCATGGTGTAGCATGGCTAACAGTCTTCATGCTGGTTACTTATATGTGGCTGTATCTGCATGTGGGTGGACCTGCCTGGAGATGGATAGAGCAGCAGTGTTTTGGTTCCTAAGACCATCGGAAATATGTGTTTTCCAATGGTCTTAGGTGATCCCTGTGAAAGGGTCATTCGACCTCCA
>NW_022111373.1:15028245-15030504 GCF_000313985.2 Echinops telfairi
TTGGGGCCGGCCCCCCAGACTTTGGATGTTTTTCAAATAACCAACCTTGCAGTTAGTAGCTGGGTTCTTAACTCCAGGGATGCCTAAACAGAAACAGCCCAGACCCAACTGTGCTTACTGCCATCAATTCCATTCCAACTCATAGTGACCTTACAGGACAGAGTAGAACTGCCCTTGTTTGTTTCTGAGACTATAGATCTTTATGGGAGTAGAAAGTCTCCTCTTTCCCTTGAGGAGTGGCTAGTGGTTTCAAACTTCTGGCTTAGCAGTTAGCAGACCGCGATGTAACCCTCTATGCCACCAGGGATTCTAACAGAAAGTCAATACTCCCTAAACAATTTCTCCACATTTTCTACTCTACCTTATGCCCACCATCCCAAGCTCTGGTAGCCACTAACAGCCTTTGTCTTTATGAATTTGCCTGTTCTAGATAATTTATGTAAGTGGAGTCATACAGTCTCTGTCTTTTTGTATCTGGCTTATTTCACTCAGCATAGTGTTTTCAAGGTGCAATCAAGTAGCATGCATCGGAAGTGGGACTTCGAATCATTTCCTTCTGGTTTGGCTCTCTGCTGGGAATGTTCCTTTCCTCCAATACACTGCATCAGAATCTACCTTTAAGCAGGGTCCCTCCATGATTCTTATTTACATAAGGATCATCCGGGATCAATACGGCCTTCACTCGAAAAGAATCATTCTTTTCTTGTTACTAGGGATGGGAGGGGAAGAGAAGGGGAATTACTGACTTGCATATCAACATGTGTTAACCTGGGTGAAGGGGAAGCCAATCTACACTAAAAAGGAGGCTGGTTAAAACATGTTGGAGCTTGAGGAAGATACTGGGAGTAGTAGAGGAATAAAGACAATAGGGGTAAATACTGTTATGCACACCGTTCTGCATTAACAATAACCTACAGGATAATGCTGATGGACATGAAGGCTGGACGGGTATGAGAGTGAGAGAATGCTCATGAACATGTGTGGACTTGACAGAAGATATTTTTACGTGTGTATTTAGAACATATAGGGTGCCAGGTAATCAGCAATTGCTTAGACATGGTCCCATTCTTTAAGGGAACGCATCCCTTGTTCTGGGAGTGTGGCAGTACAGATAGGTAAAACCGGATGTTGGCATGACATAGTTCTGAAAGACAGTGCAACAGATTCCACCTTGGTGAGTAGTGACTGGGGACTGAAAACTTGACGGCCATGGTGACAGCCATCTCAGGTGCAACTATTGGTCTGTCCGCACCCGGAGGAAGGAAGAGTGAAGAAAGGTGCGCTGAAACAATAAGTCCAAATGTAGCATGTGAACATCAGTCCCCAGGACCCCAAGGCCACAGGAGCTAGATGGTACTTGACCGTTGCTCCAAATTGCTCAGGATAGGATCACGTTAGAATGTTCCACATAGAGTTGAAGAAAAACGTGGAACAGAACTCAATATCATGAAGAAGACCGGGCGCTCTGGTTGACTGTGGACCGATGAAACCTGGGAACGATGGCCCTTGGGGATGCTTCGGGCTCCTTCTTGGACTCAGTGTCAGCTAACAGCATCAGCCAATGATAGACAAGTCTGTCCAGGGAGCAATGGCACTAAGGAGGCAGGCACGTCTTAAAAACAGTCAACGATTTGAGATAGAAAGAGAAGCATTTACCAAAGGACAACATGCAGGGGGCTAAGAAAGAAGGGGAAATGGAAACAAACTACAGGAAGAAAATGGGATAAATGATGCTACCGTTACATTGTGGGGATTGAAATCACTGAGAAGAAATACAATGTGCATGACATGTTGAATGGAAAACTGGTATACTCTGTAAAACTTCACACAATTCACAATAAAAAGTGAGCGAGTGAGATAGCTTGGTAAAATGTAGATTCAGGGTCAGTATATCTGGAGTAGAAAGGCAAATTCTCAGCAGAGGGTTGAACTGGTTCAAAGCCCTGATCTGAACTGAAAACTGTTTATATGAGGGGGCAAAGGAAGAAGATGGAGCTCATTAGTTATCTCGTATTCGCCTGAACTCCATAATGAGGTAGTTGCCTTCCCCTGCATTAAACAAGGGCAGCTTGACCCTGACTTTGTCAGCCCTGTATTGCCACAGCCCTTCTTCTCGTAGTTCATAGCAGCTGCTTCATGGGGAGGAGGAAGCCACTTCACACTATTAACTATGCGACATATTCTAGCTTATAAAGCTTGTAGGTCTGTGCTCAATTTATACTGATCTGAAACAGCCCAATGATCTGTAATGACGAGGAT
>NW_022111373.1:15030996-15037882 GCF_000313985.2 Echinops telfairi
GCTAGATAAAAAGGTAATGTGTGGGTGGCAATGTAAGGTAAGAGTTGTAATTATGCTATAAATATCAGATGCTTATATCTTCTTTCAGTTTTCAGTAGCACTGACACCTGTTGGTATATCTGGGGTAGGGAATGATAAGTGTATACATCCGAGATTTCAGAATAGAACACTTTATTTTTTAAAATTACGGTTAGCACTTCCTAATTGTATAAATTTGGGTGTATTTCAACCCTGAGACCGGAGGCAGCCTGGATCACTGCCTTATTACCTTGTGTCAGGCAGAATAAAAAATCTGTTCAGAGACAAGAGTGAAAAGCATCATCTCGTCTTGGTTTCCACTGTAGAGAAGGATGTTTGCATTCTGAATGGGCTTGCTTTTTCCACAAAGCTCTGTTTGCTGTGACTTTGTACTCTATAGCCTTCAAGGAGATTGGCGGTGGATTATATTTTCTATTGTCTAGGAGCCCGAGTGTTATAGTGGTCACCAGCTGGACTGCTAACTGCAAGATCAACTGTTTGAAACCACCAGACACTCTGAGGGAGAAAGACGAGGCTTTCTACCTCCTTAAAGAATTAGTCTCAGAAACTCACAGGGGCCTTTCTACCCTGTCCTACAGGGTCCTCATGAGTAGCATTGACTCAATGGCAGTGAGTTTGGTTATGGCTGAGTGTTAATTCTAGTTTTCTTCTTCTGTCTGATGTGAACATAGCTTTGCTTTTGGACAAAGCAGAGATTTTATGTAATAAACGATGTGGCAATTGACCTTTTTTTCATTGAATCTACTTAAAACAAAATTATTCTGTAGGATAAGAAGGAAAATATACTTAAAACGGTCCACTTGCTTCCAAAATGAATGGAGTCATTTTTATTTCTCTTTTACTCTTTTTGGGAAATTCAGATAGAAAACAGTTTGCCATTGGTTAAATTTGATTATCGGGCACTCCTAACCCTTAACATTATGCTGTTTCCCTGACTGTCTGCGCCCCTGGAGGAGACCCTTCAGGTATTTTCCTCTTCCATTGTGCATTGGCATTGCTGACAGTTTGCAGGTGAGCTGGAGTTTCCATGCATTCTCAAGTAAAGGAGCTGCCAGGGCCAAACAGGTACAGACTGTTGGACGCTGTCAAATTGATTCTGACTCATCGTGGCCCCATGAGACAAAAGGGCATGTGCAACCCCCCACCCCCCACCCCCCACTGGCTTTCCTGGGGTACACTCTTTATGGGAGAAGATCTTCAGGTCTTTTCTCCAGTGGTGCGGCTAACGGGTTCAAAGTGCAGACCATTTTGTTGCTAAATTCAGACATTTTCTGATATCTCATAATTTCAGAATAAAAGCCCAAAGTTGAGACCATTGGCACTGAGTACGGAGGGCCGAGAGCATCCAGGGCCCCACCCCTCCAGTATTTGGGAAATGGTAGTTTGACGTCACTGCCCTTCTAGGGTCTGTCAGTGAAGATCAAAGTTCCTTCAAGGAGAGAATCTGTTTGCTCCATGAGCTAAGTGGAGATATTGCGGCATTTCCTTCCCATCCTACCCCTCCTAAATAAGCAGGGGTTAAACCCACTGCCACTGAGTCAATTCTGACTCTTAGTGACCCTGAGGACAGCACAGAATTGTTCCATTGGGGTTCTGAAATGGCAAATCTTAGGGGGAAGACAGCCTCCTCAATCTCCCATGTAGTTGCTAGTGGGCATAGAATGCTGACCCTGCAGTTAGCAGCACAGCACTTAACCAGGGCTCCTTCAATCAACAGCAGATTCCGAGAATATCACGCATAGGAACTGGGCATGGCTGAAGAAGGAGAGATTGTTATCCCGCTGGATACTTGCTGAGCTGCAGAAATTGGTGAGAGGGACAGTAGGGCAGACTGTGGCCAGGAGTTCCCTCTAGAACTTCACTTACGCCCTAGACTTAGAAGTTGCTGCCTGCCTCTGGTACGCAGAGTTCTAATTCTAATACCATTGGAGAGAGCATCCCATCCCTGAAGGGTGGGTCCAAGGTAGGAGTGAAGCATCTGAAGTCCTTCTGATGTGGCCAGGCTGTGTGAGTTGTCTGCGGGGTCAAACAGATATTGCAGGGGTGAGCCGAGATTCAGTCATTTTCGGCTGCCCTGCTCAAGAGAGAGACACCGGAAGCCCAGGCATTCCAGCAGCAACAGACTGTGAGCTGTCTTGCTCAGAAAGGCCTCCAGACATCAAAGAGTAACCTGTCCATGCCAAGGAACACGGCAGTGTGGAGATCTTAAGGGATCCCAAAGAATAGACTCTTGAATACCAACCCAACTGAAGGACTGAAAGAACAAAACAATCTTATTTGTAAGTATTGCTTTAACTGTGTCTCACAAGCCTTTCTATGTCACACTTTCATTGTCATCATTGCTAGTTGCTGTCAAGTAAATTCTGACTCACGGTGACCCCGTGTGGGCAAGATTGCCTCAGAAGTTTTCAGGGTTGTGATCTTTTGGAGGTGGGTTGTCAGCCTTGTCTTCCAATCTTTTGACTAATAGTAGATTACTTACCCATCTGTACCATATAGAATTCTGGGTAAAAAAAAACCCAAATTGGAGAGACAGGGGTTTTGAGTGAAATTCCCATTGTCCAGTCTTCTTCCCCTTGTCTTCTTAACCAGTAGACCCCCTGATCCTTTGTGGGGACTCAGGAGAAACAGGACAGTGAGTAAGTTATTGGCACGGAGTGCTGTGTGTGAGGTGGGTTGTTGAGTCCTGTGAGTTGATTCCACTTCACTGGGATCCTAGGGGCCAGCGTAGACCTGTCTCATCCAGTGTCCTAGGCCATGAGCCTTATGGGAACAGACTGCTGCATCTTTCTCCCATGGAGTAGTTGCTGGACTTGAACTTCTGACCTTTTGGTTAACAGCCAGATGATTTAACCACTGCACCAACAGGACTCCTTTTGTGTGATGTTTAAAATTTTCTGAAACTAGACCTGTTGCCCCTCAAGTGGATTCCTACTCAACTTATCCTACCGGAGAGAAGCACTTCTCCGGAGGGCTTCCAAGACTGTGCTCGTAGGGAGGCCGACTGCAGTCTCTTTCTCCAGCATCAGCTCAGCACTTCACCGCCGAGTCACCAGGGCTCCAGTATGGTTAATAGAAAACAGTGGTTTTGACTAGTGTGTCCAGGTAGGCCCCTATAAAGATGGCAGGAGGACAAATAGGAAACGATGCATTGCGTGGTACAGCAGCAATTAAGAATGAGCCATACTTTCCTCCTACTACAAATTGAGGGAGTTGCTAGTGTTATAGGCATATGTCAGTTGAGAGGATGGTATAGGGCACTCACTGAAAGCTCTGCAATTCGAACCTACTAGCTGTTCATGGGAGAAAGACGAGACAGTCTACTTTCATAAAGATCGACAGTGTCTGGCATTCTGTGGGGGCAGTTCTACGTCATCATCTACAGTGTGGTGACCCAAGGCAACAGGTACTCTTACTACTTGGAGTAAGAAAAGCGAGTCCTTTATTTCCCTGACTTGTTTTTTTCTCTGTGAAAGTCATGGAGAATGAATGGCAGCCTCCATACCAGTCTGGGTAGAGGTAACATAAAATAGTGCAGGTGGAAATGCTCAAAGGATAACATGAGAACTTCCCAAGGTTAGCTAGTTAGTTGGAGAGTGGATGTGAACAATACAGAGATCATCTCAGAGATCTCTGTGATTGTTAAAGATCCGGAGGCTCCACTGAAGCCTCTGTGTTCACCCTTTTATGTGCGACCATTTAAAATGATTTTGAGAAATTAACTGGAGATTGACACTGATACACTACCATTGTTCACATAGGACATGCCATGGTGTCAATTGACAGGATATTCATATGTCCCATGAGTAAGATTTAGAAACTGATTAGGCTACTGCATTTATTTTAAAGCAACACATTAAAACAAAACAGCACCAGCTGGTGGCACTGAAAGTGTACAACCCTTGTGGAAATAGTATGGTGCTTCCTCAAAAAGCTGGAAGCAGAAAGACCACATGACCCAGCAATTCCTCTGCTTGGTATCGATCCTAGAGAAGCACGAGCCATGGCATGAAGAGATCTGTGTACACCCACAGTCATCTCAGCACTATCCACAATAGCAAAACAGGGGGAACTCTCTAAGTACCCAGCAGTCGAATCATAAATCAATTTTGGTATACACACATAACAGAACACTACCAACGTTAACGTATAACGCATCTAAATATAGATACATTTTGAGGACATTATGCTGGGTTAACTTAGTCACAAAAGAACAAATGTTGCAAAAGACGATTATTATGAAAAGCTAAGGAAAGCTTTTCTCACTGAAAGGATCATTCTTTGATGGTCACCAGGATGGAAGGGGAAGAGATGTGGTGGTGGTGGCGGCGGGGTGGCGGTAGTTATAGGATTGTTGTTATGTGCCATTCAGTCAGCTCCCTCTCGTGGTGGCCTTATAGACACCAGAATGAAGCTCTACTGGGCCTTGTGCCTTCCTTACAATTGTGGTTATGTTCTAGCTACTCATTGCAGCCACCATGTCAATCCATCTTGTCAATGGTCTTCTTTTTCATTGTCCCTCTACTTGACCAAGCATCATTTCCTTTTTCAGGGACTGGTTTCTCCTGAAAACATGTTTGAAGTGCGTGAGATGAAGCCTAGCCATTCCTTGCTTCTAAGGACAATATTGGTGGTATTCCCTGGTTGTTACATTTGATTGTTAGAAGGCAGACAAGTGTTAATTTGGGTAAAGGGATAGGCAATATACACTAAGAGGGAGGTTGGAAAGAAAAGATGGTGTCAGGGGAAGGGATTTTGAGCTTTGTATAAGTTAACGTAACAGGGGAAAATATTATTGTATAAAAGGCCCTGCAATGATGTTGATCTATGATGAGATGCTTGGAAAGACATGTAGGATCCACAGGTGTGGGAGGGAGAGGAGGAGTATGCACCCCCACTTTGATGGAGGAGATTTGTCTGCAAGCATTGATTTTGTTGTTAATACATCCATGAATGTGGTGCAAAATTATGAAGATTTTTTGATTTAGACATGAACAAACACCTTGCAGGAATGGCTTGCCTGCTTTGGGGGAGATGCCAAGGTCAAGTGGCATAACATAAATATCAAAGACTGGGTTAGTAGAGACTGGAGACGTAAAAGTTTGGGAGCAGCCTTTTAAGGTACAAAAATTGGTCTCTCTCTGTCTGGGGGAAAGAATGATGAAAATAAAAAGACACATGGAAACTAGTAATCCAGTGGATCTCAGTCTTCACACCCTGAGACCAGAAGAACTAGATGGTGCCCATCCACTACTACTACCAATTGCTTTGAAAAGGATCACATTAGAAGGCTCTGCATAATGAAAGAAAATGGAAATAGAATTCATAATCATAACATAGACCAGGCTTATTGGTCTGATAGAAACTAGTGGGACCCCTAAGACTATGGGCCTTTGTCACCCTTCAAGTCTAGAACTGCACTCACCCTTGTGTTATTTTAATCACATAAGACCATTGATCCAAGAACAGAGGATTAGGAAGGAAGGAGGAATGGAAACTAGAAACAATGGGATAAGTAATGGAACATTAAGAGGATTGAAATGGTTGAGTTAAAACAAAATGCATACACATTATTTAATGCAAAGCCGGTTATCTGCTCTGTAAACCTTCTCCTAAATTACAACAGAACATTTAAAAAAGTATTAGAAGCAATTGCACGTTCATGCACAGGATAGCGCCTGCAACAAGGGGCGCAACCATAGCAGTGATGGTGTGGATGGTGCAGGAACGGCCAGGGCTTTGAGACACTAATATATTTCACTGTCTTGATCCAGGGCTGTGTACATTTTCTTGCTGCTTGCCCCACTGTTGATAGATGGGATTGTAAATCACATATGGAAACTTGGCTTTCACTTATTACAAGAGGAGATGTTTAATTAAGGGAAACAGAGAAGCTCTTGCTGTGTTTTCTCCTTCTTCATTGAGTTTATGACCTTCAGGGGATGGGGGTTAATTAATAGAAAGTTCATGAGCCTTCCCAGATAGTTACCACCTTGGGCACTCAGCTAACTGGAGAGAGATATAGCCAGTTAGATGGAAAGCAAATGTTTCTGACTTACGTCTTCCTCTTATAACTATATATTTTGTAACCTTTTACAAAGGAGACCCCTGGATTTACAAAAGAGGGGACAGACATACATCCTCTTATGTAATTTCCTCACAGAACTGAGACAAACTCCAAGGCTGCATAAACAGCCAGACACTTTCTCATTAGTATTTTTGTAGTTATTTTTGGGTTGTTTTATAATCTATGCATAATTCCTGAGAACGCTTTCTATTTTGTTCATGGTGCTTTGGTGGGAGTCAAGGAGAGGATGTCAGCTCCAACAGGAAAACACAGATGTGTGAGCCTGCATAGGCACCTGGCAACAGCAAGAAAAGTAGACTTTGGTGGGGCCTGATTTGGGTGGATGTGAAATAGTTCTTTTTGTCATGAATGCATTAAGAAAGTAGTCTTTATATATTGTGATAGGTTTTGTGTCAACGTTGTTGGGCCCAATCCTCAGTGGTTTGGTAGTGAACACCAGCAATCCCCCATGACCTGATTTAACACAGCCTGTGGATTGCTACATCTCCACAAAGATATGAGATTAGGGTACAAGGCAAGCCCCAGACTCAGAGACTGCTATCTCCTGACAGAAGTGGTCAATTTAAATCTTGTGTATTTCATCTGGTGACGTTCACATGTACAGCCACCATTTATGTTGTTGAAAGAAAAGTATTTGCAATGAAGAAGCCATTGGTCTTGCAAAATTCTACTAGGCAGTCTCAACATCTACATCATTTCTTGAGAGAATGTTGTGTTTTCCAGATTTCAATCTTCTTGGTTTGCAACATTCTCATTTCA
>NW_022111373.1:15039244-15040921 GCF_000313985.2 Echinops telfairi
GTGATCACACAGGTTGATATGTTGTTCCATGTGGGCTTTGTTGCTTCTGAGCTAGATGGCCGCTTGTTTACCTTCAAGCTTTTAAGATGCCAGATGCTATATCTTTTGATAGCCGGGCACCGGCTGGCCAATTTTTAAAGGAATAGATCTCCAAGTCATTTTCCCTAGTTTATCTTAGTCTGGAATGCCCACTGAAAACCACAACATGGGTGACCCTGCTGGTATTTTAAATATCAGTAGCATAGCTTCCAGCATCACACCACAGCACAACAAACTGACAGACAGGCTGTGTGAATGAGAATTAGAGCTGCTTAGTAAAATGAATTGTTTTCTGGGCTTCAGAAAAGATAGAACATCTAAACTAAGTCAATAGAGAGACATTATAATATTTTTAACTGCGGTGGACTAAGATTTCAGATACCTTATGGAGATAGATAGATGATGAAGCAATTACACTATTTTGAGAAAAGGAAGAATTGTAAATTTAATTTAAATAACAGGTGTATTATTTTCTTTTAAATTGGTTATGAAAACATGCTGTTATTTTGTTAAGGAGTCCTGGTGGTGCTGTGGGATAAGCATTGGTCTGATAACCAAGAGGTTGGTGGTTCAAACCACCAGTTGCTCCTCAGGAGAATGATGAAGCTGGCTGCTCTTGTAAAGATTTACAGTTTGGGAAACCCTAAGGACCAGTTCTACCCTGTCTTACAGAGTTGCAATTGACTTTACCGCAGTCATTTGGGGGTTTGATTATTTTATTACAAGTTTTACAGGTTATGATGGATACTCTGAAAACTCTCACTGAAGTTCTTACTTGGACATTGGAGTCATTTCCAATGTGTAATATTTTCTAACATGGTTAAAATTATCAAGATGAAGAACTTGCTATTTTCCTTGGGAGAGACATTCCTTATTTCTATGCTCAATGAGCATAATAGTCTAAATGGGTGAATTCCTTGATGAATGGTCATGTACCAATGAATGAAAATATTTGATTGGACCTTTGTAAGTTGTTTCATTATGACCTGGAAGGCCCAGGAAATTATCTATAAGTGCATATACCCATAACCCAAGACCTTTCCTTCTCTTTTCTCTTTATTTGCTTAAAAATGTATTATATCTGTGAAAAACAGACTAGTTTATAGGCCATTTTTAAGAATCGCATAATGTCTATTCAGAATTGTATACATTTATTGTGAAGGACATGAGAATGTAGTAAAAATGATAAACACCTTTTGTTATTTGTCTTGGTATTTTGTACTTTGCTTTCAGATAGCTGTACTAACCCAAGGAAAGCTTTTTCTCAATCCCTTTGCAATCTGTGATATAAAATAAGCCATTTATATCTTTCCCTGTTTCGGAGCCCTAAAGCCTATACTTTGAAATTTTGAGGAGGCAATTTCTACAATAGCAATGTGTAGATATATTCTGCAGTAGTTATATTGAAAGCTGCCTTTTCTCTGTTCTCAGAAGTATTGCTACTAAACGCTGTGACCTAAATTCAACACGACAAAACAAAACATTTGTGTTTTTCTATTTTCTTCAGCCATGAAAATATTACAGGTAGAACTATTTTGTGAGTCAAGCCTAAGGGTGTGAAAGTCACTGTGCGTCCTTAAATTGAAGATTTTTTATTTTCAGTCAGACTGAAGCACAGACACAATACAGGCAGAAGGT
>NW_022111373.1:15041589-15043292 GCF_000313985.2 Echinops telfairi
GGAACAGAAGACCTAGTCTTTCTCCCAA
Organism: Echinops telfairi; assembly: GCF_000313985.2. Lineage (NCBI taxonomy): Eukaryota > Metazoa > Chordata > Mammalia > Afrosoricida > Tenrecidae > Echinops > Echinops telfairi. The sequence goes on from NW_022111373.1 coordinate 15,041,618, forward strand.
GGTGGTTTCATGCTGCCCACCATGAGCCTCACAGACCAGCTCACAACCACTACGCCACTGCAAATCTTAAGAGCAGCAGCAGAGTGTTGTCTGCTATAGTATAGGAAGACAAACCCCTCAGGTTGGAAAGTATTTAAAGTATGATTGTAAAAGTCCTACCTCCTTAAAGTAGTCAATCTTAATGGCATGGATGGAGTAGAGCTTTTGGGACCCTTACTTGCTAATGGGACATTACCCAAAATTAGAAGAAATAGCTGCAAACATCCATTAATAATCAGAACATGGACTATATACAATAAGACTCTAGGAAAACTGGAAGTTGTCAAAGATGAAATAGAATGCACAAAGATTGATCTACTAGGCATGAATGAGCTGAAATGGAGTGGTGCTGGATCTTTTGAATGGGACAGTCACATGGGTTACTATGCCAGGAAGGCCAAGTTCAGGAGAAATAGTGTATTTATCAACAAAAAGAACCTGTCAAGATCCTCCTTGAAGCACAGTGCTATATTTGATGGGATAATAGCTATTCCACTCATGAGGAAATCCACTTAACACATTTATTCAACTGTGTGCAATGAGTGGTAAACCCAGCAATGAAGAAATCACAGAATATTCGAGCTGAAATATATCAAATGTGCAATCAAGATTCATTGATAGTTACTGATGATTGGAATGCAAAAGTTGGAAACATAGCGGAATGGTAGTTGGAAAATATGGCCTTGGTGTCAGAAACAAAACTGAAGATTGCACGTTAGAATTTTGCAAGGCCAATGACTTCATTCCCTAGCATGAGAAGAATCAGATGACCCTTATCCCAAGGTGATGGAATTGGTCATTGGACTTTGGTTCGCATCTGTTGCTTTGAGGGTGAATGGTGACCTGGGACTTCTATATATTTATTATTTTGGGGCTTTCTTTGCTTCTTTCTGACATGTGTTAGTCTGGAACGCATGGTTCTGCCTTGGTGAATGAATGCTATTGAGGTAGCTACATGATCTGGTGTCAATTTGAGAGGATTACGAGTGTAGGGGTGGAGTCTGGCCTGTCAATCAAGATATAACCATTGAGGCCGCTGTGTGAGCATAGCCTCTCCTGAGGATTCTGGGAACTCCTGTGTTTTTTCCCTTGGAGGCGGCAGACACTCCGCTCTCTCTGCTCACTCCCTTGGAGACTTTATACAGACCAGGCTGACTTCCTACAAGACATCCCTGAGGAGAAGCTACAGGGATCTACCCTGATGCAGCCCTGGGAACTGGAGGAGCCACATGGAGACCCCCGTCAGAGCTGACATACTTCTGCCACCACTGACTTCGCACCCACTGGCCTGTGATCTTCCCGCATTCAGTGTCATTGCATGTGTCTTGTGAGTCTGAAGAGGACTTTGGAGATTGGTATCGGACATATGGGCTAATATCAGACTAATGGACTTGATCTGGACTGGACTGGGATGTTTTCTCAATATTCAACTGCTCTTATATAGAAACTTCTTTCTTATTCACATATGAATCTCTACAAATTTGTTTCTCTATTCTACCCTGACTAACACAGTTATTGAAAGTTTTGCCTTATTCCCAACCCTCACTGTTCATGTAAAATTGTACCCTGTCACTTAAGCTTTTATTTTATTTATTTATTTTTAAATAATTTTATTGGGGGCTTGTACAACTCTCAT
>NW_022111373.1:15043893-15048771 GCF_000313985.2 Echinops telfairi
ACACATTTTGGTGTGCTTCTTCCACGTGGGCTTTGTTTCTTCTGAGCTAGATGGCCACTTGTTTACCTTCAAGTCTCTAAGTCCCGAGATGCGCTGTATCTTTTGATAGCTGGGCACCATCAGCTTTGCTTGGCACACAGTTGTATTAAGCAATCTTTTATGGAAGGTGAGTATCGTGGAATGCCAATTTAATGCCAATTTAATAGAACAAAGTGTTCTTGCATTGAGGGAGTACTTAAGTGGAGGTCCAATGTCCATCTGCTACCTTAATACTAAACCTAGAAATATATGCCCATAGATCTATTTCCCCATCATCATATATAAATATATTTATATATGTACATGCCTGTATTTAGACCTCTATAAATGCCCTTTGCCTCCTAGTACTTTCCTCTATTTCTCTTTACTTTCCTCTTGTCCCACTATCTTGCTCAGCCTCATTTGGGTTTCAATAATTCCTCTCGGTTACATTGCTCTTGATCAATCCGTACCAGGCTTCTTACACCTTCCTCACCACTGATTTTGGATCACTTGTTGTTCCCTTGTCCCTGGGTTTGTTAACACCACTTCCTTTCCCCCACCTCCCCCTCTCCCATGTCCCCCAAAACTGTCAGTCCCTTGTTTTCTCCTATGGATTGTTTATCCAGCCTATCTTATCTAGATAGACCTGCAGAGATAATAATATGCACAGAAACAAGATAGAGCAAAACAAAGCAATGAAACAAAACAACAACAAAAATGACAAAAAAATGAGAAAAGCCTGTAAATAGTTCAAGTTCTGTTTCTTGACCTTTAGGAGTGTTTTCTGGACAAGTCTGATGGGGTGCCACCCTCTGGCCCCAAAGTCTATCTTTGGTACTCCCTTGGGACTTCCTTGCTCTGCTCCCTCTGCTGTTCTATTGCAGGCCCTTAGTGTTTTCCTCGGGGTGGTGCGGTCAGATCGGGTGCAATTCCCACACTGTATCTCCAGTGTTGTCCCCTGTCGGGCTGTGGGTCAGTGAGGGATGTCATGTTTTGTAGTGGGGCTGGCCATATGGTCCTCTCTTGCATTGGCTGCTCTGAGCAGGGATATTGACTTCAAGGCTTGGTGGGCCAGGATGTGCTCTACTCTCTCTTCCTCCCTCTTCATTTGCTCCCGTGTTCTCTGATCAGATATGTCCCTCTCCCGGAGCTGTAGCTTCAGTGCTGTCCTCTGAAGTAAATTATTCTGGGGGGAGGAGTGGCTGTCCACTTGGTTGGGATTGGGGCTGGCCACTCAGACCTCTCTACTGGGTCCCTGCTTCATGCCGGTATGTTGCGTTCACATCTTGGAGCACCGGGTTGAAGTCTAGTTCCTCTTTCCCTGTGGTGATATAAACAATGCCCTTCCCTTGGGTGGGTTAGTGCCCTGTTCCCCCGCTATCCTTCTTTTTTTCTTTATCCCTCTCCTTTTTAGTTGGCTACCATATGTATGTATCCCTGGATTTGGTCTGGCCCCTGCCCTACTACCTGGACCTCACCCCAGGAATGTTTTTATACAATAGCTTTTCCCCTATGCCCCTTTTGCATTTCTTTTTTTCAAGCTTATCTCAGTGGACTCATATTGTAATTGTCCTTTTGTGGTTGGCTTTCTCCGGTTCTTCCCGTGGGGCAGTCACTTAAGCTTTTAATCTGTACAAGTCATGTATTGTGGTATTAAAATATAGCCTATATATGCATATTTTACTTTTCTCAACAATTTTAAAAATTCTATATCATTGACTAAATTACTGATACTATCAGTAGAATTATCTTAGGCCTCATAAGGATGATTTATAATGTTTTCTATCATAAAATAATAATGATATATCTAAAGTGAACCAGAGACATTTATGAACCATAGACACCTGGATGGATTTGGTGCTCACAGTTAATCATAGTCCAACCTAAGAACAACTGGTTCTTATGACATGGCCCTACTCGATACTTGCCCTCATTAAGAGATCACTGAAGATATGGGTACTATAGCAAATTATGGTGAAGAAACCTGATGGTGCTTGGTTATCAGAAAGAATAGCATCTGGGGTCTTAAACGTTTGTCTTAAAACAAGCAGTCATCTAAGTGAGGTGTCAACTAAGTCCTCATAGAAGAAGCATGCCAACTGGTGTGATTTAAGGACTGTAAATAGTAAAATCCAAATCTGAAAAAGGGAACTGTATCAGAGCTTAAGTTATGAACGCTCAGTTTGCAGGAGATGATGGATGACAGTGGAAACCCAGAATCTATTTGCAGGGCCCCCACATTGATTAAGCATCTGCTAAATCCACTCTCACCATAGTTGAGGGATGTGAATAGATCTGCTATCTGAAAGACAGAATTAAAGCTAATTATGGCAGATGTAGTTAGGCTAAAATGTAACATATTTTCATACAATCTCCATGTTGACCTATTTTAAAGTAGTTTCAGTTATCAGTATTTTCTGCTTTCTTTTCTTTTTAAGAAATAATAGTTTTATTGACATATCTTAAGCAATCCAATATACCCATTCACATACAATTGTGTTGTTCAGTCACATTGAGTGGACTTATACAACCATTAATGCTATAAGCTCCCCATTCCTACCTTTCCCTCCCTCTTTTCCTATACCCTCAGGGTACCATTATTTCTTTTACTGTTTCTGCAGGGTTATCTATGTCAGCTTTAATGTACTGAAAAATCTTAAGTACACAAATGAACATAAGAAAATCTAACATGATTGACAAGGTAAAACAAGTAACAGCTTTAATAATAAGGGGAGGTAATATCAAGGAACTAGTGGATAATTGTGTGATTCATCAGTGTCATACAGCAAACTGGATTTATCGTCTTTTCCATGTGGCCCTTCGGAGAGGGACTGTCCAGTTACCTTGCAGGTGAGTGTTGGATCTCTATTGCATCCCCACCCCCTTCACATTGAGTTGGTTGTGTGTTTCTGAACTTCTGATACCTCTTCCTATTGACACCTCATGATCACACAGGCTAGTGTGCTTCTTTCCTGTGGGCTTTGTTGCTTCCCTGCTAGATGGCTGCTTATTTAATTACAAGCCTTTAAGAACTCAGATGCTATATCTTTTGACAGCCGGGCACCATCAGCTTGCTTCAACACATTTGCTTAGGTACCCATTTTTGTCTTCAGAGGTCGTGTTAGGCAGGTGAGTATCATACAGTGCCACATTATTAGAACAAACCGTTCTTTGTACTGAGGCAGGATTTAAGTAGCTCTGCTTTCTTTTAATTGAACTTTTTCTCTGTTTTGTCATTGTTATTTTTCTTTCTTTTTTGTTTTTTCTTGTTTTGTATGATTTTCTGTATATAAAATCCAGGATAAGTCAATCTTTAGAAAAGAGACTAGTTCATCAATGACAATAAAAAAATCTTAAAAATCAAAGCAGCAAAACATACAGAAATATGGGTTAAAATTATGGAAAGGGATGAGAAATTTATTTACATTCTAAGATATTCAAATTAAAACAAAAATGCACTATAATTTTTCCTTCAGTGCTGAATGAGTACTGGGTTAAAATAATGGACAATATCTAGTCTTGGCATGAGTGTGGATAAACAGGGATTGCTTTCATATGTGTTGGCAAAAATAAGCACAAGATCTTCTGAGAGCAGTTTGACAATGCCTGTTAAATTAAAAACCTTCACCTCTTCTGACTCCAGAATTTACTTCTATGAATTTTTCCCCAGTTTATGCAGAGTGCACAAAGCAATGCTTTCATCGCTATATAATAATTGCAAAAGAAACAACAAAAAATGGACCAAAAAGGTTAGAACAGGGATATTGGTTAAATAAGTTGTAACCAGTCTACACAGTTAAAATTTAAACACTTAATATAAAAAGGGTTAACGTCTCAAGCTAATAACAATGAGTATAAGAAAGAACAAAATGTTCTAAAATTGATTGTGGCGATTATTGCACAGCTATTCTTCAGTTTGAATTATTGAACTGGATGATATGTGAATTACATGCCAATTAAACTATTTAAAAAAATGAAAAATAAACTCTGACACTTGTTCTTGAACAGAGGATAGATAAAACAAATGGAAGAAATAATGAAGTAAAAGATCAAAACCAAAAAAATCCCAAGAATAATTTGAGAAGACAAAGTAAAATATCATAATAAAATTTTCTAAGACCTGGAGTTAGAAAAAGCATATCTCAAGCTGAAAGAACTGAAGAAAAACTTCAGGCCTTGAGTTGAAACATTGAATAGTTCTATGGCCAAACTATTGGTTGAAGCAAAAATCAAAGGAAGATGGAGGAATACACAGAGTCAGTATACACAAAGAAAGTAGCTGACATTCAACTATCTCAAGAGGTAGCATATGATCAACAATCTAAAAGCATTCAGGAAAAATGAGGCTCGGGGAATTGATGGAATACCAATAGAAAAGTTTCAACAAGCTGACAAAGCTCTTTAAAATTTTTTAAATGGTTGCAGCAGTGCATCAACAGGGAGCTGCCAGAAATTCAAGCTGAATTAGAGTTAAAAAAAAAAAGTAGAATGAGGGATGCTATTGTTTATATCTGATAGCTGTTGGCTGAAAGTAAGGAATATCAGAAAGATGATAACTTGCGCTTTCTTGACTATGTAAAGGCATTTTATTACGTGGATCATAGTAAACTATGAATAACATTGCAAAGAGTTGGAAATTCCAGAACACTTTATATTATGCTTATTTAAAAACCATACATAGACCAAGAGGAGGCATTTGAACAAAACAGGGCATATATATATATATAATCATTTTATTAGGGGCTCATACAACTCATCACAGTCCATACATACATCAATTGTGTAAAGCATATTTGTACATTCATTGCCCTCATCATTCTCAAAACATTTGCTCCACTTAAGCCCCTGGCATCAGCT
>NW_022111373.1:15051502-15058448 GCF_000313985.2 Echinops telfairi
CCCAGTCCGTGGACTCTCTTATTACTCTCTTGGTGAATTCTTTCGATGTACACAGGTATTTTCTCTTCAGTATATCCCATTTGTCAATTTGTGCCTCCTCTGTGTTTGTGTCCTTCCCTATTTCTGATAGTCCATGCATTCCCTAAAACAGGGCATATTTTATAGTATAAAATGAAGAAAGATGTGTACCAGGATTATGTCTTTGTCCCATACTATTTAATCTGAATGATGAGCAAAGAATCCTGGGAACTGGACTCTGAAGAAGAATGTCCCATCCGGATTAGAGATGACTCATTAGCAACCTGTGATATGCAGATGGAACCACCTTGCTTGCTAAAAGTGAGGAGAGCTTGAAGCACAAACTGGTGAAGGCCAAACAACACAACCTTCATTATGTAATATTTACAACTCAATGTAAAAAAAAAAATCTTCGCAATGGCACCAATAGACAACCCTATGATAAACAAAGAGAAGATTGATATTTTTAAGGACTGCATTTTACTTGGATCTAGAACCAGTGCTCATGGAAAGAGAAATCATGAAATCAATAGGCATATTGCTCTGGGAAAGCCTGCTGCACATGACCCATATAAAATGCTAAAAAGGAAAGCTGTAACTCTGAGAACTAAGAACTTGCTTCATATGAATCTGAAAGTGGGCCAATGAATAAGGAAGATTGCAAACTAATTGATTCAATTGAATTATGGTATTAGCAAAGACTACTGCAAGTACCATGTACTGCGAGAAAACAAACAAAAACCGAAAAACCAAACAAACCAAAAATCTCTAAAATTTCTCTTGGAGAAGTATATCCATAATGTTGTTAGAAGCAAGGATGGCAGTGCTTCATCTTTGGACACATTATTAGGAGAGATCAGTCAATGGGAAAGGACAACATGCTTGGCAACGTACAGGGTCAGTGAAAAAGAGGACGACTTGATGAGATGGATTGATACACGGGCTCCAACAATGGGCTCCAACAGAAAGCACTTGTGAAGATGGCACAGGGACTGTCAATGTTTCATTCTGTTGTACATGGGGTTGAGCGTTGGAGGAGCCAACTTGATGGCACCCAACAATGCCACCCGTAATTACAATCTCTCACTTCAATGTGGAAAATGTCTTTGTGGAGATATTTTAATGTTAATGTTGCCCTAACTCTGCAACACGTTGCCATATCGCTGGTATTACAGTTGTGTTTTCAGAAGGCCATTCCAGCATTCTAGCAAGCAAGCTGCTTCAGGAAAACGATAAGGCCAGTGAGTGCCATGTACATGAGTCTATTGTTGTAATTCATTTTCTGTGAAACGAGTCTCTTGATTCTAGTAATGTTATATGGGAGACCATACCTCAGACTTGAAACGTCGTATTTATCTACCACTGACTCTGCAAGCACCATCGGATCAGCAGGGAAAAGTGGTCCAAGTGGCAGAGCAGCTTTCACAGATGGATGGATGTTGCCAAGGATTCTCTTTTTCTGGCCACCACCCCAACCTAGAAGCTTCTTATAAAAAAGAAAAAGCAAAAAAACGAGAAGCTTTTCAAGTCCCTTGACAAATAGTTCAGAGTGGCACACCCAAATAAATCACCTCAAAATTCCAAAGAAGCTCTCCAGGTGCGCCTCCTTTTATAATTGCCAGAGGAGTTAGATGTAACAAGTTACACTTTACTTTAGAAACAAGTTTGAAATACAGCCCACAACTCTGTTTCTCTAGAAATTCCATTGAGGTTGAAGACCCTGAATTTTTGTTTTCCCGTGTGGTGGGGTCAGATAGGGCACAATTCCTGCACTGTGCCTCCAGTGTTGTCCCAGTGGTGCTATGGGTCAGTGAGGAACGTCGTGTCTCCTGGTGGGGTCAGCCCTATGATCCTCTCTGTGCATTGGCTGCATCACATATTCCCAATTTTTGAAATTTTTATTGACATTAACTTCAAGTAATTTCAGGTAATGATCAGTTGGCCGTGATCAGGTTTGGTGCAGGAATTATAGTGTCAATCAAGACTAACTCTGTGTGTGCGTGTACCTCAAAACGTATTCAGTGGGAAGAAGGGAGTACGTGGAGAGAGCACTTATATATTAAAATCCTGTCTAATTCCTTGGGGGTGGGGCTGATTTACATTATGTAGAGTTTCATATGGAAAGGTGGGCTCATTTGCACCATATTTTCGATGCTTGCCAGCTGTACTTCAGGTTTTATATATATTGGATCCCTGTGGCTGCCCTGTGAGCCATCACTTAAATTTGGTTCCACTTTCTTCTCCTCCTCTTAAGACATTTCACTATAACGCCTATAGTTTAATGAAAAGAAAATATCAGTAACTTTAGGCGAAGTGGATGTGAGAAGTGTTTGAATGGCTGGATTGCCCTTGTAGCATTTTTCCTGGGTAACAGTTGGTGTAAGGCAAACCTTTCATTCTATTAATAATATGCTATGCATGGTCACATCCCTGGTTAATTAGACTTGAAGTTTTCAATTAACAGCATTTTTGATGATCCATTAGTATCCTTATTAGTGAGGTCACAGACTGTACTCTAACAAAGCCTGAAGACTCTATTGTCAGCAGAATCTTGAGAGAACCATTTACCTTTTGTGAAATGTATCTGGTGAAGGAACTTCATGCTTTGTTTGATGTACAATTCGACCCCCATAAAGGACCCAATGATACTCTTCTCCCTCCCCTTCTTAGAATAAAATGTCCCACACTACAGATGGTGTGAATATTTTTCTTAGCTAAAATGAATAACATTGTCAGAAAATGAAATCTGAACTTAAAAAAAAATTAAGTGGAATGAGCAGCCAGATATTCAGCAATTTATCATGTCTTTGGAAGAAATTTATGGTTCTATGTGAAATTGATTAACTCCATTAGATTTTAATTATTGTTCCCAAATCAATACTTTTATGTTCTTCAGGCAATCCCATTCACTCATCTGAATAAGGAAGTGGTGTTGGGTGGACACATTCTTTCAGTTGACATTTAAAATACTCTATTGGTTTAGATTGTTGTAGTTGAATGTTTTCTTCTCGTTCAAATACAAAGAGGCTAAAATCCATAGGGATTAGAGGGGATTTGTGGTAGCTTTTTATCTAAACTGCCCAGTAGCTATTGAACAATTGATTTTGTCTCTTTTTGTCTCATCTCAGGATGCTCTGAGGGATTTGCCAGTGTCCTTGGTGGTGGTGTGAGGAGTGTGGAGTCAGGTGTGGGTACCTCCCTAGAGTTCTGCTTGCTTCATCCCTATTTTTAAATATGGTTATACTTGTTAGCAGTGAGTTATGATGTTTCATTATGTGATTCATTTGATGTTTGATGTTTCAGCTTCATTATGATGTTTCAGTGTGTGATTTCTCCAACATAGATTTCTATGTGCTGATGAAATACATAGTCACACTTTCTTTTCTGTGAACTTTTAAATTGAACTATAACAAGACAACATGAACAAGTCATGAGGGTGTAGCTCTATTTTTAATTTTGTAACAATGGGGATGCTCTGTGGAAACACCACACAAAAGATATAGAATAATCCTAGTGCTCTAGAAAACTCTTCTTACTCTCCCAATTATTGCATCCCCCAAATGCAATCACTATTCAGACTCCTATTACTACAGATTAATTTAGCCTATTTTAAAGTATTGTACAATTTGAATGATCTCCTGTGTATTTTTGTATCTGGTTTCATCTACCCATTTTATTGCTGTACAAGATTGGCAGACTTTTTTTCTGTAAAGGTCTAGAAAGAAAACAGCTCCAGCTTTGTAGATTAGATGGTTTGTATCACAATCACTGACCTATAACATTGCCACACAAAGTCAGCCATAGACAATATGTAAATCAAAGGGTGTGTCTGGATTTGTTGTACACGTATGCAGAAGAGATACTGGGTATTCTCTTATAAACATTATAGTCTATGGAATGGGACTCTTTGGGACAGTACTGCTCTGTCACATGGGGTTGCTATGAGTTGAAATCTATTGATGGCACCTACTGGAACAGATGTGTGTGTGTGTGTGTGTGTGTGTTGCAAGATAAGAATCTACAGTAACTTCCATATGATTATGCAAAAATCAAGCATCATTTATTGAGAAGGCAGTTCAAACTGCTTTGCAATACAATTACCCTTTTTGATTGTATATGAGGGTACCTATTCCTAGATTTTCTATTTGGTTTCATCAATTTTTTGTCTATTACCACGACAAAAATACACTGTTTTAATGTATTATCATGACAAAAACACACCTTTTAAAATAAGTCTATATCTGCCTGGCTATCAAAAGATATAGCGTCTGGGGTCTTAAAAGCTTGAAGGTAAACAAGCAGCTCAGAAGCAACAAAGCCCACATGGAAGAACATATCAGCCTGTGTGATCACGAGGTGTCGAACGGATCACTGAAGACAAATGGGTGCATAAGCAAATGTGGCAAAGAAAGCTGATGGTGCCTGGCTATCAAAAAGTATAGCGTCTGGGGTCTTAAAGGCTTGAAGGTAATCAAGCAGCCATCAAGCTCAGAAGCAACAAAGCCCACATGGAAGAAGCACACCAGCCTATGCGATCACGAGGTGTCGAAGGGATCAGGTATAAGGCATCATCAGAACAAAAAATCTTACCATAGTGAATGATGGGGGGAGTGCGGAGTGGAGACCCAAAGCCCATTAGTAGGCCACTGGAGATCTCCTTGCAGAGGGGTCTCAGGGAAGAGACGAGCCAGTCAGGGTGCGATGTAGCAACGATGAAAAATACAACTTTGCTCTGGTTCCTAAATGCTTCCTCCCCGCCCCCACTATCATGATCGGAATTCTACCTTGCAAGTCTGGCTAGACCAGAGGATGTACACTGGTACAGATAGGAACTGGAAATACAGGGAATCCAGGGCAGATGATCCCTACAGGACCAGTGGTGTGAGTGGCGATACTGGGAGGGTAGAGGGAGAGTGGGTTAGAAAGAGGGAACCGATTACAAGGAACTATATGTGACCTCTTCCCTGGGGGACGGACAACCGAAAAGTGGGTGAAGGGAGACGTCGGACAGGACAAGATATGATAAAATAACAATTTATAAACTATCAAGGGCTCATGAGGGAGGGAGGAGCGGGGAGGGAGGGGAAAAATGAGGACCTAATGCCGGGGGCTTAAGTGGAGAGGAAATATTTTGAGAATGATGAGAGCAATGAATGTACAAATGCGCTTTACACAATTGATGTATGTATGGATTGTGATAAGAGTTGTATGAGCTCCTAATAAAATGATTAAAAAAATAAAATAAGTCTATATCTTCTAGTCATCCAATATGGTTTTCCTTTTCTAAAATTGTCTGTGCTATTCTTAGTCCTTTCTTCTTTCACATATATTTTAGAATACTGTAATAATTTTTTGCTGGGATTTGGATTTTGTTGGCTCCTTGGATGAATTTTGGGGTAAATGGCATCTTAACAAGATTGACTTTTGAGTATTTATAACATTGCATCCTTCCACTTGTTTATGCAATTTCAGCTGACTCCAACTCTTTATCATGTTTTCAGGAGCCCTAGTAATACTATTGGGTCAACCATGGGCTGCTAACCACAAAGGTCAGTGGTTCAAATCCATGTCACTTTGAGGGAGAAAGATGAGATTTTTTGCTCTTGTGAAGATTTACAATCTCAGAAATCCAAAAGGGTCAATTCTACTCTGTTCTGTAGAGTCACTTAGAGTTGGAATTGAATTGATGGCAATGGGCTTGTTTTGTGTGTGTGTGTGTGTGTGGATGTTTTATTCCTCTTTGTAGTCGATTTCAGTTGGAGGGTTTATGGGATACAAGTTATTCTTGTATGCAACAACATAGTTTTAAAACAAATGTTTGTCTATTTGCTATTGAATTTGGCAAATTCAATAGGTGGGTATGAAGCAACCCAAGTTATTAAATTTATATTGTTTTCTTATTTTTATAAGAAAACAATGTTGTAGAGAAATATAACAGGAAGTTTTCCCGATGGATAAGATGCTTGTCAGGTGTGGGCATTGTCATTTGTGGTTGGAAAGATGTCTACTTTTCAGCTTTGTTAGCTTTTTTTCTTATTTTATACCTATTCTATAATTTAAAAGTCAGAGTTGGGACTGTAATAACGAATATAATACCATATAATTTATAAGCTAGAGTGGCACATTGTTTTGTTTAGTCCTTAAAATGATATTGTATTAGAGTTTAAATTCGAAGCACTTGGTTGGCTCCACCTCCAAAGATTTCCTTCTATGAACTGACAATGTAAAAAGCGCTGCCTTCAGGGAGAGGGGGTTTGCAAGTAGATTCTGATGCCTCTCCTCCCCAGTCACAGTAGGGCAGTTTCCTTCTCAGGCACTTTCCTGGGTATGTCTTTAGTGGATCCTGGGATACTTGGGCCACGTGGTCATGAATCATGTCCTGACCAGTCTGATCTGAAGGCCCCAGAAACAATCCTATAAAGTTTTTATATCTGCAATAGTGTACATATCCCAATCATGGTTCCTTTTCTGCTTCTGTAATCCTGTCTGCAACAGTGGGGAACGTAACTTCCCCCATTCATGATTTGGGGATGAATTACTTTTGTCGACTCTGTGCTCCAATGAGCAATGTGGCCACAAAGTCTTTGGACACCACTCTGGCCTCATACTAACGATCTCCCTCATGTGGGTGCTTTGTGTGTGTCATGTGTTTGTTCTATTGAAGACTTAGTAAAGAGATCTCTATGAAATATATTTGAATTTGGGGTCTCTTTTCATCTGGAACAAATGCCCTGTGAACTAAGGGGCACTATTCCTTCTCTCCGACAGCTGAATAACTCAGACTTAGTTAAGGACTGTGCTCCAAATCATATCATCAGTAGGTGGCCGATAAGGGCTTGAATCTCTACTTTCTACAGCATGCTTTCCTGAGCCTGTTTTCAGCCTAATGTGTGCCAGGAAATCGTCTAGAAAATAGCGCATGCTACAA
>NW_022111373.1:15063350-15065655 GCF_000313985.2 Echinops telfairi
TTTAAGACCCCAGAGAGTTCCAACTCGGAACTCTCCACACGAGTCAGAATCACCTTGATGACAGTGAGAGATCCTTGTTTAAGTAGGTGCTCAATTAATATTTGATTAACCTGGTGGTCTTGATATGAATATTCAGGTATGAGAATATTCATTGTGGAATGCATTAGATATTACTTATGAGCTTATATATTTCTAATTTACACAGATATTTCATAATTACCCAAATGTATCTCTTATTTTAATTTGGATTTTTTTTCTGTTGTTGTTTTTAATGGGTGTGTTTCAGTAGAGTACAGCTTTCCACAATTTAAATTATTATCACATTCAGCATTTGTGGCAAAGTAAGCTTCAACATTCTGAAAAAAGTGAGGACTGACTATATTTGAATTTTAATATCCTTCTTAGAAAAATATAACTTATGCAAATGCCCTGCTTGTATTCCAAGAGTGTGGGTGGCACTGGGCCTATAGCCACATGCAACAAGAAGCCCTCCGTTGGCATGGTGGTTGATTTCTAATCACAGGCTCTCCAATAGCTTTGTGTTGTGTACATGGCTATATCTATGTATTTGTGTTAGTGTACATGGCTATATCTATGTATTAGTTAAAATATGTTTGTGTTTTGCATTATCCATATGATTGCATAAGTGGCCATTATGGCTTAATAATACTTTTGTAAATTGTTTAGACCCATCATTTTTATTGGTTTATAAAATTATCGCCTATTTCTAGCCATGTTTTCTGTGTTCACAGAAGAAACTTGGAACACAAACTGGGCCTATGGTGCCTTATTTAAAAACAAAAACAAAAAAAAACCTCACTTGGGCTTTCTGTCACTTGTCCCTTTCCAAACATTGTTTTTCTCTTAGACCGTCTGCTAAGCGTTTATCTGTATGGACTTGTGGTTAGAGGTACAGATCCTGAACAGGAAAACAACCAGAATGCACTGGGGGAGGGATTGGGGTGAGGCAGTTTTGAATCCTACCAAGGAAGTGGGTTATTGAGAGGTTAATGTACTTTGATGATGCCTATAAATGATTTTTGTTCAAAATTAGGTAGACTTGAGGTCCCTAGATAAGGCGATTGGTGTGCACTGGACTACTCACCTGAAGATGGTTCTAATCAACCCAGTTGCACCATTGAAGAAAGCCTGCTGATTGGCTTCCGTAAAGATGATTGACAAGAAAGCCCTACCAAGGGGCTTTGCTATCAACATGGAGTCATGTTGATTTGGAATGGACTCAGTGACAAGGGGTGGGGACTTCTGTTCGAAGTTTTTATTCCAACAGCGCTTCTGGAGCTCTGATACATGTTGGTTAGGTCTGCATGATTTCAAAACAGCAGTAATTCACATGCTAGGACATGCACATCCAACCATTCAAATTCCACTTCTACCAAGTTCAATGACCTCTTTAAACCTTGCTTTCTCACCTATAAACATGGGGTTAATAATAGGAACTGCTTCATCAAGCAGCTTGAAAGTTAAATGAAAGATTAAATGCTTGGGCAGCATTTAGGTTAAGGTCTGGCAATTAGTAATTGCTGAATGAATGCTAGCTATTTTCATTATAATTTCTAATAGGTTTTCTAGTTCTTGTGTCACTTGCATACAAGGGCAGAGGTGGCAGATATCTTTCATAGATAATAGTTTCGAGAAATAAATGACATAGGGTTTGCTCAACCTTGAGAATGCTCTATAAGAATTGATGGATAGTCCTTTTCAGCCAAGAACTAAAGCTAAACAGCAAGCAACAGAGGGATGCATGAGACCTGTTTTATTCTCAATTAGAAGTTGAGCCCATTCTAATCTGAGCAAGAAAGATAACCTGTGTGTTGATGAAATGACATCGATTCAACCCTGATACAAGTACAGCTACTAAATGTAATCAGATATTATGCAAATCAAACCTGTGGTGCTGCATTTTAATAGCAACTTTTCTACAAGTAACACTAGATTTTGGATTTAACTTCCATAAATGAGTCCCAAGTTTTTGTTGGCATTTCCTCAAAAGGGAACTTAGAATCACATTTTATGTAACATCCACACCTGTTTCTGTGATCGGATGGGATGGATGTGTATTTTTAAAAAATTCTAATCCAGAGACTTTAAAATAAACAAACAAGTTCAATACGCCTTAGAGTTTGCATTGGAACCACCATTCAAATGCACTTGAAAAGACACGTTTAAAAGAGGCCAAGATCATTCTGTGATGCTCACCTTCCGGACATGATTGCTGAAGTCAAAATGGGTGCATAAGCAAATGTGGTAAAGAAAACTGATGGCACCCGGCTATCAAAAGATATAG
>NW_022111373.1:15066203-15069069 GCF_000313985.2 Echinops telfairi
AACATGGGTGAAGGGAGACAGCAGACAATGTAAGAAATGAAAATAATAGTTTACCAATGGTTCACGAGGGTGGGAGGGTGGGGATAGAGGGGGAAAAAAGGAGCTGATATTAATGGCACAAGTAGAAAGAAAATGTTTTGAAAATGATGATGACAACATATGTACAAATGTGCTTTACACAATTGATGTATGGACTGTTATAAGAGCTGTAAGAGTCCCCAATAAAATGATTTATTAAAAAAAGAGGCCATGATATTAGCAATACATTTCTATATATAACATAGTTTTCTGTTTGGGAAAAAATTGTATTATTTGAAGGAAAATATTGGTGATTTAGTTGAAATTAAAAGAATTTTATCATTGCTTTGGACATGTGATAATATAGTAAGTTTCTTGGGAAAATTTAAACTATTTAAGTTCTGATCTCTTAGTCTTGTTTAGTTATCAAAAATAAAAGTAGAGACATAAATGTCAACATCTCAGACAGAAATCTGAAAGTTTACTTTGGATCTATTTCCTTCTTAAATCAAGGAGATTACCAATTGGTAAAAATGAAAACCTGTTGGAGTTGAACTTTATATTAAGTGATACAGATATTGATTGTCCAGAGGAAAAGTTTTGTGCAAATAAACTCTTCTCTAGTTTTGACTATCTGTATTAGCCTTGACTGTTAAAAAATAAATAAATAAAAGGAAGTGGGGAGAGTAGCAAGGGAGGAAAGATAAAGCAATGGACTAGATATACTGTTGATTGTTGTTAATTTGGGAAATTTAGAAGCTAGTAGTTCACAGAGGGAGAAGAAAAATCAAGGAGCAGGGGAAAGGTAAACTATCAAGGTACCTTAGTACCTTAAACTGTTGAATGCAAAGTTGAAATGCCACCTAATATACAATCAATACTGTTGCAAAACAGGAAGAACCAGTTATCTTAATCTTGAAATCTAAAGGATTTATGCTTTGATTATTCTTTTTAGTATTCTCTTTAAGAAAATTAAAAACTTAAAATCTTACAAGTGGTCTTTGGAAAATATGCAGTTTTAAGTGGAGTGGATGAATGTTCTGACTCAGAACCATCATTCCCACTTTTGAAATAATGCATTTTAGCAGAAGAAAAATGAATGACACTCTTCACTTATCATGTAAGATTAACCAAGGGTTAGTCTAAAGAATTATTCTGCAAAAATAAGAATTATTTTTTTAATAGGAAGCAGTAAAATATAGTTTCTAAATTTTCAAGGTGATATGCTGCAAAAGGAAAAAAAAAAATTCTCCCCATTCAGAGTGACTATGTGTGAGGTCACTCTCTTAACCTTGGTGAACTTCAGCAGAACAGGGGCAATGTAATAATTAAAAACTCATTTCACAGCAGCTGATTTTCACAGCAACTGATTAAGCTTTGATTCACAATTACACTGTCTTTCAAAAGTCTCCTCTATCTGAGCATTTTAAAAATATGATGGCTTCATTATTTGTTATATTTCTAAAGTTAGGGCTTCAAAGGAGCTGCACAAACTTTCTCCATCACAGAAAGTCATGAATAAAACATGCATACTCAGAATTTTAAATGAAAGTAATTAGACGATATTAGAATCTTAAAAAAAAAGATTTAACATCCATGTCAATGTGGAGAAAGATGCCCTTCATTAAATTACATCTTCTTTCTGTCCAACATTTTAAACTGCCACATTTAATGTAACATTAGAAAAATAATTACTATGATCAAGATCATTAAAAAAATAAATGTTAGAAAATTCAGAGCAAAACATTTTCAAAGTATCTCATTTCAATAATACTTTTTCTATAAATTATTTAAAATTAGTGAGGAAATATCCTGACAGTCACACCATCATCCAGGATCAAATTAATGCGTGTAAGCAAGGCTGATCCTTAACTGAAGACCCAGATGAATCTGGTATGGATACCAGACAATAAAATTAAAAAATGAGCACTTCTTTGATTATCTATGAGATTAAAAAAGAAAACATCTAAAGGTAAGATGATGAACGACATACAGCTGTATGAAAGGCAATGCTCCAGATTAAAGTTGCAAGGTAAATTTGAGACATGCATATTAATGAGATCTCCAAGTGTATCGAACCTACAAAGGCCAAAACGGGTTCACCGAAGGAAAATGTAGGTAGGCAAATAGGAGATGCTGAGTATTCAGTATCACAAAGGTATATTTCTTTTGTAATTAAGCATGCTGTATATACACAGTCTTTATCTTAACTCTTATCACAAAACACGCCTATTGTGTCATTGTCCCACAGAGACACCTTCTTTTTTTTTTTTCATGGTCAATGTAGGTCTCTATTTATATAATAACTATTTTATAGTTTTCAGTATAATTTTTCTGGAAAAGTACAACTCTTAACTGTTACATGAAGAGAGACATTTAATAAGTATCTGTCTTGCCTTTCTTTTTTTCTTTTAAAAAAATCATTTTATTGGGGGCTTGTACAATTCCCATCACAATCCATACATCCATCCATTGTGTCAAGCACACATGTACTTTTGTTGCCATCATCATTCTCAAAACATTTGCCCTCCAGTTGAACCCTTAATATCGGCTGCTCATTTTCCCCTTCCCTCCCCACTCCTCCTCCCTCATGAACCCTCCATAGTTCATAAATTATTATTATTTTTCATTTGTCATAAGTCCAACGTCTCCCTCCGCCATCTTCTTCACTGTCCATCCCTCTGGGAGGAGGCCATATGCAGATCCTTGTAATCCATTCTCCACCTCTACCCCACATTCCCTCCACTCTCCAGGCATCCCCACTCTCACCACTGGTCCTGAAGGAGTCATCTGTCCTGGATTCCCTGTGTTTCCATTTGCTATCTGTACCAATGTACATCCTCTGGTC
>NW_022111373.1:15072678-15075440 GCF_000313985.2 Echinops telfairi
ATTGTAAGCTTGCAAAATACTGTAGATTTTAGTAATAAGGCCTTTGTCTTATGTGTCATTGCTAAAGATGTTTTCCCAGTTGGTGGAATCTCTTATTACTCTCTCGGTAAATTCTTTCAATGTACACAGGTGTCTTATCTTCAGTATGTCCCACTTGTCTATTTGTGCCTCCTCTGTATCTGCATCCTTCCCTATTTCTGATAGCCTATGATACCTTCTTTTTATAATGAAAGTCAAGGAAAACAAAATTAATTTGATCACATTAGCATAAAAACTGCCCATGTTGTTGATTTAGGAACAACTCTTTGAAAACCACGAGACTAGAGCCATGCCCTTTCAGTCTGGAGCACCTTAGATGCACCTGGGCTTCCTTCTGGAAATTCTGATCGCTTTGGCCCGGGAGAAGTTTCACATCTCCAGTGATTCTACGGTGCAAGCTGAATAACCAAATCATAATGTTCCCAGGTGAACCTTGGGGATGCCTACTAATTTAAAACGAAGCCCCTTTCCCCCTTTTACATGGGTGGGGAATCTAGTATGCTCATAGGACATGCGGTCTATTCTCTGGTGTGCATAGTCTTGGTCAGTTTGACTCAAATGGTTGCAGTCTGGATTTGTCTTGGCCTTACAGAATTGTTGGCATTGGATTTGGCATTAGGGATCCTGGAGTGCTCAGGGTTTCCAGAGAGGTTTGGCCTTCTCTCAATGTGCCTGAAAGTCTTAGGCAACTCAACTTTTGGTAAAAAGGGCTTATGGTAAAATATTTCTCTTCTGAATGGTCTTTCAACTTTACTGTGTTAAGTTGAGTTTTATGGAGATGCGCACCAGCGATGCTTGTGTGTATTTGCACATAGAAAGAGATTTATATTGAGAAATGGCTTACACATTTGTAGTTCAATCTATTTCAATCTAGTTCAAATCAAGATTGTCCTTGCTCATGTAACTGTGGAAGCCACACAACAAACAGACCAACAGGAAACAGAATGACAAAGCTGGGCAGGTGCATGGCACAGGCTGGTGGATGCACAAATGAATCCAAAGTCAGTGAAATGAATCCACCATCAGTAGTATTACACTGATAGTTCTTGGGATTGACACAACAAATGAACGAGGAACCAGATGCAGAATCTAGCTCCAGCAGAGGGCAAAGGGCCATAGAGAATTCAGCTCTGCTTAAGATCTTATGCAAAAGACCACACCCTCAAGGAACTATCATCAGCCTGTGACCTGATTGATGGGTTGGGCTAACCATCACAGATAACCCTTTGCCAACTTGATACCCGTATACACCTCTTTGACCATTATCTCCAAAGGTAATAAAGTCATCCTTGTGCCTAACATGATACAACTAACATGCACACAACCGCAAACAGACTAACCCCATTTTCATCTTCTATTTTATAAACGAACAAAAAATATTTGAGGCATACTTACAAATAGGAATTACTCATAACAGTTACAGTCCTCTCTTCTGCAGCTAGTCATGTAACTGTATTGCTGGTATTTAGATCTATCCTCTTGTACATTTCCTTTGTCCTCAGTGAGTACCTTGGCTGGTCATGGTTCTTTGCCTTGTGGAGTGACCCAAACTTGCATTCATGAAGAGTCTGGGCTATTAATAGTCATGTCAGAATTGGGGTACTCTCGTTTACCATCGACTTTAATGACAGGACATGGTAGTACTGAGAGGCAATTTAAGGAATTTTCTGGATTCCAGACATATTTTTTACTTCTATTGTGCAATACGAATCCAATTTCCCCTTGGTAATCAGGATTATGGTAATCACACTACTCAGTACAGTAATACTCTTTGTTTTACTTGTAGATCCAGAGGCTTAAAGAGGCCCAGGTGTCCAGGAGCTGTTTTTAACTTCTAGTTCAATGGAATCAGTCCTGTTTTTTCAGGTGTGAGGACCCCTCCCTTGGAACTAAGATGTCCAGACTCAAAGAACAGAGTTGCAGTGGCAGGAAGCACAAATGTGGTGAGCGGGTTATTATGAGTAGGAATGACTGTGCCACTCACATGTCCACTCCTCGGCTCTTGGACGTGTGCATCCTGGTACCCCCTTTATGAGAGGGTACCCACCCCCCAAAAAAAACCTTGGAGAAAAGCTTCGCTGGGTGGAGCTTTCATAATACACATTTTTACCACTAGGCGAGCATCAAGCAACTCACTCTGAGTTATTGCATCGAGTGGCGTCACCTGGGAAGGTTCTCTCTGATCACAGTGAATTTTTTTGTAAAAGCAGTTTTGGTTAAAATAAGTTTTTTTTTGAAGGTCAATGTAAGGGAACAGTATATGGCTGTGAAATTTTGTTTTCTGTTTGGGAAAACAGCTTATAAGGACACAGCTTATAAGGACAGCGCTATGGGAAAAACTCAAGTGTATGAGTGGTTTTCTCTTCAAAAAGGATGAAATGTTGATTCATGACAAACCTCTTCTGGATGTCTTTTAACTTCCTATGACTTCTTTTTGTTTCCACGGATGAAGAGGGAAATGAAAGGACAGCGATTTGATGAAGTGGAAGAGGTGAAGAAAAAATAAAACAAAAACCAATGAGGGAGGTGCTGTCAGTCACCCAAACAGATGAGTTTGAAAAAGGTTTCCAAGAATGGAATAGCAGATTTCACAAATGTATTAAGTGTAATGGAGAGTACTTTGAAGATGATAAGGTGGTTTGGTTACAAACAACAACAATAATTAAATATGTAGCTTTGAAAAATTTCTACTTTGGGGGGTACATCCATGTATTGCATGCTGG
>NW_022111373.1:15075870-15082013 GCF_000313985.2 Echinops telfairi
GCAGATTGTAAACTCAGCATTGGCAGTAACCAAGTTAGCCTTGGTGAGTGGTAGTCCAAGTTGCTGAGCCCCTTCAAATAAACTCCATTCCTGCCACCATGGCTACTTTGTTCATGTGCCCATTGGGCAAAGGGATGAGTGG
The DNA here is from genome assembly GCF_000313985.2 of Echinops telfairi. NCBI lineage: Eukaryota > Metazoa > Chordata > Mammalia > Afrosoricida > Tenrecidae > Echinops > Echinops telfairi. The sequence goes on from NW_022111373.1 coordinate 15,076,013, forward strand.
CTGTGGAAAGAAGATTACTGGTTTCCACAGAATTTGTTATCCTGCTCAATAATTGTTAAAGTCCTCTTCTTCAGAAGTAACCTTTTGATGAGAATTCACATGAGACATAACTATCTTTACTTATTTGGCGCAGTTCTGTGAGGTTCTATCTTCTCCACACCCCTTTGTTGCCAATTTTCCAACCATGTTCCTTCAAAGTCCCTGACTATTCAATCAAGCCATTGGTCACAGCCCATAAATCAGTATAAAGTTGCACATTTGGCCATTCTTCCTTCTAAACAAACTGGACAACCAGGTGCACTGTTCAAAGTTCTGTTCATTGGGAGGGTTTCCCTTCACCATTGCCCTTCAGAGAGGTCCCAGAAAGGGGCTGTGGTACTAGTGGTGTCCGTTTTCAAGTGGTACCTGTAGGCCACTCAGAATCATCAGTAAACCAAGCAAATATTTTCTGTTCCTCAGTGAACTGGTAGTAAAGAACTCCCATGAAGCTGTAAGCGGAGACTTGGAGAGAGATGGTACTGCGACAGGAGTGGAGACCACAGGCATTTGATTCAATTCTTTATGCAGTTTCCTTGTACCTTCACTTACTGCTCAGGTCCAATCTCATATATACGACTTCCATCTAATGAGTGATTGTTGTTGTGCATGGCCCTTTTGTTACTCTATGTGTCAGATAACACCCAGTTCATGATGGGCAGCTTAGGCCACCTGGGGACTTGGTGGCCCATGATGAGGCATTCCATCTACACGAAAGACCAGTTACAGGCCAAAGGCTGATTTTCAAAAGGAGCATAGTTGTCAACAGAGGATGGCAGAGCTTTGCTCCAGAATCCTAAGGGTATGTGCTATGCTGTGATTCACCAACAGGGGCCTGACAAAGACTCTAAACTGCATCTCTATCTGCCACTGACACCTCATGCATTATTGGATCCTCTGGATCATATGGCCCAAATGGCAGAGTGACTTGCATAAAAGCTTGAACCTGTTGCAAAGCCTTCTTTTTGTTTTCCACCTGACTCACACCTGGCAGTTTAATGAGTGTCTTAATATATATGCTGGAGTAGCACACTTAAATGAGGGTTATGTTGCCTCTAAAATCTAAAGAGGCCTACTAGGCATTGTGCCTTTGTGTTTATTGTGGGAAGAGCCAGATGCATTAATTTATCTTTCCCTTTAGTAGGACTATCTCAATCTGTTCCACACCACTGCTACTGTTAGGTGCCATTGAGTTTGCTCCAACCCGTAGTATCCCTATGCCCAGCAGAATGAAATAGTGCACAGCCTGTGTTATCCTCACAATTGCTCCTGTGACCGAGCCCATTGATGCAGCCACTGTGCCAATTCATCTCATCAAAGGCCATCCTCTTTTTTACTGACTCTTTGCTGAACCAAACATGATGCCCTTCTTCAAGGAGTGGTCTCTACTGACAATACGTCCAAAGGATGTAAGACAAAGTCTTGACATCCTTGCCTCTAAGGAGCACTCTGGCATCCTCCTCCAATACGTATTGGTTTGTCCTTTTAGCAATCCATGGTATTTGCAATATTCTTCTCCAGCACCACAATTCAAATGCATCAGTTCTCCTACAGTCTTCCTTATTCAATGTCCAACTTTCACATGTATATGATGCAGTGGAAATGGCCATGGCTTGGGGCAGGCACACTTTAAAGTCTTCAAAGTAACACGTTGGCTCTCCAATACTCTAAAGAGGACTTGTGCAGCAAATTGACCTTATGCAATATGCCTTTTGATCCCTTGACTGCTGTTTCCATGAGCACGATTGTGTAGCCAAGTAAAACAAAATTCTTGACAGCTTCAGCCCTTTTTCCATTTATCTTGATATGTGATCTATTGGTCCAGTTGTGAAGATTTTGGTCTTCCTTACATTGAGTGGTAATCCATCCTGAAGGCTACAATCCTTGTTCATCAGCAAGTGCTTCATCTCCTCCTCCTGCCTTTTAGTATGCAAGGTGTGTCATCTTCATATCTCAAATTGTTAATAAGCCTTCCTCCAATCTTGCAACCCAGTACACTTCTTCTAATGCTGCAATCTTTTTCATATTATAATTCAGCTTCTTCAAGGATTTTTTCAACATACAGATTGAACAAGTATGGTGAGAAGATACAACCACAACACATACCTTTTCTGGTTTTAAACCATGCGGCATTCCCTTGTTCTGTTTGCACAACTCCTTCTTGATCCATGTACAAGTTGTGCATGAGCACAATGAGGTGTCCAGATCCCATTTGTGTTAGGCCAGTTTGACTAGAGAAACCAATCCCGTGGCACTCATACATGTCTAAAAGAGAGCTTTATATAAAGAAGTAGTAATATGTCATGAAAACATCCCAACCCAGTCCAGATCAAGTCCATAAGCCAGATACTTGTACATAAATCCCTCTTCAGACTCAGACAGCTGCAAGCATAGGAAGATCACAGGCCTGTGGGTGAAAAGTGTTGTGGATTAAATGGTTCTGGCAGGTCTCAGGGTGGCTCACCGGCATGAAGGTGAAGGCAGAGAGAGACAGGAAGGTTCCCAGGACCCTTCTTATTAGGAGCTCAGACCCACAAGAAGGCACCATTAAGCTGTGATCTGATTGACAGGCTAGACTCCACTCCTACACTTCAAGTTGACATGAAATCATGTCACCATACACCATTCTCCTCAAGGTTATAAACACTTTATTAGGGTCCACACAGTAAAATGCCTTTACATAGTCAATGAAACACAAGTAAACATCTTTCTGGTATTCTCTATTTCATCCAAGATGCATCTGACATCAGCAATGATATCCCTTTCCACATCCTCTTCCCGAATCCAGCCTGAACTTTTGGCAATTCCCTGCCAATGTGCTGCTGCATGTAAATGTGATGCTTAGAGTCTGTGTCAACTCATGAGTGAAGGCAGGTGTGGAATCCAACCTGTCAATTAAGTCTGTTGTATAAGAGCAAGATCTTAAGCAGAACTTAATTCTCCTTGGCCCTTCATCTTCTGCTAGAGCTGAATTTTGTGTCTGGTTCCTCTATCTCCTGTTGCATTGCTTGGCAAGGAATTATCATCATACTACCAGTGGCGGATCATTCAACCAGCCTCGAATTAATTTGCCTTTTCATTTACCAGCCTGTAATTACCACAGCCCACCCCCAATCCTGCTTCATATTTATCTGCTTCCACAGCTACATGAGTTACTAGAAGCCGGATGAATCAGATTGGACATATCTACATCTACAACTATGTAAACCATTTCTTGATATAAATCACTTTATATGCAAGTACATATAAGCTTCACTGAGTTTTGCTTCTCTAGAGAACGTAACCTAACACATTTTGTACTTGGAGTGGCTCTACCATAAATCAATAAGATGAATTTTTAAAATTGGTTCTCAGGTCTAATTAGGCTTAAAGGCACTGAGGACTCTGTAAGTACATATAAGCCTGTCACTCAGTAAAGAGGGTATTGTTGACCCATTGTGTGAAGTGGAAAAGCTAATACCCCAAATAGCACTACTGATAGATGAAGTATTGGTGAGATTTTGGGTGATTGTGCATTTGAAATTTTTCTATAACTTTGTCAGGATGAGGAGTATAGGAAACCTGGTTGGTTGCTACTTCTTATAAAATACAAACTAATAAAGGAAACAGATGAACTGAGACTTTTGGAAGCCCAGCTCAAATGCCTTATAGATGATCTCAAAATTTCTATTTGCACCATAAAAAAGCCATATCTCTTTCAGTACAAGATCTGATATTGCTGAAAACCAAATGCTTGCATGGTCACCCAGAGTGAACAAGGTTTTCAGTGGAACTTCCAGATGAAGAACCGACACACACAAGGACTCCGCTCCCCCATTTGGAGGAAGAAGCCACTGAAAACTTTTTGCATAGCTTGGAGGCATTTTCTGGTACGGAAAGCCTAACCTAAGGAAAACGAACATTGTTGGAGATACTGCTGGCAGATGGGCTCCTCGGGTCCCAGGCCACTAGAACGTAAGTGAAGAGGAGCTGATTTCTTGGAGTGGAGTCAACCGTGGTGACTTGAGTTGGGGAAAGCCTGTGAGCATGGAGCCTTCTGGATCTTCCTTTGCTGATGGGTCATGACTCAAGGTAAAGAGAAATAAAAATCTTCTAATGATTGGAATTTGGAATATGTAGAGTATGAATTTAGGAAAATTAGTAATGCTAAAAAATGAAATAGAGCACATGAAGGCCGATATCCTAGGCATTATTGAACTGAAAAGAATTGCTACTGGCCATTTTAAAATCAGAAAATCATATGATCTATTATGCCAGAAATAACACAATCAAGAGGAATGGCATGACATTGTCAGAAAGAATTGTGTTAAATCCATCATGAAGTACAATGATATCTGTGTTTGGATTATATCTATCCAACCTTATGGAAATCCAGTCAATAAAACCATTATTCAAATTTATGCATCAACCATAAAAGCTGGTGATGAAGGAATCATAGAATTCTACCAATGATTTGAGTCAGAAATTGATCAAACACGTGATCAATATGCATTGATAGTTATTGGTGATTGGAATGCAAATGTTGGAAACAAAGAGGGAGGAAAAGTAGTTAGAAAATATGGACTCTGTAATATCAATGAAGTTGGAGATCACAGGATAGAAATTTGCAAAACCAACAACTTTCTCATAAAAAATACTTTTTTTCCAATAACACAAAAGGCTATTATACACATGGACTTCCCCAGATGAAATATACATAGAAATTGGAAACTCAAAACTCAACAGCAGCAGCTAAAACCAGACTATCACTTGCTCATATGTAAGTTCAGGATAAAACTGAAGAAAATTAAAACAATTCCACAGAAGCCAAAATACAACCTTGAGTCTATCCCACTTGAATTTTGATAACATCATAAGAACAGATTTGACAAATTGAACACTAGTAACAGAATATCCGATGAGCTGTGGGAGGACATCAAGACAACTGTCATTGATGAAGAAAGCAACAAGTTATCAAAAAGACAGGAAAGAGAGAAAGAGAGAAAGATGAAACTTGCTCTTAATGGTAGGATAGTTAAAGCAAATGGAAGAAAGGATGAAGTCAAGGAGTTGAATAGAACATTTCAAAGGGCAGCTCAAGAAGACAAGCCAAATATTTTAATGGAATGTGCAAGGACCTGGAATTCAAAAACCAACAGGGAAGAAAAAGCTTAGCATGTCTGAAACGGAAAGAAATAAAAAACTTCAAGCCTTAAATTTCAAGTTTGAAAGATTATATAAGCAAAATATCTAATGGTGCAGGAAACATCAAGAGAAGATGGAAAGAATACACAGTCATTGTACCAAAAAGAACCAGTTGACATTTTGTGGAAAGGAAAGGTGATCAAGGCCCTTGCAGAATACATTATGGCCTAGTCCTAAAGAGTTGGCATAATCCTGAGGGAGAGTTGTCAAAGGGTACTGTGGTCCAAGTTGTGACTGTTTTTTGTTGCCTGAGTAGATAGTTCACCATTTCAGAAGGTAACATTTGAGCAAGAATCAATCTTGTTGAAGGAAGAAGTTCAAACTGTACTGAATACATTAGCCAAAAACCAGGCTCTAGGAATTGATGAAATACCCATTGAAATGTTCCCAAAAGCTGAAGAAGTACTTGGAGCACTCATTGCGTGTGTGTGTGTGTGCGCGCACGCGGAAATCTGGAAGACAGCTACTTGGTCAACTGACAGGAAGAGATCGGTATTTGTGTCCATTCCAAAGAATGATAACAACAGAATGCTCAAACTATAGTATTATATCATTGTTATTAAACACAAGGCCAACAAACTTTCCTTGAACTAACTACAAGCTTTTGTTTCTTGTGTTTTGTTTTGTTTTTGTCAGTGGTTTGTTGTTGTTTTGTTGTATATTGTTGCTTGGTTTTGCTCTCTCTTGTTTTTGTGCATGTTATTATCTCCGCAGATTTGTCTAAATAAGATAGGCTGGATGAACAATCTGGAGGAGAAAACAATGGGACCAACAGTTCTGG
>NW_022111373.1:15083479-15099439 GCF_000313985.2 Echinops telfairi
GCTTTACACAATTTATGTGTGTATAGATTGTGATAAGAGTTGTATGAGCCCCTAATAAAATGATTGAAGAAAAAAAAAGATCAACCAACAATGGTTGCAGCAGTTCATTGAGAGGGAACTTCTAGAAGTCCAGGTGAATTTTGAGAGGATGTGGAAAAGGGTTATCTGATGTCAGATGGATCTTGGCTGAAAGTAGTGAATACCAGAAAGATGTTTACTTGTGTTTCATTGACTGTGCAAGGGCATTTGACTGTGTGGGCCATAAGAAACTGTAGGTAAGTTTGCGAAGAATGGGAATTCAAGAACACTTCATTGTGCTTGTCTGGAACTTGTACATGGATCAAGAGGCAGTTATATGAACAGAACAAGGGGATAGTGCATGGTTAAAAATTAGGAAAGGTGTGCCTTGGAATTGTACCCTGTCACCACACTTGTTCAATCTGTATGCTGAGCAAATCATCAGAGAAGCTGGATTATATGAAGGAGTGTGTGACCTTAAGATTGGAGGAAGGCTTATTAGCGACCTGTTATATACAGATGACACATCCTTGCTGGTTGAAAGTGAAGAGGACCTGAAGCACTTGCTGTCAAAGATCAGAGATTGTAGCTTTCAGTATGATTACAATTCAATGGAAGAAAGACCAAAAACTTCACAACTGGACCAATGGGTAATATAACATGATAAATGGAGAAAAGGTGCAAGTTGTCAAGGATTTTGTCTTACTTGGCTCCACAATCAATGCTCATGAAAACTGCAGTCAAGAGATCAAAAGACATGTTGCATTGGGTAAATCTGCTGCACAAGTCCTCTTTAGAGTATTGGAGAGCAAAGGTGTTACTTTGAGGGCTCTAAAGTGTGCCTGACCCAAGCCATTGTATTTCCCCTTGCAACATATTCATGTGAAAGACATGGGCTTTATGTTGTCTCCACTCTACCTCCTCCCCTTCGTTTGCATCAATACAATTGCTTTGGGTCTTCTGATGCCTGATAACTGATCCCGGGGACACTTTGTGATCACATGGGGTTGTGTACTTTTTCCACATGGGCTTTGCTGCTTCCCTGGCAATTTCATTCTTGGAAACATTTTTTTAACTCATCTGTATGAATGGCTGAGAGCACCTCCTTTCTTTTTATCTTCACTTCTTCTAAATTGTCAAATCACTGTCCTTTCATGTCCCTCTCTTAATTCTTGGAAACAAAAAGAAGGTCCATGGAGCGAGGTTAGGTGAGTAAGGTGTGTGGGGCAAAAGAGACATGCTATTTTTTGCCCCAAACTGGCGCTCTGTGATCACTTTGTGAACAGGTGCATTTTCTTGGTGGCAAAACTAGTCCCGTGTTTGCCACACATGAAGCCTTTTTTGTCACAGTGTTATGCAATCTTTTCAGAACTTCTAAATAGAAAGCTTGATTAACAGTCTAACCTGGTAGAATGAATGCCAGATGCACTACGGATTGACATTTCCTCGGGAAGTTAATGGACGTCCAGAATGACTTTTGTCATCAGTCGACATCTCACCTTTTCTGAAACGAGAAAACCACTGGTACACTTGAGTTTTCCCATGGTGTTGTCCTTGTCAGCCGTGTACAACATCATAATAGTTTCTGTGGCATTTTTCCTGAGCAGGAAACAACATTTTACAGATGCATATTGTTTTCTTAAATTGGCCATCACAAAAAATGAGGTTTAAGTAAAACTGCTTTTATAAAAAAATTCACTGTGATCAACCAGAGAGAACCTTCCAAGGTGATGCCACTGGGTTTTGCTAAATCAGAGCATTTCTTGATGCTCACCTAATGGGAAAAATGAGTACTATAAAAGTTCTAATCCACACAGTGAAATTCTGTGTTTTTTTTTGGAACCCTCATGTATAAAAGAATAGGCTTACATAGTGAGAATTTAACAGCTAATAGTGCACACAGCAGTTCAGAGGGCTTAATTCAACTCACTTTCATGAACAGTTAATATACTGAAGGTCCTTCAACTCACAAGGGCTGCTGGTCCAAGGTCAAGGAAGCAGACATTGGAGTCTGCCGTCAGGAAAGACAAGCAAGGTGGGGCAGCAACAGCAGGAAGAAAAGAATTTGAGGCACAGCAGAAGCCAGTAGCCCAGGAATGTAGCTAAGCAGTACTGATCGTGCCACAAGAAGCTTGGTGAAGCACATCTCGAGGGTACCTCAAACTCTAGCAATGCACACACAGCAAGGTGACACAATCCACGGGTTGGCTTGGCCCACAATACCACAGCACACAGTTGAGGCGAAGGACTAGCTCAGGCAGCAGAGTGCTGGTCTGATCACCTGGGAAAAAGAAGGAAGTGGGCCAGCTTTGGAAGACCATAAGTATCTTGTCACCTTCTAATCAAGCTGGGACCTAATTCAACTCTGCCCACATGTTCCTATAGAAGCCTAGTTGGCACAATATAATACTTAAGAACAACAACATCATCACATGTACAAAGACCTGAATTAAGCTCTTCTGCAGAAAGAGGCGTTTCTGGTAGTCGCTAACATGTTTGGTTGATAATCAAATGGTGGGAGATTTGAGTTCACTTAGAGGCACCTCAAAGTAAAGGTCGTCCCCAGACTAGAAATCAGATTTGTTCTTAGGTGTAGGTAAGTTAGGACAAGCGTGCAAGGTTCTTGTTAAGCCTTACTTTAGTGCAAGGGAAGGGGCTCTAGTGGTACTGTGGGGAGGGGTGTGCTGCTCCCCGCAAGGTCAGTGTGTCAAGCTCACCAGCCACTCTGTGGGAGAGATGAGGTTGTCTGCTTCTTAAAGATTTACAATCCTGGAAATTCTATTAGGTTCACTATGCGTTTGGAGTCAACTCAATCATATTTGGCTTTTTATTTTAAGCCAGGGAAGGCTGAAAGCTTTGTTAAGGATTTAAAAGTTGCATATGCATGGCAAGTGAGGGTGATTTTGATACAGAATTGTTGTGAGTATGGATTTGTTCAAAGAGCACTGGTTGTACAGTGCTTGCCTGCTAATAAAGAGGTCATTGGTTTGAACCCACCAGTTATTCACACGAGAAAATGTGGTTATATGCTTCTGTTAAGATTTGGAGCCAGAGATGTGAATAGCCTACTAGAATTCAGTGAGTACAGTTTTTTCCCCTTTTTTTTCCTCTCTGTATTTTATCATGCTAGGTGGATTCTCTAGAGAAACAAAATCAGGACACTTATGAATATATATATATTTATGAGAGAGAGAGAGAAGAATGTAACAGCTAATTAGTCCACACAGCAGTACAGAGGGCTCAGTTCAGCTCACTTTCATGAAACAGTTAATATACTGGAAGTACGTGGGCTGCTGATTCCAAGGTCAAGGAAGCAGACAGGGGAATCTTCCCTCGAGCAAGGCAGGCAGCGTCTATCCACAGGCAGTAGACAACAGGGTGGTTCAGCAACAGTCAGTAGCTTGAGAGCTTAGTGAAGCAGGCCCGGATGGGATCTTGAACTGTAGTACAGTGACAGGATCCACCAGCCTCAAGCTCAAGCAATGTATGCACCAATAGCATGGTGAAGCAGGTCTCAAAGGAGCCGCAAGCTCTAGCGACAGGATCCATGGGCTGGCTTGGCCACAGGTAGTGTAGCACACAGGATGAGACAGAGAACTAGTTAATGTAGCAGCATGCTTGTCCATTCACCAGGGAGAAAGAGGGAGATGGGATGGCGTCTGTCTTTTTTGCTCCCCTTGTCCTCCAATCAAACTTTGATCTGATTAAATTCCACCTATGTGTTCCTATTGGCCTAGTTGGCACAATAAATGTAACATCACATTTGTTTTCAATGTTTTCAGTGTATGAAAGTCAGGATGGGTAGAGCTATGGAGAGAGTGACTGCCTTGATGGGTTCTTGAAGCGTATGGTGAGGGATGTCAGAGGGAGGTGGGAAGCTGATGAAAATGACTACAAGGAAAAAGTAAATGTTCTAAACTTGATTGTGGAGGTGATTGTACACTTTTCTTTGATATGATTGAATTATTGATTGCACGATATGTAAAATATATGCAAACAAAACAAAAAGATAAACATATACCATGGACTAGTAAGGAGACCTTGAGGAGTCAAGTGAAAAGAAGATATATTATGATGTTACGACCTGGTGAAAATATAAAGATGGTTATATATTTCTAATGTTATATTTTTCAACAATTTTTTTTGTACCTCACGTTTTGTATATGTGCATGCAAATTGCTAATCCAATATTAAAAACATGTATATCTTAAAAAAAAAAGATTTAGTCTTACAAATTCTATGGGGGCAGTTATACTTTGTCCCATGCAGTCCATTTGAAATGAAATTAACTCAATGGCAGTGGGTTCTGAGGGGTTGGTTCAATAATTTCAAAGTGAGGGCAAATTTACATAACAGAAAAGGGGCAAATATGAGTTGTCTATAAGTTGGACATTTATTATCTGGAGAATTCTGAACTTCCAGGAAAACCAACCATTACAAACCTTTTGTGACACAGTTCTCCCAGGGCGTTGCTAAGAAACCAGGGGTAACTTCATGGCATTTATTTGTTCCTTGGTTGGGACTGAGAATGGAGGTGTATAGTTTAACCATCTTCCCATCAAAATCTTCAACACCTAGCTGTAAGACCTCAACGAGAGATTCTCTAGGCTTAGGGAGAACGAGTTTGGAAGAGTTCTTGCTAGGGTGATTTCCTATAGCCCATGCTCTGGTTTGAGATTCCTACCCTTCCACTTAGCTATGCCAAAATGTGATGCTAAATTCAGATATTGCTTTTGTCAGGGAGAGGAGAGAAAGACTTCTGACTGCTGGACCACAATAGCTACCCTCTCCCATCTCAAAGTCTTTGATTGTGAGGAATGTGTTTGAGCCTGAATGAGAATCTCCACTGTAGCTATCATTTCTTCATCTATACAATAGATGAAGAGGGGTTTTGTTAGGAGAGGGGCTCCAAAAAGTTTCTGGGAAAATTTCACTGTCTTTTAATTCTTTTCCCAGGATTTTTTTCAAGCCACTTCATATTTTGGTTGCTGTTGTGGTTAAATGAAACCATGAAGAGAGCTGATAATTCCTCAGCATAGTTCCCACTTTAAAAATGGTTCTTTGAAATTCTGTAATAACTGTGATCTATGAGTAGATGCATGCTGAAGGGTTTCGTACTATACCAATAAGCATGTGTAGATTTGACTGAACTTATTTCTACACGTGTAGAAAATATATGTATAACCATGAATGTGGTGGAGCATGCAGGGGGGAAAGTTACAAGAAAAGATCTAAGACATAAGCAAATACTTTACGGGAATGAGTCTTGAACCTTGGGGGCTCAGGGCCATTGTCTCAGGGGACACCAAGGAATATTGTTACTGTATTAGAAAACGTTCTCTATTCCACTTTACTGAGTAGTTTTGATTTCTTAAAAGCACATGATTCATCATGTATGATGCAACTATTGTTGGTTTCTCCCCATTTTCTGGAGGAAAGAAAAGTGAAAAAAAATTGATGTATGGAAATAATTAGTTCAATGGATTAATGGGTCATGTGAACATAATCCTTCATGACCTTGAGACCAGAAGATCTGGATGGTGCCAGATAACACAACCAACTGCTCTGAAAGGGATCACATTAAAAGGTCCTACATAGATGGGAGAAAAATGTGAAACAGAACTGAAAATCATGAAAAGGCTAGGCTTATTAGTGAAACCTCCAAACCACGACCTTTAGTCATCTTTCAGGTCTGAAAATGAGTGTACTCCCATGGCTCAATTTTCAGCTGAACAAAATACAAGTCTATTAGGGTAACACTAACCTTAAGCATGTACACATTTCTTAGGATAACCAACCATTTAAAATCAAAAGGCAGTATTTACCCAAGGACAAATTTCAGAGGGTTTGGCAAGAGGAGGAATGGAAACAAGAACCACAAGGAGAAAAAGGGATAAATGATATTATAGTATAGGATTTACAACTAATGTCATGAAACACAATGGATATGGATTGTTCATTGGAAAATTGCTTTGCTCTGTAAAGCTTTACTCAATTCACAATAAAAAGTTGCTATTGTTTTTAAAGGTGCTTTGATCAAGTAGTTGGTAGCTAACTAAAATGTGAGCAATTTCATCCACCAGACACTCCATGGGGGAAAACTTAGTAAGATTTAAAACCTAAGAAACTATACGGGGGGTAGTTTTACTGCTGCATGGGGTCACTGTGGAATGGACGTGATGGCACACAACAGACAGCACTATGACTCTTAAATAGGCAGCTGAAACTACGCAGACCATGTTCTGATTGTTAGGTGTGGCAAGTAGGTCAGTTGTGACTCACAACCACTTCAAATACACTGAGCTAAACACTGTCCAAGGAACCCTGATAGCACTGTTGTGCTAAATGTTGAACCACTAACCACAAGATTAGCAGTTCAAACCCACCAGCCACTCAGTGGGAGAAAGATGAGGCTGTCTACTATGAATTGGAATTGACTCTCTGGGTGGATTTGGTTGGTTTTTGGGACCTTTTCAGTGTCATACTAACTGTGTCATACTAACTGTTGTTGCTGTATTTGAGAACACTGCAGCCACCACCTTGTTGAAGGTCCTTCCTCTTTTTGTTGACTTTCTGCTTTACCACGTGTGATGTTCTTCTTTAGGTACAGATTACTCCTGATAACATGTACAGTGTAACAGTGTACGTGAGATGACTTCTCCTTTTTGATGGGCGTTGTGCCTGTTTTCTTCCAAGACAGATTGTTCATTCTTCTAGCAGCCATTGTTTATTCAGTAATTTTGACCATCACTATCATTCAAAGGCATCAATTATTTTCTGGCTCTCCTTATTCCCTTTCCAGCTTTCACCTACATAAGAGGCAGTTGAAATGGCTAGAGTCAGGGACACTCAATCCTCAAAGGGACATATGACTTATTCAACATTCTATAAGAATAAAGTTAAATGAGAGTCCTTGGAAAGCATACCAAATATTTGGAAGTTTTATGGGTTCATAAGTCTTTGGGAAAAACAGATAGATTGTGGATGATGTGATAATTGAGATGCATCGTCAAAGATGAGTAAAATTATGGCAAGCAAGGAAGGTAGGGCAGTGTTTCAGGTATAGAGAGCAGCAAGACAAAACCGAGGTAGGAAACATGTTCCCAGAGACTTTCGAACTTACAATTTTGGGCTAGAGCAAATAATGGAAAGAACAACTCAAGTTAGGAGCTGGGATAGATAGGTTTATTGTGCCAACCTGGCCAACAAGAACATGTGGGGTGAATCAGGTCACAGTTTGATTGGAGGGCAAAGAGATAGATGGCTTGGCAAGGCCTGCCCCACCTCTCTTGCTCTCTGGTGATCGGACCAGCGTGCAGCTGCTTTAACTTGTTCTCTGCCTCAACTTGTGTGCTACACTACTGGTGGCCAAGCCAGCCCATGGATCCTGTCTCTAGAGCTTGAGGTTCCTTTGAGACCTGCTTCACCACACTTCTGGTGTATTCATTGCTTGAGCTTGAGGCTGGTGGATCCTGTCTTGCATTGCTTGAGTTTGATATCCCATCCTGGCCTGCTTCTCTAAGTTCCTGAGCTGCTGACTGTTGGTGACCCTCCCTGCTGCTTGCTGCCTGTGGCCAGACTGACTGCATGGCTTGAGAAAGACTCAGCTGTCTGCTTCCTTGACCTTGGCAACCCTCGTGAGTTGAAGGACTTCCAGTATATTAACTGTTCCACAGAAGTGAGTTGAACTGAGCCCTCTGTATTGCTGGGTGGACTAATTAGCTGTTATATATTCCTTCGTGGTTTATCAACCTATCCTCTTAGATGTACATATAATCATAAATGTCCTGGTTTTGTTTTTCTAGAGAACCTTGCCTCACACAGGAGTGTTATTACTGTTGTGGTTAGGTGCCATCGAGCAGGTTTGCACTCACAGTGACCCTATGTATTATAGGAGGAAACACTGCTGGGTCCTGTGCCATCCTCACAATTGTTCTTATGTTTGAACCCATTGTTGCAGCCACAGTCTCAATCCGTATCAGCAAAGGTCTTCCTGTTTTTAATTGCCCTTCCACTTTACTCAGTTAGAAGGGCAGATTGAGAGTCGTCAAGGTGAAGAGCTGGAGAATTAAGCACACCGTTGAGAATTGCTGAAGCTGTTTTTTTGCCACCACCTCCCCACCTCCACCACCTCTTTAGAAATAAGTAAATACAGTTAAAAAAAAAAAAGGAAAGGGAAAAAGTCTGAATTTATAAGCAAGCTCTTTCCTTCAAGTCAAATACTGATTCCAAGAATAGGTGCCAAATATTTTCCAAATGATTTTCAAAGTGGAAAGAAATGCCCTTAAGAAGCTGTCTTATTAAATATGTGCTTACAAATACTGGGAATCAAGGCCACTCTATCCTTCTCTCTTTAATAATCACTGGAAAGGCTTACTCTCCTAAATAGCTATCAGCTTATGAGGTGTCAGTCAATCATTTGAATGGTATTCATTCCAACCCAGCTACGTGTCTAGGAGCACATCATGTATTAGAGATAAAAAAGATATAGAAAAGGCACATTTCCTGCCCTCAAGTAACCCAGTCTAGTTGCAGAAGAAAGACTGACAGACACAAAGAAACTGTCAAGTGTATCCCATTGAGCTGTGTGTGACCAATCAAATACTTCATTCTTTAGATTTTATAAAGCCAGGTAAATTCCAGTACTGAGACCTATTATTACAGGCTGTTATTACTGTTTTTTTTATGGCTCTACCTCAATTGTATACCTAACATGTGACTAAGCTTATCAAATGGAATGGAAATTGCTCCCACAGCAAATGCATCAGCCTGTCTTTATTTTGATCACAAATACATAAATCACAAGATGCCTCTTGAAGCTCATCTTGGGAAACATTGTAACAATTCAGAGTGATTTACAATCATCTTCTCATTTAAAAGCAGATCTGCTTCATGGGAACTTAACGTAAAAACAACCCCCTCCCCAGCTTTTTATGGGTTTGAAATGAGTTATTTGCTTTTTTTTTTTTTTTAACCACACACTCAGGGGGTTGATTTATGTAGTTTCGAAAGCTGACTTCTTGTCAATCAACATCAGAAAAGTGTATATTGGGTATAAAATTCAGTTTATTTAAAACAAATATAAGAAATGAGAGAAACTCTTTTTATAATAACTTAGAAACAGAAAATGTTTAGAGCTTTTTTGCAACATTTAAAATGTAAGCTTTTAAACAACTTTTAAGTGTTTTTGATACTGAAGAGTAAAATACTTTTATTAAAGTATTAATCAATTTCATAAATTCAACTAAAGTGTAGACTGAATCTTTGCCCTCCAGTTTAAATAATGTGATGACTTATATGCATCAAAATTAAATAACAATATCAGGTAGTCTGTAGAAGCTGCCTAAAAATAGAAAAGAAAGTAAATACATTAAGAATATTTGTGTGTATTTCAAATTATTCAAACTACTATATATTTTATATCCCATATGTACCAATCATAAATTACCAAAACCACCATTTGAAGTGGAGCTAGGCTTTATAATGATTAATAGATAGAAAAGTCCCATGTAGGAGTACCCCAAATCTAAGTGTTTGGCATGAAGAAAGGATTCCACTCAGGATACAAGCTGGATTCTATTATTATAGTTCATTCTGAGCTTTCTCTCAAATATCAAGCAAGCCAGATGCTTCTGGAAGGCTGTGGGCTCCTGCCAATTCCCTTAAGGAACAACACTTCATGCAACTTGACAGTTTTTGGACTTTGTTTTCTTAATTGTAACTATTCTTATGATTGCCTTATTATGCATTTTTGGTATTATCCCATTTTAACCTTTTATTTTTCCATGCAGGTAACTAAGGAAACTTACTTTGCCATTAAATAAGTAAAGTGAATCGCTGAAACTATTGGACTTTCACAAATTCTTATAACTTGTGAAACAGCTCTGGCATGCCAATTTAAGCATATTAACTGGTAAACCACTTAGCATGAAATTTCACTTGTTTGTAACCCTTTCCATTACTGTTACCTTTCCTGAGGCTTGGGAAAATAATTACTAGATTAACTCCCTCCATAGCCAGGGCCAAGAATTTGAGTGACTGCTTGATTTACCATCAAGTTCTAATACTTCACATGAAAATTCTGATCCATTAGTATTGCCCACTCTAGGCTCCCATCACAGATGGAGTGCTGCTACTCATCTTAGGGCCATGGCCAAAGTACCCACTGCATTAGACTATGCGATCCCTCTAATTTTCTGGTTTAGCTTTGGTGACATTTTTGTCTCTTTTGTGTTTGGACAAGCCCTGGCATTAATTATAATTATAGACTTCCTGTTCCCCTTATTTCTAACAGCCTTCTACAAGGCAAACAATCTTTAAGTTTTCTTCCTAAAATTGTATTAGACAATTGGTATAAATGTATCAGTAGAAGTAAAGTAAGATTTTAAACAAGACCAAAATAATACTATAGGACTTCAAATACCTCCATGTTCAACTCCCCTTTCCTGATAATTTTAATCGGCTAGCTATTGGTATTGATTCTGGTTATGTTCAATTTTACAAATTATATTAATTTTCTCATTGTCAGAGCAAATATCATAGGATGAATACAATGCTTTACCAAATGTGATAGGTAGATTTATTATGCCAATCTGGCCAATAGGAACACATGGGCTTAATAAGGTTGCAGTTTGATTGGAGGGCAAAGAGATAAATGGCTTGGAAAGGCCCACTCCTCTCTCTTTTGCTCTCTGGTGATCAGACCAGTGTGCAGCTGCTTCAGCTAGTTCTCTCCCTCAACTTGTGAGCTACACTACCTGGGAGACAGCCAACCCATGGATTGAGTTGCTAGAGCTTGAGGTTCCTTTGAGACCTGCTTTGCCATGCTGCTGGTGTATACCTTGCTTTAGCTTGAGGCTGGTGGATTCTGTCATCTTGCATTGCTTGAGTTTGATATCCCATTCTGGCCTGCTTCTCTAAGTTCCTGAGCTGCTGAATTTTGGTGACCCTCTCTGCTGCTTGCTGCCTGTGGCCAGACTGCCTGCATTGCTCTAGGAAAGGCTCAGCTGTCTTCTTCCTTGACCTTGGACCTGGCAGCCATTGTGAGCTGAAGGACTTCCAGTAAATTAACTGTTCCACGGAAGTGAGTTGAACTGAGCCCTCTGTATTGCTGGTGGACGAATTAGCTGTTATATTCCTTTGTGTTGTATATATTTACCCACATATATCCATATTATATATATAATATTATATTACATATTATATATATATATTCATAAGTATCTACTTTCTTAAGGAATAGTTTGGCTCTTAACTTGCCTGATGTCCTTTTCTGGCAAGTATTCCTATTAATTAAACCCCACTTTTACACACTTTTCTTAAAAAACTTCAGAAATAGAAGACCAAGCAAGGTGTGTGTGTAAGTTACATGATCTTCTGTCAACTTGTGAAGGGGTGGAGTCTAGCCTGTCAAACAGGTCATAGTCAGTGAGGCCTCTGTGTGGGCATGGCCTTCTCCTGAGGATTCTTATCTTCCTGCCTGGAGGTGGAACATACACACTTTCTCTGTGAGACATTCTTATTGACAAGCCACATGGAGTTACACTGATGGAGCCAGAGCCCTGGAGCTGGAGGAGCCACATGGAGACTCACGCCAGTGCTGAGATGCTTCCACCACCATTGGATCCACAAGAATGTCCACCCACTGGCTTGTGATCCTCCTGCATTCGGCATTATTGCATGGTTGTGTGAGTCTGAAGAGGACTTTATAGACTCGTATTGGACATATGGGCTAATTTTGGACTTATGAACTTGATCTGGACTGGGCTGAGATGTTTTCTTAATTTATAGTTACTCTTTGATATAAAGTTTTTTCCCTATACATATCTGAGTCTCCCTGAATTTGTTTCTCTAGTCAACCCAGACTAGCACAGTGTGACATGGTAGGCCTTTATTTGTGAAGTGCAGGTAATATCTGAAGAGTAGTGAGTGAGAGAGAGAAGGAAAGAAAGTCAATAAGAGTGTATTATTAAGGTATTATCACAGTAGAGGACTGGAACTTAACCCTGTTGGGGAAACTCTAGGAAAAGGTGCAAAAACATATGCTTCAGAATTTTCCTATTAATGGACACAATGTTAGGGTACATATATATCAACTAAGGGGGATCATTAATTGAGGTTGCTTCTACAAAATGGGGCATATTAATTGCTCATCACTTCTATCTTTCTGTACAAGCAGGTTACCTAGTAAGCAAGGTAATCATAGACTCTTGTGCTTACTTATGAAGAAGTAGTTTGTAAAGAGTGAATGCTGTGGGAGCGGCATCCAACCTCCTCTTACTTCACCAGAGGGAAGGACAATCAAATGCCCCAATCAGCATCAGCCCACAACTGATTTCTATGGGACTGAAACTGGATATTCCTCCAACCTCTCTTATCAATTCTGACATCAGCCATTCCTCCCACATACTCAGCTGGGCTTGGTAATTCATTGCTTTGGAGGCACAGAACTTACACATAATATGATTGTGGGGTTTATTAAGGAAGTTACCAGGCTATCAATTCTGAGAATACAATTATTGAGACAGGATAGTCTCTTCTCAGGCTTGCCCACAGGCAGGCCTTTCTCTGCTCTTTGGCCTCTCAGCCACGTAAGCCGATGGGCTCGTGCTCTGCTTGGGCAATCTTTCAAAGCTCTTTTAGGGATACTAGTAAATGCTCAAAAGCTACCCTATTCTGTCATAAACTTCAGCTTAAAGACACCAGTATTTAGCAGTATGGGTCAGGAAATCTAGCTCCCCCAAGTAAGAGCCTGGATATACCTTTTTCTGGAGACAAGTCTGCAAAGGCACTGTGCTTGGCTTGCTCCGTGGGCTGGGAAGTACACTATTCCATCTTGTGCTTAGGTTCTTGTTTCCGTTGCTGCTGCTGCACTTCTGGAAGACCTGGACCACTTCTCCTGATCTTGTGGTGTCACAATTGTCACCCGGATGAAGGAAGTTCAGTATTCAGAGACTGTAGGGCCCAAAGGATGTACTCCATGCCTGGTTTCTCATGCTGGTAGTGATATCTTCCCTTTGGCTCCAGCTGAGATGGCTTATTTTATATCCAGCAGGATGGTAAAATTGACCAATTACCACATTATCTTTGAGTTCCACAACTTTACCATCCCAAATAACCCTGTTGACAACCACTCAAAATTGAATTATATCAGCATCTTCTCCACCTTTTCTTAGCTGCACCCACCAGGAAAGGAGGAAATATACCTATTTGTGTGGTGGAAGTCACAAAGACTATGGCTAGAAGAGCTATATTAAATAACTTACTGCACTGCAATAGTAAATATTTTCACTATCCCCGCTCCTCCCCCCACACGCATCAAAAACTCTTCTAGGATGGCTGGCATTTCCCTCAACTTCACAGCACCTTACCACCGAATGAGTCTCTCTTCAAATTTACAATCCCTGGCAGGGATGGAATATCTTGTATGCAAGGTAAGCACAGGTTTACTTATACTTGCTTTTTAATAGGCAGTGACAATTGCACATCAATCTCACCTCTGAGCATGCCCAGTTGGTGTCAGTTCTGGGGGAAAGAGTGCCTTTTGCTGCAAAGACCCAGGTACTTGGAGGCAGTCAGCTAGAGGACCCTGAGAGCTCAAAGGGACGTACGCAGGGCCTAACAGTGTTGGCTTCAACACTTAATTATTTTATTATTTTGATAAGAATTAAAAATAATAATTGTAGCAAATATGTTAGGCAGCAATGAACTCAAAGTAATGGGAATACATACATAATGGAAAATTAAATATTGAAATCTTTGTTAAGGATTTGGTGATGAATAAGTAACTTGACAATATTTCTTGGCATTTACCATGCACCATGGGGACTATGGCGGTCCTACTGACCACACCAAAACCAGAAGATACTGATCTGATGAAGGACCATCAGCAGCAAACTCAAAAGTTAGTACCTGGAAAATCAGTGACCAAAGGCAGTGAGTTAACATATGCATCTATCATGGGTCCATCAATTCCATGAAACATGACTTTGGTTTAGATCAAATGTTTCTTTGAAATTAATTTTGCTCATTTTCAATTCCAAGCTTTCTTGTGCTTATAAAAAAAAAATGGGTAAAGTAATAGCTATAACAGTGTGACTTCATTAGCAGAAGAACTTCGCACAAAATTCTGCCAATATTTTATATCATTAGCTGCTGCAAATAGAAATCAGTTAATTCCAATGGTAGTTTAATTCCCTCACCCCCTGCCCACCAATTTAAGGTATCAAAGAGAAGTTCATGGAGTTTGATTTTGTTGAAGGTGAAACAGTTGTCAATGATGGGTTAAAATTCAGCAACAAAGCTCAATATAGAAGAAATCTCTGATTTGTTTTTGCAATGACAATCTGAATATAAATGTTAGTGGTGCCAGGGTTGAAGTAAAATAGTCTTATCAAATTAAGAAACCTGGGAAGCAGGAATGCACTTAGAACTGATTGTGTGTACACACAATTGTATCTAAGAAAAGCCATATGCTTCTATGTATATACATACAGAAATGTCATATATACATGCATACATTCTTGCTCATAACAGCACTATTTGTAAGAGCCAAGGGCTGGAAGCCAAATGGTTAGACAGGATAGATAATAGATTAGATTGATGAATTTTAGTATGTTCACCTAATGGAATGATAATGAACCAACAGTAGCTGTAGGCACAATATGGAGAATCTTACAATCATTTGTAGCATAATAGCGAAGCTTGCCACAAAAAAGTACCCATAGCTTGAGTCCCCTTATAGTAAATTCAGAAACAGGTAAAGCTGGTCTGAGGTGCTAACAATTAGAATAGTAGTTACCCTGGTGGTGGGGATGAGGGAGTGATGGGTGACTCTACAGGTAACTTCTGGGATGCTGGTAATATTTTTCTTAGATTCAGGTGATGATTACATATGTGCTTATCTTACAAAAATTCATCGAGCAGAACATTTATGACATGTATACTTTCATATATGTGCTGTATTTTAGAAAAAAAATTACTTTAAATCAATAACCCAAACTCTAAACTTACTGCCATTGAGTCAGTTCTGACTCACAGTGATCCTAGAAGATGAAGGAGAATGGGCCCTGTGGGTTTCCAAGGCTGTAAATCTCCCCAGGAGTCGAAGGGCTCATCTTTCTCCTGCAAAACAGCTGATGGTTTTAATCTACTGACCCTGGGCTTGGCCACCAGGCTCACAATCTACGGTGCCACAAGGGCTCTTGAAATAATGGACTCACTGCCATCGGGTCAATGGTGACTCGTAGCAGCTCCTTGTGGGTTTCCGAGACCGTAACTGTTTACAAGAGTGGAAGGCCCAGTTTTTATCCATGGAGTTGGTGGTTTCAAACTGTGGGCCACACTGCTCATAGCCCAACACATAATCACACTAGAGGAGGTTGATCTGTTTCTTTCCCACCCCTTGGTTATAAAGAAGAGCCATCTTTGAAGCAGATGATTGAAACCCCGAAGAGCTTGAAAGAGCACGTTTAAGATTGCTGTTCAAAGTGGTGGAGGCTTCTGAGATCAGATGCATCAGAAACTGTAGAAGGAGACTCAGAGGAGCAATACTGAGAAAATGGGTACCGCTCCCTTATCTGTGGGGCAGAGTGACAGGTGGGTTCATTTCCTTGCCCATGGAGGCAAACACCAAGGGATCAAGTTGCTGAATAATAGAGGACTGGAGGGAGACTTGGCTACCACGTGTCTAAGAGGCTGAGAACTAGAGAGAGATTTGCTTGCTGGCTTGGGAGATCGAGGACTATATCTGCACGGTTTGCTGATCCTGACTTGTGGTAACTTGTTGACTTCTCTAATAATGACTTCCCTTTAATTGTGAGTATTGTTTGTGTGGCCATTGCAATGAATTATCAAATCCAGCACAGATGTAGAGTGGCATAAGGGGAATGCTCGGTGTCAGAAAGAAGGATGGACTATGCAGGCTTGTGACCTCTGCCTGGT
>NW_022111373.1:15101137-15102575 GCF_000313985.2 Echinops telfairi
AAATCTACATGGGCAGCTCTATAAGGTCCTATATTGTCACTAGGAGTTGGCACCAACTCTGATGACAGTGAGAGAACTCTCTCTTTGGATTCCAAACTCTTAAATCTCATAAAGGCTACAGAGTGACTGGTGGTTTTGAACCACTAACCTTACGATTGGCAGCTCAATGTGTAACCAATTTGCCACTATGGGTCCATATACAGCTTCTATTGGAAGCCCCTTAGTGCCTAACTCTTTTGCAAATATTTATTGCCTTTATTGTCTTATCCTGTAATTTGTGGGTCTGAATTCTTTTCATATTTTAAAATAGGATGATAAATTAATAAATTAGTATTATATCATAGTTGAAAACATAGTGGAGCACCATATCTGAGAAACTAGAGCTGGTGAAGTCTGTCCAATGCGATTTTCTGACACAGAACCCCAAATAATTTCAGGAACAGACCTAAAAACAACACATCAAGAAAAAAAATGGTTGCACTGTGTTATCCAGTTTGTTCCTATTGTTGGGTAAGAGTACCTTCCACTTGGGACTTTCTATATCAGATCTTTGTAAAATTCAACTAGTGGATCAAGCCCTGTGTTTCTCGTTTTGGTAAATACGATTTAATTAGAACACAGCCACACACCCGGTTTACATAGTTTTAGTGACTGTTTTCCCTACAAAAGTTAATTGTGTAGTTGTATAGAGACCATAGTATACAGCAAAAATTATATACCATCTGACATTTTGGACTACTAACTACAAAGCCAACAGTTGAGAGCCACCCTCAGGGGAAAAGGAAGCTTTCTACTCCTGTAAGATCTAGCCTTGTCAACCACAGGGACAGTTCTACACTCTTCCCTGTAGGGGGCTGCTCTTGCTCCAAGGCAGTGAGTCTGAGGGAGGTTTGGCCCCTTACAGAAAAAGTTTGCCAACCTCTGTTCTGTATTTTAAGCAGAAGGGAATGTATTCTGGATACCATTCTATTTTTACTGAGTCTGACAATGAAATTTCAAGCATTGAAAGAGACTTGTTTGTATTTCTTGGTTGAAAGTAAGAATGAATATCTTCCATATTCCATGTGTTTCTTAGCTGATTTGTAAGCAGTGCATATGTTTTGTACTTGATTAACCAGAGCCTCAGATCTGGGCATATGTTTAACAAATGTTGTGGTTTATTTTAAAGAGAGGCTTGTTTGCTTATGAAAATGATATCATGAACCAGCTGAACTTGGAGTCGTTTTTTTAATGCTGTTGTTTGTATTGCACCATTCTCTTTATTCTCCTACTAACCAAGGTCTCTGACAGGGCTTATTGGCATAGGCTATAGAAAGGGGGGGAAAATATAGTAAGGGGAAAAATTTGCATGGCTATGATCTCGCTGTGATTTGTTTCATTGGCTCTTTAAGGCAGATGTATCAGTTAATGTAAATTTGTAACTATTTGCTATATCATT
>NW_022111373.1:15104887-15116023 GCF_000313985.2 Echinops telfairi
TTTTCATATTGGATAGCATACCAGATAATTCTGTATCTGATTTTGTTTTCACTTAGTAGTGAGTCATAAATGTTTTCCTTTTTCATTAATATTCAATGGCTGCTTTATGTTCCATCTCGTTAGTTGCATAATTTGTTTACTTTACCCTGAGTTTTTAGCTTTTTGCTTTTGAATTATTTCTCTTTTTAATTTTCTATTGTGATTTGGGTAAAAGTTTACAGAGAAAATAATTTTTTCCATTCCACAATTGATATTCATTTTGTTTCATGCCATTGACTACAACCCCATGATGCAACATTGATATGTGTTTCTTCATGTATTTGTACTTCCATCCCTAACCCTTACTGAGAACTTTTTGAAAGTCATCCTTGGGCTCTTCTGATCTCAAGTGGAGTTAGCTTAAGAAGTGCATACCTGTAGTTTTATTGTTCACCAATACACAAACAATCTGTGTATTGATTGGATGAAAGCTCAGTTCCATTAGTTAATTTCCATGCTTGAAGTGGGAATAAAGCCTTAAAGGTTCCACCTATCCCTATCTGACCAATAAGTCTGATCGTTTTTTTTATGATTTTGAGTTTTCTTTCAGATTTTCCTCTCATTGCTCTCTAATGTGATACTTTTCAGATCAATTGGTAGTGGTAGCTGGACACCATCTAGTTCTTTTGGTCACAAGATCATGGAAACTGAGGTCTGTGTGATCTATTAGCCTACTAGACTAATCGTTTCCATGTGTCTTTGATTTTCTATTCTGTGCTCTGTGTGAAGAAAACCCTAAGATCTACCAAAAATACCAAACTCACTGCCACAGCGTTAATGCTGACTCAGATTGACCCTAAAGGACAGAGTACATCTTCTTATGTGGGTTTCTGAGACTATAATTATTTTTGGGACTAGAAAGACCCTTCTTTCTCCCTTGGAGCAGCTGGTGGCTTTGAACTACTGCCTTGTGGATGACAGTCCAGAGAGTAATCACTATACTACCAGGGCTCCTTTGTTGAGACCCAGTTCCCCTCAATAAGGGCATCTCAACAGACTTTTCCGAGGGGTTTCTCTCCAAGCGCCATTCCATGCAGCCTCTTTGCTGATGGCGAGTGACGGATGGCGTAGGACTCTGGGCCCAGTTTCTGTCCGTTTCACCTTCCTTGAAATTATGCTCCAAAATTTCCCAGCAGTCACATCTGTGCCTGACATTTAGTTATTTATTTACATTTTCTTTCTTTGGAAGAAGTTGTTTCCATCATGGCAACCCTTCCCTAGGGAGAACACATTCAGCATATCTTAAACTAAAAGATGAGTGAGATGAAAAATACAGTAATCAATGTTTGTTGAGTTTAAACTAAACTAAAAGAATGAGAAATAACCAACCAAAAATAAAAACAGATTAAACCTCAAGTTGCAATGTTGAAATATTCTTTGGGCAAAATATTGAATGATGCTGGGTGCATCAAAAGAACAGAGTCATTATAACAAAAAGAACTAGACTAGTTGACATCCATTTATTTCAAGAGGTACCTTTGTGAACAAAAATTAGGTGGTACTGAAGGAAGAAGTTCAAGCCACACTGAAAATATTAGCCAAAAACATGGCTCCAGGAATTGATGGTACACCAACTGAAATGTTTCAACAAGCTGATGAGGCACTCTAAGCACTCATTTGTCAATGCCAAGAAATTTGTAAGTCAGCTAGGTAAACTGACAGGAAGAGATCCATATTTGTACCAAGTCCAAAGAAAGGTGACTGAATAGAATGCTGATATTATAGAACAATATTGTTGAAATCATATGCAAGTAACATTTTTCTTAAGAATATCCAAGAATTGTTGCAGCAGTACATTGACAGGGAGCTCACAGAAGTTCTGGACCAATTCTGAAGAGGAAGTGGAACAAGGGATATTACTGTTGATGTCAGATTGATCTTGGCTAGAAGCAGGCAATACCACAATGATGTTGACTTGTGTTTATTGAGTATACCAAGGCATTCTAATGTGTGGGTCATAACAAGCTACAGAGAGCTTTGAGAAGAATGGAAATTCCAGAACAGTGCATTGTGCTCATGTAGAATTTGTATATGGAACAAGAGGCAGTTGTATGAACAGAACAGGGGAATGCTGCATGGTTTAAATCAGGAAAGGTGTGCATCATGATTGTATTCTTACCACACTTTTTCAATTTGTATGCTGAGTAAATAGAGAAGCTGGATTACACACAAAGGACAATATGGCATCAGGATTGGAGGAAGGCTTATTAACATCTATGATATGTGGATGACACAGTCTTGTTTGCTCAAAGTGAGGAGAACTTGAAGCATTTGCGGATGGGTAAGTATTGGACTAACTTTCAAGTTAGTAGTTCAAAACCACTAATTGCCCCTAAAGAGAAAGATGAGTCTGTCTGCTCCTAAAAGCTCCGAAACATATTTAAGTTGCTATGAATCAGAAGCAACTTGATGGTACTGGGTTTGGATTTTTTTTTCTTCAGAAAGTTATAACTTGATGGTTAATTCCCAAACTTCTGGAAAAATTATTTTAAATCGTTTTTTCCTAATGTTGTGTTTTTAAAATGGAGAAGTATATTTTTAGGTCATTATTCTGGCTTTTGGAAATGCTTCTTCCTTGGTATTGAATTGTTTTTAAGAAACACTTTTGTCTAATCAAATTTCTCATCATTTATGAATGAATTCATCAACTGTAAAACCCTGGAAAGATTAAGACATCCTAAAATGTATGATGTATTATTCTGTTATTTCCACCATGATTTACTAGAATTAGGTATATAGTCAAATATCAGAATATATTTCTTTCATTGTAGAATCTTGAATAATTTCTATTAAGTGTGCCTTTTGGAGAAGTCCTTGAGAGACTAGGTTTTAACAATCTGATGTTAAGAGTTTATTAGTTAGATTAATAGTCAAATGTTTTACAATTGAGTTATATGATAATGTGATGTCAGAGAACCAGAAGTATTTGGTATACAGTCCATTAAAAGATACATATATGTCAATGGGACCTGAGGGTGCGTGTCAAAGGAATGTATAAGGCTAATTTCCATCACATTATACATATTATGATTTTGTTTTGTGATATTGTTAAGAATGGTGAACAGTTCTATAAAATGAAGAAGTTCAAGTAGCTTGAAGTTTATTTTAGATGGTGATTACTGTTCTTTATAGCTAGTTCCAAAAGAAAATCAATTGATTTGATTCATTCTTTAATTCTAAAACAAATGCTTTTATTCTATAAATTTGAGGGGAAAAGTAACAAAGTATTTAACTTAGACTTTTTTTCCCTAGAGAATTGAAGTCAGTGGTGTCTTTGTGTGTTACACAGAGATAAATTGATTGATTAATTGATATCTAGAAAATGGTTCATGGAGTTGTATAGAATGGCAAGTCTCAAATCCATGGGTCAGGAATCAGGCTGGGGGCTTCTCTTGACTACTGTAGTTGCAAAGGCTGACAAATTTCCAATTGGCAGACTTGTTGACAGGCTGCTAGCTCAAGTCCAAAGAACCAGAAGTTGATGATGATGAGTCAGATTCAGGCTCTAGAGAAAGGGAGAGCCTTGCACAGCATATATATACATGTGTATATATGTATATGTGTGCACATATATGTATATGTATTTATATATATATAAAACAGGATACACTCCCAAATAATTTCCCCTTATATATGAGTAGGTCACTTGAGTAAGGGTATGAATGAATAAGTGAGACAGCCCCAGATAGGTAGCTAAGGGCAATTAAAGATAGTGGAAATTTCCAAAGATGAATAGCAAGCAAACGCTAACAGATGAAACCCACAGGATGCATTATCAGAAAGACTGAACCAAACTCATAGTCATCAAATTGATTCTAACTCATAGTTAGAAAAGATGGAACTGTCCCTTTAGGGGGCTAGAAACTCCTCTTTCTCCTGTGAAGGAGTTGGTGGTTTCAAATGCTGACTTTGAAGTTAGCAGCCCAACTCGTAACCAGTGTGCCACCAGGGCTCCTTATCAGGAAGAACAATCTAGAAATATGGACTTGTATTTCATCACTATGCTTTACAAAGTTCCCACCGTAACAACTTATTTCAGCTGTCTTCCCAAGTCTGAAGCAAGACAAACAGAGAAGCCTGGTCATGAGAAGGGAGGGGATGAGTCAGTGGAACTGATATTGGTAATGCTTACATAAGTAACTCCATCTTAAAGATAATTGGTACACATAATGCCTCCACTCTAGGAACATCCTTTCCAGGAAAACCCACTTTTGCCCCCCAGAGCCTGGTCAATACAGCCATTTCCTTTTCTTCTCATAAAAAGTCAAACCCAGATCCCTTCCAAGAGGCAGTTTTTTTCTGAGATTACTCCCCCTTTCTCTATTTCTTGCTGTCAGAAATGAACAGTTTATGTTTCAAAGGATCATTTCATGTCATTCTTGGGCTAATTGGAGTGCTGAACTCATTGCATTTGGTAACATAAACGTGTTACTGAAGAAGGCTGGGACTTGTAAGGTTGGGATTAAAGATATAACCCACACTAATTCTACCTCATTTAGGTATAAAGGTTAGCATTTACAATACATAAAATGGAATATAATTATACAATAGCACAAAATGAAAGCTAATAACATCAGATCACAAAATGGCGTGTGTATAATTGTACAATGCTGGGCAATGACACAAGGCCTAGGCATATTGACCCATAACATTAACTATCACAGTATATCAAACAGATATGCTTAACCTCAGGACAGAAAATAGGGAGGCAAGGAATTTAGTAAATGCAAACAAATGACTTTAACTTTTATTCTAGTTATCCCTTACTAAGAGTATATACATAAAATGTTATGTAAAAGCATAAAATACTCAAACTTGCATAAAGAAGCATGAGCCATATAAAGGAAAAATTACTAAATTAAATTAAAATTAGAACTTGTTTCTTAAAATATAGTGTAAAGGGAGTGAAAATGTGAGACATGAACTGGAAGAAGAGAATAACAATGCATAAGGGATAAATGTTCACAGAAATGAAGAAACATATATAAATTAGTAAGAAAAAACAAGTTAATAAGAAATGTGCCCCCCAAAATGGATAAGCATTTAACAGAACAAGAAATGAATGTGAATGTGAAAATCAAACATCTGAAAATAAGCTTAACTTCATGAGTTATAAAAGGAAGAAAATTAACTCCATGACAAATGCCATTTAGAGCTTACCAAACAAGTGGGGGTGGGGGGTGGGGGGGTAGAGCAAGTGATATGGAGCAGAGTGAGAGGACAAATTCATTATAACCATTCAGACAAATAATCTGGCATTTTCTACTGAAGATAATGATACAATTACTCCATGATACCACAGTATTCCTCTGAAATACATACTCTAGGGGAAGTTTTCCAGGAGATTTGTACACATATGTTCTTAGCAACATTAACTGTAATAGAAAAAAATGAAAATGATTATAATGGTCAGTGATGAAAGAAAGCGGCATGGTCATATGATAAGACACTATGCTGCAGTGAAAATCACCCACCCAAAGGAAGAATATTTCATCCATATATAAAGAGTCCTAATGGTGCTGTGGGTTAGGCTTTTGATTGCTAACCACAAGTCTGCTGGTTTGAATCCACCAGCAGCTCATGGGAGAAAAATGAGGCTGTCTGCTCTTGTAAAGATACACAGGCTCAGAAAAAATTATATAGTATTTCTGATGAAGATAAAAAACCCTATATAGCCTTCAGTATTAATTACAACTCAATGTAATGAAGACCAAAACCTTCACAACTAGACCAATAGGTAACATCATGATTAATGGAGAGAAGATTGGAGTTGTCAAGGATTTTGTCTTGTTTGGATCCGCAACCAATGCTCATAAAACCAGCAGCCAAGAAATCAAAATATGTGCTGCATTGCTGCACAAAAGTTCTTTTGTATACAGAAAAGAAAGGATGTTCTCTTGAGGACTAGGGTGTATCTGATGCTAACCATGGTATTTTCTGTTGGCTCATATGCATGGGAAAGTAGGAAATTGAATAAGAAAGACAGAATATGTCCCTGGAGAAGGACATCATACTTAGTTGAGGGGCAGTGAAGAAGAGCAAGGCCCTTGAGGAGATGGACTAACGCAGTGGCTACAACAACGTGCTCAACACAGGAACAATTGTGAAATGGTGTAGGACCGAGCAGTGTTTTATTCCCTTGTACATAGGGTCACTATGGGTTGGAAACAACTTGATGGCACCTAAAAACATGAGTCAGGATTGAATTGATGTTTAATGAAAATAAAATCAAAGAACATAATATTAAATTTAAAAGATATGGAAAATACATATAGTATTATTCTACTCACTTAAATCTGAAAATCAGGGAGTATGCTGTTTAGAGACAATAAAAAAGTTTGAAGTGGATGAAGGGAGATGTCGGACATTGTAAGACATGACAAAATAATAATAATTTATAAATTATCAAGAGTTCATGAGGGAGGGGTGGGCAGGGAGGGGAAAGTGAGGAGCTGATACCAAGGGCTCAAGTAGAAAGCAAATGTTTTGTGAATGATGAGGGAAATAAATATACAAATGTGCTTGACGCAATGCATGTATGTATGGATTGTGATAAGAGTTGTATGAGCCCCTAATAAAATAATTTAAAATAAAGTTTGTTACAAAATTTAACTTTCATGGGTGGAAGGGGAATGGGATGAGACCAAAGAAAATTCTAGTATTTTATGTCTTAAGTGGTGTAACAAGTATGCAGGTATTTATTTACAATTTTATTTCATAAATTATTATTTTAAGTTGTGTACAATATAATTAAAAGCACAAAATGCACAGCCCTTGAATCAATTCTGACGCATTGTGGTCCTATAGGACCTAGTAAAATTGCCCCTACAGGGCGTAGTAGAATTGGTGAGATTTTAAGACTATATTTATAGAAATAGAAAGCCTCATCTTTCTCCTGGGGAGCAGCTGGCAGTTTCCAACTGTTGCCCTTATGGCTAGCAGCCCAGCACATAACCCATTACACCACCAGGAATCCACACAATACAATTTAGGATTGCTTTTTCTGACAGCAGTTTTCTGTAGAATTGTGAAAACACCACAGTTGGGATACGTAAGAACTCCATCTACTCTGAAATATCTTTCTGTGACCGTCTTTGACCTAGACTCTTACTTCACTCCAACTGATTGTGTAATTTCCTGTCCTCCAGAATGTACAAATCAAACCATATCATCTGTAACCTTGACTGACCTCACTGAATTAGCATAATCCTTCTCAAATAGGGTTATTTTGTACTCAGTGGGGGCGTTTAGTATGTTTAGAGATATTTTTAATCATCTAAAACCAGAAGAAAGGTGTGCAGTAAAGTAAGATTACTTGGACTGAGTCTTTGGCCCATAGCCTTTGTAAATCCCACTCAATGCTGGGTAGAGAGCAGGCAAATAAGGCACAGAGCACTCTAAATCAAGGGTTGGTCAGTTTTCCCATCTACTGGGTGTACAAGTGAACCCTCTCAAAAGAAGGACAGAGGAATCCCATGACCATCCATAAGGAAGAGCCACAAAGGAACACGTGCAAGATGCCTGCCTGAAGTTGGAGGCACCAGCAGCACCAGAGGACACAGTGCTAAGATCATGAGATGGCGCATACGAGGAGCTTTGAGACCCTGAGGCAGAGAGGCAGAGGGAGTAAAGCTGAGTTCATTTAGAAGGCTGGCCTGCAGAGGAGGGTGCCTTTGGGACATGTTATCAGCACTAGAAGAACTTTGTGACACTTAAGCAGGGCAGAGGCCAAGGGACCCAATGACTGAGGGGTGGAGGACCAGAGAGAGACACATCTTCCAGAATGGCTGAGAAGAGATACGGTCTGCAAGAGAACTGTATTCTTAATGTTTTCTCACCCTGACTTATGTAACCTATTAGCTTCCCTTATAAATCCCATAATTGTGATTATTGTCGGAGAGTTCTATGTGGCCATTGATATAGACTGTTGAACTCAGCAGAGAAGTAAAATGTTGTGGGAGGGATGGTTGGTGTCAATCAAGGGTAAAAGATGTTGGGCAATCGGAGTAGGAACCACCCTTGGGCAGTTATGGAGTTGAAGTCTCCCTTTCTTTTG
Source organism: Echinops telfairi (assembly GCF_000313985.2). NCBI lineage: Eukaryota > Metazoa > Chordata > Mammalia > Afrosoricida > Tenrecidae > Echinops > Echinops telfairi. The sequence continues at coordinate 15,112,983 of NW_022111373.1, forward strand.
GGGAGCCAGAGGAAGTCAGATGTGGTTCCATGCTATTTCCTCAATGTGTTACCAGCATCTAGTGGATGGAGCCCAGTTATGCTGTGAAACATCTTATGATACACAAGACAGCCTCAAACATCAGTAGTGCAAAGGTTGAGAAACCCTCCCTTAGCACAATGTATTTGGGGCCCCTTCACGCTGTTGGAGCGGCTCTTTTTATTCCCAAGCAGCACTTGATTGCAGAGACGAGCCACAGTGTGTCCATGCACTCATGTGTTAAAAGGATCTGTTTCCAGTTTCTGTTCTAAACAGTAAAATAATATGTAATGTATATATAATCATGTTATAGTGTTCAAGCTTTTGTATGAACATAGTTTTTTTTATTTCCTGGGGTGCATATATATAATACTGTAAAGGGATGGCTGGGTTTTATGATAAGTTTAATATTTAACTTTGAGCCAGTGAGGGTGCGATGTAGCAACGATGAAAAATACAATTTTCCTCTAGTTTCTGAATGCTTCCTCCCCGCCTCCGCTATCATGATCTGAATTCTACCTTGCAAGTCTGGCTAGACCAGAGGATGTACACTGGTACAGATAGGAACTGGAAATCCAGGGAATCCAGGGCGGATGATCCCTTCAGGACCAGTGGTGTGAGTGGCAATACTGGGAGGGTAGAGGTAGAGTGGGTTGGAAAGAGGGAACCGATTACAAGGAGCTATATGTGACTTCCTCCCTGGGGGACGGACAACAGAAAAGTGGGTGAAGGGAGACGTCGGATAGGGCAAGATATGACAAAATAATAATTTATAAATTATCAAGGACTCATGAGGGAGCAGGGTGGGAGGGGGAAAATGAGGACCGAATGCCAGGGGCTTAAGTGGAGAGGAAATGTTTTGAGAATGATGAGGGCAGTGAATGCACAAATACGCTTTCCACAATTGATGTATGTATGGATTGTGATAAGAGTTGTATGAACCCCTAATAAAATGACTAAAAAAAAAAGAAGCTGTCTAACCATTTCCCAGTGTTCTGTATCATGTGGCCTTCCCACTTTATATGTATGTATGTATGTACATTTATACATATATAATTATATACATATATACATGACACTTTAATCACGTCTATGTCCTATAGTATATTCATCTTAAAATAGTTAAAATGTAATAAAAATATCTTAAAGCATTTGCAAATATCTAAAACTCTATGATTTTGTGGTAATGCTGAGTTTGGATTGAATAAATAAAGCCTGACAGCTCTAGGAGTGAGGACCAATATTTTCTCTGACCTTTGCATATCTCCAGCTTGACTGTAAAATAAACAAGACTTCTTCCTGCTTTCCTGGAAAGCAACACCTATTGGTGAAAAGTCATTCTGAACTCTACATTTCCATCCTCTCTTGTGACTAGTCTTCGGTTAATCTGACGATTTTGACATAGAGGCTGTGTGAAAAGGTGAATGTGCCTAGTGGGTCCTGTGGGGGGTGTTCCAGGCAGAGGGCATCCCTGGGAGCTAAGGTGTTGCTTGTCCGCCAGCGGAGTACAAGCAGCTCCTGTCCAAGTGTCAACATTAGCTCGAGAGTCTAACCTACATTGCCTGTCCCCTGCTCGCCTAGAGTGCCTTTGCTAACCTTATGGGAGAGCAGTCGTTTGCCTCCTGTCACTGGGAACCAGGAAAACTGTGATCTTGTTTTGTGGAATGCTCTCATTCCATCACCCTTGCAAGAATACCATCGCACTTGCAAGGAATTGCTTTTACATCCAATCTAGCAACTTGCTGCCTGATTCTCAGTAAAGTTTTACTGCCAGAGGCTAGGATGCGGCAGAATGCTGATGTAGCTCATAGGATTTCTTGTGCCTCATCACCATGGTAACCAGAAGACAGACTTGAGAGAGACTGGGCTGCAGAGAGGAACTGTAGTCATTACCAAGCAACAAATGAAAGAGAGGTGTCTCAGAAGAGATTTCTAATCATTACAGGTTTGTCCTTCCAGTTAAACCTGGATGCAAGAAAAATGACCCTAACAGCACCAGCGGCTTCAAGTCACAAAATTATGTAAACTTTCCTATACTCCCTTTGGAATTCTCCAGAGCCTCCTGTTGCCTGAAGGGATAGTGAATGGATTCTCCGATTGACCTTCTCCACAGCGGTATCACCAAATCCTTAGTAGAGATAACTATAATGGTGTCTAGCTTAAGGTATTATATGGGCAATTTAAAAAAGTCTTGGATCTGTGAGATCAGTAGCTAATAGGACCTGCGACGGTTCTCTGACATCTTGAAGAGATTGCATTTAATATAAGCAAGCTTATTTCAGTGCTCTTTAATGCCAGTGGAGTACAAACCAATGAATCTCTATGCAAATATATGCAAATGTTACAGCACGGCAGCCAGAGTTCCTGGAGCAACAACTGGTAACATCAATGTTTGCTCCTGAAGAAAGTGCTCAAGGTTACAAAGCTGTCACTGAAGATTTACTAATGATTTACTGGAAACGTTGTTTTAGACGTCCTGCTTTTACACGTAAGGAGGTCCAAGCTGTCCAATTCTTACTTGAGGCAAGGAGAGAGGGTATAAAGGAAGACAAGAGCATCACATGACTAAAATCTGTTACCTTTGTGAAGGGAGCTGCTTTGCCCCTTTCCTGGCTGTCAGACCAAGCTGCAAACGCATCTGAGTTCAGAGAGGGCTTTAATGGATCTGTTCCGCATTAGTCCTTAGTTCTGAATGGCATATGCTGCAGGCTGGCCTGAATCACCTTTGTTTTATTAAAGGTGCATTTAAGGTCAACTACCACTAACTGCATTGTTAAATATTGATTTAACCGTTTGAATTAATGTCATTTTCAGTCCTTTCCCTACTTAATGGCCACCAGCACTCCTGTGACCCAGTCAGACATACAATCAATAGATGTCGGCTCATAGTGAAGAGGGGGTGGACTCTCTGTAACCTGGCTTCCTTCCACGTGGAAACAATGGCCTATCAGCTTCCCTATTTACCTTTTGTAAAACTTTTGAAATGCTTTCATTTCTTTTGTTTGTTTGTTTGTGTTTTTTTT
>NW_022111373.1:15116232-15122137 GCF_000313985.2 Echinops telfairi
ACGTCTCCCTTCACCCACTTTTCGGTTGTCTGTCCCCCAGGGAGGAGGTCACACACAGTTCCTTGTAATCGGTTCCCTCTTTCCTACCCATTCTCCCTTTACCCTCCCTGTTTCGCCACTCACACCACTTGCAGAATGTTTCTAACTTACTTGAAGGTCAGCATCTTTCTGAGTTCTGAGTGATAGGTTTTCCTTATTGATGGAACAATTGTATCGAGAAAGCAAAAAGTAAAACTTCCAAAATGATACTGAACTCAGCAGTCCACGGATTCATGGCATCTCAGAACTCGAAGGGAGCCCTAGAATTACCTCCCTCAGCACCATCATTTTATCAGTGATGAAAGTGAGAGTTTAAATGACCTTTCAAATGGCTGGAGCTGGATCTAGAATCCTGGATTTCCAAAGAGTTCAATTTCCCTTGCACTTAGCTGCCTCTGGCTGGTGCGATTTGACTTTCTGCCGACGAAGACCAAGGAAAGGAATTCTGTGATCACATTCATTAAGAATATCATTACAAAGGGCCAAAGAGAGCTCAGTATTAAATTTTTAGTTAAGTTTGATAGAAACCCAAATGGAGACACCATTCTTTAAGAGCTACCATAGTGACAAAGTTATCTTTGGACATTTTTAGCTTGACTCTAGTCAGTATGACTACCACTTGCCATTTGTTGACACAACTCATGGTGACCCCATGTACATCAGAGTAGAATTTGTACTCTATAGAATTTTCAGTGAATGATGTTTTCCCATGGAAGATCTCCTGGGCTTTCTATCTGGCACTTCTGGGTACACTTGAGCTCCATTCTTTTGGTTTGTAACTGAGGAAACGAGCAGTTTGTACCACCCAGGAACTCTTCTCTTGTGGGGAGAAAGAGGGCGCCCCCACAAGTCATCACAGGTCCGGTAGGCGCAATTGTGCAGCGATAATAAGTAAAGATTATAGTAAAGTCACAGAGAGCATGAGAGATAGAGGAGAGATTGAATTAATGGAGTCAGACACAATTCATGGTAGCATGCTCACCTCAGCCCCGCTTGGTGGTCCTTGTGGGGAGAGCCCAGCCACGAGAGCAGGAGAGCCCCCAGGAGCGAGAGCCGGGGAGAGCCTCCACTTTATTGCTAACCAAGGGTTATATCTTATTAGGGGGACATGGTTACAGGTAACCACACATCACAGGAAGGGATGTACGATAGGCATAAGTGTATCAGGAAGGGGATGAACTAGGGGTGTGCCCATAGGAATGGGAAGGTCTAGGGGTATACATGTGAGAAGATGGGCGGACCCTAGATTCACGATGGCAGCCTAACCTTGGTCATCCTTGGGCGGGTTTGCTCTCTCTGGTATCTCCTACAAGTAAACAGACCACCACTATCCTTATCAGAAGGGAGTGGGCCCTACTTGTTGTGGGATAAACAGTGGTGTCTGCTTGCTCTAGATGGCTGATAGCTCTTAGGGAAAATGACCCCTAATCTACTCCTGATGACCTCCACCTGTATAAGTTTGGCATATATATGGGGGAGACAACTTTGGAGAAATCTGTTTCCCATATTCTGTAACCATTAGATCATACCCACTGGCTTCACTTACTCTAGTTTAACATAAAGTAGAAGAAACAGCTATGATATCATTACCTGTAGTTGGTGTAGTTATTCTCTGTCTAGCTTCCACTTACACCTACAGGTGCCAGGGGCTATCTGGCCATCTTACATGAGATGCCTATGAATGCAGATAACATTATAGGAAGCAGAGCCAAGAGACAGAGGCCCAGCCCTGGCCACAGATGCGTCTGGTCCAGTCATGTCTAAGGTGAGTGATAACCCTTGAAATTTTATGTTATAAGAAAATCAATAAATTTTCTGGTTTGCTTCAGTTGGGGTTTGAAAATCACAACCAAGGATCCCATCTTCCTGGCTAATACAGAAGCTGTGTTGTGTATTCGAGAAAAGAGCCGGACCTTGATGGTTATAAGGTAAAGCTTCTAAGTCATGAGATCAGTTCACAGGATTTTCTCCTACTATTTCAAATGAGGTTATACAAGTCCAGGTGATGGGTCCCAAGTATACATGGATGCCAGAGATCTCTCTCTTCTCAGTTTATCCTTAGATGCTATAAGAACATTGTAAATTGATATGGTGGACTCATAGTATTTACAATAATTTTGGTCTATAAAAATCTCACAGTGAAGTTGTACATGTGTTGAGTTATTCAGCCGACGTGCACGTACTCATTTTTGAATGCCCCTAAAAGCATGGTGAGCATTTATCGGGGGTTACAAATTCATTTTAACCACTTGTTGAATTTGCAAATATAGAATCTTCAGGTAAGGCAGGTGGCTGCTATTTCATTATCAAAGACTTTGAGTACTATGAATGCTTTCTAGTGTTCAATAAAATCTGAGCGATTATACAGTATTTCCTCCATGTAAAAGCCATTGTTAGTTAACACAGGTGGTGTTTTGGCCAAAACTTTCACATTCAAAATAACAATTTCTGTTCCCAAAATGAAATTGATTCTCCATTAAGGAAGGAAAGCACAGAGATTGGAATGCTTACTACTGGAAGAGTAACCAGTGAGATGTGTCCAGGCCTCTCAATGTGCAGGAAACAGAGACTCACTGGGGTTGAGGTAATTGGTCGCTGCTGTGCAGCTGGTTAAGCGGCAGGGTTGACACTAATACGCAGGTCTGGGAACCACACGCTTTCCCTGCTCTTTTTCAGCCCGATGAGTTAGCTTGGATGGCAGCATGCTGGGAGATACTTTCTATTACTGGGCTGCCTGGGGTCAAACACTGCCAAGGTTTAGATAAGATAGGACAGTAGGAGAATTTCTTGACAGTTGCAGAAGTAATTTAGTTTCTGTGAGCATTCCCTAAGTGCAAGCCAAGGTAAAGCAGCCTTCCAGTCTTGGTAGGGTTTAGAAATGTAATTAGAAAATAGGAGTTTAAACCAGGCAAGAAGAATTACATTAACTGAAACAAACACTATCAACAGAATCAAACCTTTTGTCTCGGCATCTGGTTACACAATGAAGCAAAGGGATCAATCCCTTTTTCTTTCTTTCTTTCTTTTTTTAAAGCACCATTTCTATCTGCTCAGGTTGGAGTTGGGTACAGATGTGATCATTTCATTTCTTTGGGTGGTTTTCATTCATGTCACACAGGCCTCTTGCAACCGTTCTGCAGTTATGTGCAATTAAATGACTGCACTTATCGACGTAGAAGAGATATGACAAGCAAAAACATATTAGATATTGATGACTTTTGTTTCTTTTTCTATATTGGATGTTAGGTACACAGAGAAAAGGTCTATAAGAACGGTAACATCCACATGATAAAATGCCTGGATGCGAAGTTTATCTGAACAAGAACAAGCTGAAACGACTTGTTCTTTCTTAAAGACAGAGGCTTTGTGCAGAGGGTTGTCTTTCCTGTGTTCTGGGTCTTCACTTTCGTTTTTGAAACATTTGTAAGTGCGACATCAGGGACCTGGCCCCTAAGTGAAAAAAAGAAGATTAAAAACACCGTGGGAAATCTCAATTCCCTCTAAATCATGTTCCTCCTTTTGGAAGAGAGAATGAAATATAGAACCTTATCTGCCTTATGAGAAATCATCTCCCTCCTCTCCTTTCCTTTTGCCCAGAGTTCCAGGGTTCACTGATAGATGGACCATGATTAAAAATTCTCCTGGCGCTCATGTGCGCGCGTCCTCTGCTTTGTCATCCTGCAGTTGGGTATCAAAGCTGTAACATCTATGTTCTTTGAAGACTAAGCAGGTGGGACATGCAATTTAGATGAAAAACAATTACTCTCTGTTAGCTTGCATTTGGCAAGAGTGTATTAAGGCTCATCTCACTGATGGGAAACAAAAGCTGCACTTCATCTTCATGAATTTCAAATGAGAAAGAGAGAGAGTGAGAGAGAGAGATGGAAACAGTGAGGTTTTCTGGCAGGAGATTTTCTGCATAACCTTCTCTGTCTTATTGGTTCCTTTCTTGATAGAATACCCTTAGCGTTGCCTGGGATAATAATACCTGTCTCTCCTATGCGCGCAGGCGGTGCAAATGAATCATGTTTCAAAGTTTCTCCACCATGTGACCCCCATGTGACTTTGAAACATAGAAAAGGTACATGCTGTGGCACCTTTGGTTCATTTAGGTTTGGCCTCCTGCTGAGATTTTGCATTTCCATCCTAGGTATACTGAATCTGAATCTACACTTGTCTGAATTAACACTTGTCACAAGTGTATCCGGGATGGAAATACACATTCTCAGCAGAGGTTTGGAACTGGATTGAACCATTTTGATGCCCTAAGGATAAACATACTTTGTTTAAGGGATACATTACACTGGTATGTTTTGTTACACATGTGCTTGGCTTTGAAAGAACAAGCTGACAAAAGACATACTTGAGCACTGGCTGTGCTTTCTGTTAGGTAAGTGCTCAAAAAATCCTACTTTGTCTTCAAGGGCTCGGTTTCAATGAAGGGTAGTTGCTAACATGTGTACTTAGAGAGCTGCATTGATTAATCACTAGTGAATAAACACTGTGTTGCACATTTCTTGCGCTTGGCCTTGACCATTGAAAACAGCACATGCAAAGCCAAGAGCCTTGCTACTGAGCCAGCCCAAGCCTACTCTTAGCTATCTGTGATGCTGCAGGAAGGGCAGACACTGGGAGGGTCACCCTCTCAGGGTGGTGCTGAATGGAATGGAATTTTCTCCAGGTGTGTTAATGGTCTCTTCTCATCTTTGCCCCAGAACGTCACTTTGTTGGAGCCAAAACCCACTGTGGACTTGAGTTTAATGTTACCAAGGGCTTTAAAGTAAGATGTGGTTCTGTTGATTCATGATTAACATGTGGAAAATGTGCATTTCCCCCGCCCCCCCCAACCCCCCACGACTCCCCTACCCACCAAGGGCAAGGTTTAACCTGTCATTTTGAATTAAGAAAAGAGTTTCATGTCTGTGTGGCAGTTTGTTCTTAGAGTTTATGGTCAAAACATTATGCTCTAAATGGTTCAGCGGCTAACCAAAGAGTTTGCTGTTGAATCCACTAGCGCTCTGTTGGAGAAAGAAGTGGTGGTCTGTTTCTGGAAAGATTTTCAGCACTGGAAACCCTTCGGGAAGTTTCACATTGTCCTCTGGGGTGACTCCGTCAGAACTGGCTCCATGCCAGTGGGTTTCGATTTTTTTTGTTTTCCCTTTTGTCAGCTGGTTAATGTTGGTTTCCTGGTTAAATTCTGAATTTCTCAACTTTAAATGGGTGACTAAGTAGCTACTGGCTTGATGAGGTACACTTTAGCACATTTTGAGAGACAAACCTCAAACCCACCGCCATTGAGTAGATGCCAATTTATAACTACCCTATAGGACCCAGTGGAACTGCATCCGTGAGCTTCTGAGACAGCAGCTCCGTAGGGGAGTAGAAAGCTCCCTCTTTCTCCTGAGGAGTGGCTGGCTGGTGGTTTCCAACTGCTGACCTTGAAGTTAGCAGTCCAGTATATCAGAAAGACTTTGTAGCCAGGGTTCTGGGTCTGAAGTCTGGATCTGTCATTTAAGGCCTGCATGGCTTTAGGAAAGTCATTTCATTGACAAAAACCCAGTGTTGCTGAGTCAATTCCCACTCATAGAGACCTTGTTTAGGGTTCCTGAGAGTGTAGATCTTTACAGGAGTGTGTTAGTCTGGGGTTGATTAGAGAAATTCATTGACACTCATATGTTTAAGATAGAGCTTTATATCAAAAAGCAATTGTATATTGAGGAAACATCCCAGCCCAGTCCAGATCAAGTCATGAGTCCCACATTAGCCTACACATCTGATACTAGTTCATACATTCCTCTTTAGACTCATGCAGCACAAGCAATGATGCCAAATGCAGGAAAATCAGGGCTGTGGGTGGGAAGTCCTG
>NW_022111373.1:15122616-15124509 GCF_000313985.2 Echinops telfairi
TATTTAGTTACTTAGATTAACTGGTTATTATTCTTAATCTTAACTCTCAAGGGGTATGTTCAAAATACATTTCATTCAGAATTCATTTAGAAAAAAGGAAAACAAAGAGGAAAATATAAACTAACTTTATTTAATTTTAGGACTATTAATAAAATATTCATGCCTTTCCTACATGTGTGATTTCCTACCTAGTGGGTTGGGATTTGATCTAAATAGGGTCTAGCCCTAAGTCTTTCTGACTCTGATCGCTTCATTTTGTATTATGTAATCTCTCAAATGCCCACTTAAAGAGGGCCGACCTCTAATGCAAATTAAAAGAATGTGTCATTTTAAAAGGCTAGGCTAATCAAAACCACAACCTCCCCCCACCCCCCACATAATAACATTAAAACAGAGTTTCTGTCTAAAGAGCATATTTTACTCACTCTGAAATGGTAAACACCTAAGTTATAACTCTACTGTTTGGTCTCTCCCTTGGAGGAGCCCGCACATATTTCATGGTTAACATCACTGTGAAACGGAAAACTCTGGTTTCCATCAAATGAGTAAAACTCTCTGATGTAGGTGGGGTTTTACCACTATGGGACGTTATACATCTCTTATGCAGTTTTAAAATGCAATAACTTGTGTACATGGTAGAAGCAAATGGTAAACAAGTCATGTAAATCTATTTTATAGAGCTTTGAACACCGTACAATTCAAATATCTAGACTTCATCATAGCCACCACCTTTAGTGATGCATTGTTCATTTTGATTTACCGTACCACTGGAAACGTTCTGCCTGATGCTGTGTGATTTCATGACCTGCATCTGTGAGCACCAACCTAAATTTATTTCAAGTGTTTGGTTTTGAGGTGGAGACAGGTTTACATGGGTCCCCTGAAAAAAACAGTCTGAACAGGTGTGACAGAAGGCGGTCAGGTAATTCATCCAAGTGCGTGGATACATGTTCTGAAAAGGACAATGTGGATGGACCATCAGCCACTTGAAATACACCCATGCAGGGAAAAAGTACAGCAAAAATCATAAAGTTGTCAAACCACAGGAAAATGTTTTATAACTTCTCAAAATACCACTACAAACTGTACTGATATTTTACACAAAAGGATAAATAATTCACACTTTCTGTAGAACAGGCATAGGCTTAAAGGAGCATTTAATATTGAAAACTTGTTGAAAACTGGAATCTCAAATTATGCACTTTATAATTCTCTGAATGTGTATATCTGTATATCCCCATGTCTTTGGACATGTACACATGTTTCACATTGCTATTCAGATCTACTGAGAGCATATTTCTGTCTCCCAAAGCAGACGCACTTTTAAAAATGAGGGAATTATTTCAATGAGTCAGATGTTTGGATTAGCAGAGGGAAACTCCTGTCACTTCGAGGAAATACATTACCTCTCTTTTATAAAATTCTCCTCTTCTTGGCTATTCTTAGGTCAGCTAAGCAAAAGGAATCCGAGTAAATAAAATATTTACCACAAGAGTCTGATTTTACAGATAGAGTGTGCTGGTGGGTGGGGGGGCAATTAGGAGGGCGTGTTTCTTTCTTCCCATAGTTCTCAGAAGTTAGTTGTTTCACTGACTTTTTTTGGTCGCCAGAGATTTTCGATGAGCTATCCTTTAACGTCACCTCACTTTTGCAAAGCTTCTCAGAAAGAAGTAATTGGCTATATTGTGCGCTAGGTGTTAGGTGGCTGCATGGGAGGCACCTTATTTTGAAGACGTGTGAGAGTCAAAACGCTCTAGGTTGGACTCTTCCATTCTCCTTCTGCAGGGTGTGACGGTGCAGGTTGGTGAAGTGCACAAAACTGTTCACCATTGTTTCCTAAGCTGAAAAAGTTCCCGTTAGACGAAGCAAAGCACCTGGGACACGAGGAAAGGG
>NW_022111373.1:15125205-15127016 GCF_000313985.2 Echinops telfairi
TTTAGAAATTAGAACCCAGTGTGGCAGTTGTCCCCTCCTTCGAAGCAGTTCAGTGATCTAGTTCTATTTTAAGTTATTTAAATTTCTACGTAAGAACTATGAATTTTAATAAGCAAAGATCAAGCTTTTCTCTATGCACCAGGCTGTCAGCTTTAATTAAACAATATGCCTGGGGTTTTCCAGTAGAACCGATAGGACAATGAATCAGCGATCAAAAAATGTTTGTCAAATGAAGCAATATCAGTGAGTGACATCCGCATTTGCTCAGAATCTCATCTGCTCATATGGTTGTGGCATGTGTCTGCTTCTTTATGAATCTTGAGCTTCAAAGAGGCGGGGAATTCCTTTCGCATCGATTTCTCCTGTTTGATTTTGTTTAATAAAACTAACGTGCAGTTGTGGAGCATGAACATAGAAAGGGCTATTGGAAACACATGGCACTTTGTCTAATTTCCAGGACAATAGGCTAATACCTCTGAAAAGAAGATTGATTCAGAAAATGATAGGGAGCAGATGCTGGGATAAATCAGAGTCTGAATTCATCTCAAGTTTGAAATCTTAGAACCTCTGAGAGTATTCACTAGAAATCCAGAAAAGCTGTCTGGCTCTGTCACATTTCTTCTTCTTTCTGATAAAAACCAGATCTTGGTTGGTGCTAGTGTTAAGCCCCAAGGTAGCTAGAATGAAGCTGACATTAGGTGAAATCCCACAATTTATAATACCAGGGAAGGGGTGACTTAAATACTCCACCCCCCACATTTGTGACACAATGCAATTATTTTGCTTTTGACAGGCAGCATTTGTTTGTTTGAAAAGGTTACTGCTAAAAGTATCATCTTCCAACAAATGTGCTCAGATTTGTATTTTAGATGTATTTCACAGCTGTGCTTTTATAAATAGGTCGGGAAATAGCTAGATACTGATTTATGTTTGACAGCTACTTTTAGTGGTGCTCAGGATTTCTGCAAGGATGTTTTCCCTTGTTCCCTGGAGTCTTCACAGCTTGTGAAAACTCCAAACAGCATTAAAGAAAAAAAAAGGGGGGTGGGGGTGGGGAATACTTTCATACAATATGTTCAAACCTCAGTGGGTTATCTTGTTTCAGATTTTTCAACACTACTCATAAACTATTTCATTTGTTTGAGTCCACTCAGTGAATAATAAAAGGCCTATCCAGCGCTTAACTTAGACATGAAAATGTACAAGTTGATGGTCCTATGTCTGTCAATAAATGTGCAAGTGCAAATGTCCCTTTTTCCTATTTATTAAGAACGGGTTCGGGAGCCTGACTTCCAAATGTGATCTGCATGCAATGTTGAGCAAACTAACTTCTTTTGTTTCAGTTTCCTTATCTATATAATATGGACTGGGATACTTGGGCTTTGTGTCACATTGGCTGGCCCAATCCTGACACAGTGATTTTGTAAGGCAGATAGAAGGGTCCCATAACATTTCCAAGGTGGTGATTTTGATGAGAGCAAATCACCAGGTCCTTTCTCAAATGGAGTCATTGGCAGCTTCAAACTGTAGCAGCTTAACACTTAACCATTACACCATCCTTACTCTTCTTGTTGTTAGGTGCCATAAAGCCAGTTCCAACTCATAGTGACCATATGTATGACAGAACATTAGCTGATAAATATTAGGTGCTAGTACATGCATGTGTAAGTGTAGGAGCCCTGATGGCATGGCGGGTTAACTCGTTGGGCTGCTCACCATAATATGAGAAGGTTGAATCCACCACCTGCTCCACAGGAGAAAGATGAGGCTTTCTGTTCCGGGAACAATTGACAGCCTAGGGAATCCACGGG
>NW_022111373.1:15132683-15133795 GCF_000313985.2 Echinops telfairi
TACCAAACAGAATTGGTCGATGTTCAACCATCTTAGGGGGTGGCATATAATCAAGAACTGATGACATTGAAGGAAGAACTCTAAGCTTTACTGAAGACATTTGGGAAAAAAATAAACAAACCAGACTCCAGGAATTGATGGAGTACTAATTGAAATGCTTCAATAAGTTGATGTTGAAGTACTTGAAACACTCACTCATCTATGTCAATCATCTGGAAGACAGCTACCTGGGCAAATGAGTGGGAGAGATCCATTTATGGACTCTAGAAAAGTGACCTAATATGATGCAGAACTTATCAAACAATATCATTAATAAGTAAATGGTTGCTGAAGATATTTTAATGGTTGCAGCAGAACATTTACAGGGACTGCCAGAGGTGCAGAATGGATTCAGAAGAGGGCATGGAACAAGAGATATCACTGCCGATGTCAGAAGGATCTTGACTCAAAGCAGAGAATACCAGAAAGATGTGTACTTGTGTTTTATTGACTATGCATAAGGCATTGTATGGATCATAACAAAATATGACTAACATTGCAAAGAATGGGAATTCCAGAACACTTCATTGTTTTTTTGTGAAGCCTGGTTCAAGAGGCAGTTGTGCATTTGGAACAAAGGAATACTGCAAGGTTTAAAATCAGCAAACCTGCACATCAGTATACTCTCTCGATACCTATTTAATCTGTTTGATGAGCAAACAATTGAGAAGCTAGACTATGTGAAGAATAGTGTGATATCAGGATGGAAGGAAAGCTAATAAATAACCAGTGATATGCAAATGACACAACTTTGGTTGCTGAAAATAAGGAGGACATGAAGCACTTGCTGTTGAAGGTTAATGACTACAACCTGCAGTATGAATTACAACTCCATGTACCGAAAACTAAAATATTCACAACTAGATCAGTAGACAGCATTATGGTACACAGAAAAGAGACTGAAGTTGCCAAGGGCTTCCTGGTGCACAATCAACACTCATGGAAGCAACAGTCAAGAAATCAAATGACACATTATACTGGGCAAATCTGCTGCACATGACTTCTTTTAAAGTTTTGAAGAGCAAACATATTATTTTGAAGACTAAGGTGTGCCTGATCTAAGGCATTTTTTT
>NW_022111373.1:15135636-15137347 GCF_000313985.2 Echinops telfairi
CTGTGTTAGTCTGAGTAAACTAGGGAAATAAATGCACAGAAACAGATGTATAAGAGAGAGTTTTATCTAAAAGGGAAAGTGTACATTAAGAAAGCATCTCAACCCAGTGCTGTCCAAGCCCATAAGTCCAACATTAGCCCATATGTCCAGCACCATTCTACAAGTCCTCCTCAAGCTCACAAAACACACGCAATGAAGCAGACTGCAGGAGGAAAGCTGAATCAGAGAGCATGTAAGCATCTCAGCGCTGACAGGGGTCTCCATGTGGCTGCTCCAGCACCCAGGGCTGCATCAAGGTAGGTCCATCTGGCTTCTCCTCAGGAATGTCTTTCAGGAAGTGAGCCTTGCCAGTGGAATCAGGGAACTGGCTAAGGCAGCTGCACCCTGGTCCAACCATTTGAAAGCAAAAGACCCGAGAATTAGAAAGGCTATCCAAAACAAACAATCATATCAATGCAAATGAGGAGAATAGGCGTGGAGACCCAAAGCCCATCTGTAGACAATTGGATATTCCCTCACAGAAGGGTCACAAGGAAGGGATGAGTCAGTCAGAGCGCAGTATAGCACTGATGAAACATACAAAATTCCTCTAGTTCTTTAATTCTTCCTAATCCCCCCCTCTCCACTATTATGACCCCAGTTCTATTTTACAAATCCAACTAGACTGGAGCATGTACATTGGTACAGGTAAGAGTTCTTGACACACAGACTCTAGGACAGATAAACTCCTCAGGAACAGTAATGGGAGTAGTGATACCATGAGGATAGAAGGCAGGTGGGGGGGTGGGGAAGAATGAGAAAGGGGGAACTGATCTCAATAACCCCCCAACCCCTAGGGGGACTGTGGTAGTTACATAATCTAGTGCTAGTTTGAGGATTAAGAGTGTAGGAGTGGAGTCCAGGCAGTTAATCAGGCTATGACCAATGAGATCTCTGTGTGGCATGGCCTTCCCCTAAGGATTCTGGGACTTCCTGGATTTTCCTCCTTGGAGGTGGGACACTGGGCTGGGGTGTTTCTCAATATTTAACTGCTCTTGCATATAAGTCTCTTTCTTATACACATATGTGTGTCCATGGATTTGTTTCTCTAGTTTACACAGACTAACACAGGGACTATCAACGGACATGTGGGTGAAGGGAGACAGCAGACAGTGTAAGATATGAAAATAATAATTCATAATTTATCAAGGGTTCATGAGGGTGGGAGGATGGGGATAGAGGGGGGAAAAGAGGAGCTGATAATAGTGGCACAAGTAGAAAGAAAATATTTTGAAAATGATGATGGCAAAATATGCACAAATGTGCTTGCGGTAGTTACATAATCTGGTGTCAATTTGGGAATTGAGAGGATTAAGAGTGAAGGGCTGGACTCTAGTCTGTCAATCGTGTCATAGCCAATGAGGCCTCTGTGTGGGCATGGCCTTCCCTTGAGGATTATCGGAATTACTTTATTTCCTCCTTGGAGGTGGGGGACACTCTGCTCACTCCCTGGGAGACGCTCCACTGACAAGATACTTGGCACTACGCTGATAGACCTCATGCCCTGGGAAGTGGGGGCACCACGTGGAGATCCCTGCCAGTGCTGAGATGCTTCTACCGCCACTGGGGCCATAAGACTTTCTACCTACAGGCCTATGATCTTCCTGCATTTGACATCATTGCACGTGTTTTGTGTCTGAAGAGGACTTTATAGATTGGTATCAGACATATG
>NW_022111373.1:15137932-15145911 GCF_000313985.2 Echinops telfairi
ATATGTAATGATTGTGAGAATGGCACCGGACTGGAGAATGTTTTGTTTTGTTGTACATTGGTTTATTGTGCACGGGAATTGACTGGAGGGCATCTAACACCAAAAATAATGAGATTGAGAGAGAGAAAATCCCTGAGTGTTTAAAGTGGCAAATGCTCTTAGCTGTTAACTGAAATACTAGTGGTTCACTCACAGGCACTTTTAAAGAAAGACACATAGACCTACTTGGGAAAAATTAGTCCTTAGATGCTTTATGGAACACAGTTATATCTGGGCACATATGAGGTCTGCTGTGAGTTTGCTGTTTTTCACTCTAAAAAGAGAAGTAAAACCTCCTGTGTTTTCATATTCTTTCCCCCTGCAGAGAAGCTTAGCTCCAGTGTGTTTTGAGTGTTTGGTACATTTTGTTTTCAGGGGGAAAAGCATATTGATGGGGTTGTCAACGGAAGCACAGGCACACTGAGAGTTAGTGATAGGAGGGGTCCTGCCTGTCAGTTGGTTTCAGTCTTCTAAGAGTGTGTCACCCTTAGAGGAACGAAGATGCTCATGGCTGTCAGACATTTGGGCTTCTTGCCTTCTCCACAGTCTTCTCACCAGTGGGCCTCATTCACTTTTTGAAAAGATGCCTTTGATGGTTGCTTTTTCTAACCCCCCAGGGAACCTCGTCTCACAAAGGAGATTGTTCTGTTGTTTTGGCCAGTATAGAGTGATGCATGAGAGTTTTAGGGCCTCCTGAATGGAGTACTCAGAATAAAGATTTTCAATTAAAATTCATTTAAACTAAATAATTATTGAACCCCAGCTAGATATCTGTTGTGTTTGACCATAGGGGATTAGTTAGTAGCAATATTGTCTACCCTCTGGAGAAACACAGCTTGAGGCCCACATACAAGAATATGCATACAATTCTCCACCCCTCAATCACCATTCCCATCATACACACAGGCCCTTTGCCCCTTTCAAATCCTCCCTCCAATAGTGAAGTAACCCTCGAAGTAGGAGTATGCATCCAGATGGGCCATAGAGAAGGCAGTGATGGAACACCTAAGGAAGACTATGATTTTGATTGGTCAGGCATGCTCTTGTAAGGAGATAGAATTTTAGCCAGATAATAGAAGATGGGTATGGTTTTGTGTGAGGAGAACGTGCATTTGTGGGGTACTAGGGATAAGAAAGTACTTGAATACAGCCTTTGAAGCTAGAATTGGGACAGTGGGCAAGGCAGTGGGGTTTGTAGTGCAGATGTGTGTGGGCAAAGAGATGAGAGACTCAACAGAAAGGGGAGAACAGATGGCAGAAGGCTTGCAATTCTAGGCTGAGGAGTCTGAATTTTACCTTGCAAGTCTTGGGAAGCTTTGGGAAATGTATGTGCTGATCAAAATATAAGAGGGAGGGGCCCTTGGGCCCTGGTGGTTAAGTACTCAGCTTCTAACTGATTATCTGGCCTATGATTCAAACCCATCAGTCACTCAATGGTAGAACAGTTTGGCAGTCGGCTCCAGTAAGGATTACCACCTTGAAAACATTGTGTGCAGTCCCACTCTGCTATTGGGCTGCTATGAGTCAAGGTTGACTGGATGGTAATAATGGTTTGGGGGTTTTGTTTGTTTTAGGTGCATGGGGACATATTGGGTAGGTATTGGGTGACAGAAAGATGAATATAACACAGTGTGTTAGTCTGGGCAGACTAGAGAAACAAATCCATGGACACACATGTGTATAAGGAAGAGGTTTATATACCAGAGCCATTGTACATTAAGAAAACATCCCAGCCTATTCCAATCCAAGGTCATAAGCCTGATATTAGCCCATATGTCAGATCAATCTATAAAGTCCTCTTCAGATTCATGGAAACACATGCAATGAAGCCAAATGCAGGACGATCACAAGCCAGTGGGTAGAAAGTCTTTGGATCCGGTGGCGTTGTAAGCATCTCAGTGCTGGCAGAGGCCTCTCTGTGGTTTCTCTGGTTTCAGAGGTCTGGTTGCATCAGGGTAGTTCCATGTGTCTTGTCAGCTGCAATTTCTCCCAGGAAAATCAGCAGAGAAAGGGTGGTGTCTCCCGCCTCCAAGGAGGAAGTACCAGATTGTCCAGAATTCTCAGGAGAAGGCCCGCCCACACAGAAGCCTCATTGGCTATGATCTGATTGACAGACTAGACTCCACCCCTTCACTTGTAATCCTCTAAAATTTACACCAGATTATGTAACTACCACACACAGTCTGTACCAACTGCCTACTATTTTAGTGGAGATAAGGGTAGGCATGATTAATGTTGACATGGCAAAAAAATTTTTTTTTTCATTTACCAAAATAAAGGAAAAAATAGATCAGGCTAGAGATGAAGGGCATGAATTCCATTGTGGCCATGGAAATTCACTTTGGAGAGGAGTGAGGGCAAGGATTAAGGCAGAGTACCAGTCAGACAAGCTGATAGAAGAGTAACGGTCTTTGAATTCAGATTTTTTTTAGATGAAGCAAGTAGAGGATGATTAATGATCACAAGTTTTTCCAATCCCAACAAGCAAATCCTTCATATATTATTTGTCTCTAATTCCTTCTAGAGGTAGACTTTCTTTTGCTACACCCTTGAAGGTGGACTGATCTTCTGATTTGTTCAGATCAATTTTGCAAAGTAACATGGTGTGAATTTCAGAGTACTAGCATCAAGAAGTCCTGCAGTTCCACCTACTCATTCATGAAATATTTCCCTGATATTTCACTGCCACGGTGAAGACTGTGATTAAAGACCACATGGGCAGACCTTAACTGGTCAGACCTTAACTGAGCCCAGCCTCCAGCTATTCCACATGCAACTGAATGAATGAGCCCAAGGGAGCCCAGCTAAACCAGACTCAAGAAAAATAATGAAATGTTGTTTTAGGACTGGAGATGACTTTTGTTTCTCTGTCTCTCTCTTTTTTCTTTCATCGCAATAGATGGATTTGGTTCACTGACCTTGTGGTTAGCAGCTCAATGTGTAACCCTCACGCCACCAGGCACCTTATAGGTTATGGATATAGCTGATTATACGGAGTTCTCAGGAGTGCGAAAAGAGAGGGGATGGTGCTGGCCTAGATGAAGCAGTCTGAGGACTTGGACTCTGTTAGGAGAATTTACCTGCACCCTGTACACCTTAATATTCAACATGCTCAGTTTCAGACAGCCCTTCTCCCGCCAAATTAGACTCATGCTTTTTTAAGGACTCATGCCTACAGTGGGAATCTACTAAGCGATCTGTGATGATCTCCATATCAAGGTCCTTAACATTCACAAAGTGCCATTCCCATTTAGGGTAATATAGCCAAAGATTCCCAGAGTTAGGGCACAGACATTTTAAGGGTCATTATTTTGGGGACTGGTTACTGCAGAATCTTGGAAATTTCTGGATTAGCTATTATTTTTTAGTGGCCAACAAAGCATCTGGGCAAAGTGACCACTATAGTTAGAAAACCAATTTGATTAAATTCTCAGACTGGGATGGGTCACTTTGGGAACGTATATTAGTCAGCCAATGAGAGCTGTGTGGCATGAGCATCAGTGGACAGCGGCAGAATTAGAGCTTCCTACCTGGAAGTCTGCAAGTCTTCTACCAGTGCAAGGAAGCCAACTAGAGAAACCCAAAGTGTTGTCATGTTTCAGGCCAAATAAGAGGCCAAAAACTAGAGGAAAAGCTAAGAAGCTCAGATACTTGTGTAAATTCAGAAACCAAGGAAAAGTCAAGGACATGATAGACTGTATGAGAACATGCACTGGGAATATCAAGGGTAACTGTTCTGAATCCAAGAGATCGTTTTTTGCTGAGTTGGGCATAGAGTTTAAAAGATAGATCTTAGGATGTGCTTTGGGGATGAGGAGAAAGAAATAGGAAAAATTCAAATATACTATAAAACCCATGGAGAATGGGTAAATGGCAACAAGCAGGCTTTGAATGATGAAGGGAAAAACATATGTAAACGTTTCAGGTTGTGTTTGTCAGCCCTGAGGGGCATGCAGGTGCAGAGCCTTAGTCCTGTCAGTAGATAGGTGATCATCAATCAGAATAGATGTAGTCACTCAAAGAGCAAAGATAGAGGATTCAATTCAAGGCAGACTCTGTTGAGCACAAATGTTTGAGGGATGAGAGGAAGCAAAGTGACAAAGAAGGCAGAAAATAAAGACATAAGAGGTAGGTATGAGCAGAAAGTGTTCTCTCGAAAGTCTGAAGAGGTACTTCCTGGAGAGCTTGGATGGCCCTGTTAAAAGTTTAGTGAGACCATAAAGGTTTATGTGAATGATCGTATAATAATAAGAAGGGCTCTCCTGTTGGTTTAGACAAGTAGACGGGCACCGCAGTCTTCGCAGGCAGAACGTGGACAGAGTAATGTAGCAGGAGCAGAAGCTGGGTGTTTGGATTAAAGAGTGGTGGGGAATGGAGGAAATGGAAACGCTGGGAGAAGAATCCACCTTTCAAGTGCGTAATGGTGAAGAGAGCTGGTCATACTAGATGGAACACTATGCTTCCAAGAATAGCCGATCATTATTGCTATGATCGTAAGATACCACTATGCTTTACATAGTGAGAGAGAACTAGTGGAGATGGATGGTTTGAAAAGATAATCAAAATCATGACCAAGGGAACAAATCATTTTAGAAACGGTGGTTTAGAAAGATCAATTGTTCAAATTTCAGGCCAGATTGAAGGTTGGAAGTCACGACTGAAGGACAGAACAGTATTTGTGGAGTCCTTGTACCCAGCTTTGGAGATGTCAGGGAACTCCAGCGTGAAAGCACGGAGAACAAAGGG
Organism: Echinops telfairi; assembly: GCF_000313985.2. Classification (NCBI taxonomy): domain Eukaryota; kingdom Metazoa; phylum Chordata; class Mammalia; order Afrosoricida; family Tenrecidae; genus Echinops; species Echinops telfairi. The sequence goes on from NW_022111373.1 coordinate 15,142,718, forward strand.
TTAGAGATGAAAGTTCAACAGTAGAAAGAACAGATTTGGAATTTGATTAAAGATAAAAATGTCAATGGCATCAAAGGCATCACTCCCATTTGACTTGAGCAATGTGGTGCATTTTATATCTTGACGTCATTTCTATTGTACTCCCTTGAACAATCCAGGTTCACCATGACCTCATTTGCCCCATACCTTTAATGGTGGCTTTGAAGGAACACCAGACTCTCAGGCTTTCTTTCAATAGGGTCCTTTTGTCTGTGGAGCAGGATGATGTGGTCTTCTGAGACGAATTGCTCTGATTACTGTGCTTGTCCTTTGTTATTCTTCTTCCCAGGAGTGTGCAGTCATTGAAAATAAGTTGATCCATTGGGGAAAAGACACACAAGCCATTTCTGCAGGGGTTCAATGACCTGCCAGGATAAGAGCCTTCAGCCACTGCATTATCTACCTACCTGTTCACACAATCATTTTGTTGTCAAAGTTGCCTTTTTTTTTGCTCTGGCTTCAAATTTATTTTTGGAGCATTTTAGTGACCTTGAACATCAAATGAAATGGCGATGCCACTTCTCCAGGGAAATGTGTTTAAGAAGTGGTGGCTCATGAAAGAGAATCATCAGTCAGAGTTCCCTAAGGGCTTAACCTTCATTCTCTTTTCAAAGAATCATTGGCTCTTTTCCTTGAACACAGAAGGCTTCCCCTGAGGTCCCTCTCCTCTCGTCTGCCCACTCCCTTTTTTTCACAATAGTCGATATATTAAAAAACACACAAACCTTTGAGCTTTGTGGTGTGGATGCACGCTCTGTGGCCTAATAATGTGGTATTTCCCCCCCTTATTACTCTCTACTTTCCTGCCGCTACCTCCCCAGTTTCTATCACTGTACTACTGTAATGAAAATGGATAATATATCAATTGTTGCACAAATAATACCTGTTAGAAGGATCAACATAGGGTTTTTTCCTTGAAGTGGAACTTAAAGACATCTCAAACATTTACCTTTTCTAAAATGCAATGCTAGTCTAGCATCTCAGATATCAACTACTACCCCTATCTTCCATAGTCTCTCTCCTATCTTAGAACAAAACCAAAACAAAAAAACCTAAACCGCTGCCATAGAGCTGATTTTGACTCACATTGCCCATACTTAGTTAGGGTTTCCAAGGCTGTGAATCTTCACAAGAGCTGAGAGCCTCATTTCCCACAGAGAGTCTGGTGGACTTGAACCACTGACTTTGCTGTTAAGAGTCCCACACATCCCCAACAGTGCTACGGTAATTTTCTGGGACATCTCACAGAATTTATGAACAGTTTAGGAAATGGCTCATATGATTATGTGGGGTGATCATCTCAAAACTGTAGTTCAAATGTCATACTGAGGGATTCTCCTCACATATGTGGCTACAAGGGCTGACAAAACCAAACTGGCAGGTCAGATGATAGGTTGGTAACTCACATGACTGCAGAAGCTGGTAAATCAGGTCATGTGATCCCTCAGGTGGCCCTTGGCATGGCTATAGAAATGCAAAATTGCTGAAAGGGAAAGGAGTAGCTCTTACTTGGTTGGCCAAGCAAGAGTGCACTGGAGTTCACATTGCCAAGATGACTCTTCATGAGTCTTGGCCCTGAGGGCTTTTAGGAAAGGAACTGGCATCTAATTAGTGTTCATCAGGATGATTCAGCCCAAGAACTAGTATTCCATGCATTTTCAAAAGAGAAGGGGAGGGTGGGATGGGGCGTTCAAAAATGACATTTTTGCCTACAACCAGGACCTTAATGGAAGTGTGTTTTCAGCCTTGGAACATTGAAAAGTCAGGTTGAAGACATGTTGTCCATTATTGTATGTTAGGCTGGTTCAATCTGGTTTCAGAATTTCTGGTACTCTCCCTTCTGCTTTTCATAGGTAAGCAGGGAGCTGGCATTTGACTAATAAGGGTACAGCTTAGCACAGGAATTCAGGTATCGTTTTAATGTAGATATCAAAGATGATGGTTTTTGCAGACCATAGGTGCAAGGAAATAAAGAATGACAACTTAATTCAAATCCTCTCAGAATGGGGACTCAAAATATGTCCCACCTAATCTTGTCTAATTAAAAGAACAGATAATACATTCTAAATAGGTTAGATAGGCATAAAGACTAGGACTGGCAATACAACATATAATGCACATGAGCAGTGTAGTGTTCTGGAATCCCCATTCTTAATATTACCAGTAGTTTGTTATAATCCACACAATTGAATATCTTTGCACAGTCAACAAAATGCGAGTGAACTTCTTTCTGATATTCTCTGCTTCCATCCAAGATCCATCTAGTGTCAGCAATGCTGTCCCTCCTTCCAGGTCCTCTTCTGGATCCAGCTTGAACTTCCGGCAGCTCTCTGTCGGTGAGCTGCTGCAGTCATTTTGGAATTTATCGTCAGCAAAATCATATGTTTACGTAATATTAATGGTACTGTTGAATACTTTCCACATTCCATTTGGTCAGTTTTCTTTTGAATGGGTAAAAACATGGATCTCTTCCAGTCAGTTGGCTGGAAGCTATCTCCCATATTTCTTGGCATACAATAGTGAGCGCTTCCAGGGCTTAATCATCAGCTTGGTGAAACATTTCAATTGATATTCCATCAATTTCTGGAGCCTTGTTTTTGGCTAATGTCTTCAGAGAAACTTGAATTTCCTCTGTTAGTATCCTTGATTCTCAATCATATGCTACCCCTATAAATGGTTGAATGTTGATCAGTTTTTTTGTCTTTTGTTTTTGGTATAGTGATTCTGTATATCACTATACAGAATCATTATACAGATTCTTCCATTACTTTTTGATGCTTCCTGTATAATTCAATATGTTTGCCCATAGAATTCTACTATATTGAAAATTGAAGGTGAATTTCTTTTCTTCAGTTCTTTTGCCTTGAGATATGCTGTGTTCTACCATCTTGGCTTTCTAAGTCCAGCTTTTTACACAAGAAAATAATATCAACTCCAAATATCAAATCATAATGTGGTGATCATAATTCCTTGAGTTCAATTATTTTGATAGATATCAAACTTTAAAGGACATCTAGTTTTTCATGTTGACTTTAAATGAAATTTGAACTTGCATTTTGATTGGGGAGAAGAGAAAATTTAAGTAGCTGAGCAGAATTTATTCTTCAGAAATTTTCTTTTGAAATTTTGAGATGACATTGCTTTTCCAAAGCATT
>NW_022111373.1:15146355-15147771 GCF_000313985.2 Echinops telfairi
CCTGTATTTTCAGAAGAATCATTTTTTTAAAAGTACATAATCATAGGTAGATTTCTCCATGAGAGAAATTGTACTCTTTTTCTCACTCTACATATACACACATATATTCCCATCAAATAATCATGATAAAATAATAGAAGAATGCCCCCTCTAAGAACACTAGCACATGTGTTAATTTATTTTATGTATTCAGCATGAGTGTAATGGAGCAGCTATGATGGACAGTTATTGTGTATATCGATAAAATTCATTATCTGTGGGATGTTTCCTATATTGCAGATAGATTTACAATGAGCAGATCTTGGAGAGGCAAGCTTGGAGGAAAATGTACTAGCAATTTAGAAAGGGAAATGGCCTGGGATGATAGCCCAGCTGGAAGTTAGAATGTTCCTGTGTTGAAGCTCAGTGCAGTTAAAAGGATTTAGCAGCCAGATTATCAAGGTAATAGCTAGAAGGTTTAATCACTGGCCCTAACATTTCTTCTGCTGTAGTGATTTAAATAGAAGGGATACTGTGGCAACTATAATCCCTTGAATAAAATAGGTTCAAATTCTGCATTTCCATATTAACTGGGAAATTCCAGATCCACTGTTCATGTTTGAAGTCCTCTGATGTCAGAAGTTTGAAGAGTTGGGACAATACAAAGGGCATATAGTAATTATGAAAACATTTGCATTGTCAGCTATGCCTCTTGAAGTTCTAAGACATCTCTTTGGTGTGCTGAACTTTAATTGAAAATCTCCAGTCCCTTCGAGATCTGTTGTTGAGGGCCCATAGAGTCTCCTTGGACTCAAATCAGTAAGTAAAATTACTTACACAGTTAAAATAAAATAAAAGAGATTTACTGAAGGTTCAGAATGGTTCCAATTGGTAACATATCTTGACCTCACAAAGTAAAGTCAAATGATCTAAAATGGTGGAGAAATAGAGGCATATTTATGAGGTAAAATCCAGAACTAAAATGACAATATTCTAACAGTCCCTAATGGAAGGGCCACATGGAAGAAATGATATATACAGGGTGCAGTAGAGAACTGATGAAACATATAATCATCCTCTAGTTCTTTAATATTTCATCCCCCACTATTATGGCCTTAGTTTTGTCTCACTAATCTTGCTAGACCTGCATATGTACACTTGTACAATCAAGATATTTCAATGCATTAAATCCAAGATAGAAAAATCCCTCAGAAATAGTAATGGGAGTAATGATTCCCTAAAGGCATGTGAAGAGAGGAGGGAAGAGGGGAAGGGAGAACTGATAGCAATAATGAATGTGTAATCCCATTCTAGGGAGTGGACAACAGAATTGTAGGTGAATGGATACATTGGATGGTGTAAGATATGGCAATAACAACAATAATAATAACAACTAATAATATATAATATATTAAGGGTCTATTGGGGTGTTGGGGG
>NW_022111373.1:15148721-15151239 GCF_000313985.2 Echinops telfairi
TGTCTGTAAAGTGAACAGGGACATGTATAAACCAGAGATATATGAATGGATTCTGAGCTTGAAATTAATTGTACCTTAATATAAGAAAAATTAGTTATTAGGATATGGTCTTACTCAATGCTTGCCCTCATGAAGAGATGACTGAAGAAAGCAGATGTTTTTGGCTATCAGAAAAAAATAGCATCTAAGTGTCTAAAAAGCTTGTTTTAAAATAAGCAGCCATCTAAGTGAGGTGCCAGCTAACTCCCTGTGGAAGAAGCACATCAGCCTGTGTGAGCTACTGATTGTAAATAATAGAACCCAAGACTGGAGGAGGGAATAGTATGAGAGCTTAAATCCTGAGCACTCAGTTTGCAGAAGGCTATGGATGGCGGTGAAAACCCAAAATCCATTTGCAGGGTCTCCACCTGGATTAAGCCTCTGGCAAATCCCCTCTGACCATTGACCATAGATGTGAATAGTCATGATATCAGATAGAGAGGATTGGAAAATGGATTAATGCTGATGTAGTTAGGTTAAAATTTAACATCTTTTTCTATTGATTTATTTAAATTTTGTTCTAATTTTTACTATTTTCTGCTTTTGTTTTGATAGAAGATTTTTTGTTTTATTTCATTACTCTTCTTGTTTATTTTAGTTTTTGCTTTGTATGTTTTTTAATGAAAATATGAAATCCAGGGCAAGTAAATAGAGATAGTAACTGGATCAATAGTTTCTTAGGATTATAGCAGGGGAGGTTAGAGGGAAATGTGGAGGTAATAATAATAAGGAGTACAAGAAAGAAAAAGTACCCTAAAATTGATTGCGGTGATGATTGCATAATGCTTTTTAATACGATTAAACCATTGAATTGTATAATATATTAATTATATGTCAATAACATGGTTAGAATAAAATAAAAGAATATGGGAAGGATACACAAAGTGCATCAAAATAGAATTTGTTGCATACAACCGTTTTTAGAAGTAACATTTGATCAAGTATTGATGGTAGTGAAGGAAGACATACAAGGGCACTGAAGGCATTAACAAACAACAAAGCTTCAGTAATTAATGAAATAAGAAATGTTTCAATATACTGATGCATCTCTAGAAAAATGTATCCATCTATTCCAAGAAATTTGCAAGACAGCTAATTGGCCAACTACCAATATGGAAGAGATCCATATTTGTGCCCATTCCAAAGAAAGGTGACCAAACAGAATGTTGAAATAATAATTTTGAGTAGTTTAAACATTGAGCATGCAATGATAATTCAGCAATGATTGCAGCAATACTTAAATAGGGAGCTGCAAGTGGTAAATGCTGGATTTAGAGATGAATGTAGAATATTATTGTTGACAAAAGCAGAGACTACCAGAACGATTTTTACTTGTATTTTATTGACTATGCAAAAACATTTGACTGGATTATAATAAATAATGGATACCATTGAGTAGAATGAAAATTCCAGACCATTTCATTGTGCTCATATGGAACCTGTACATAGACTAAGATGAAACTGGTCAAATAGAACAAGAGGATAATGCTTAATTTAAAATCTAGAAAGGTGTGACTCAGAGTTGAATCCTTTCATTATATTTATTAAATCTATATGTTGAGAAAATTATCAGAGAAGTTAGAATATAAGAAAAAGAACATGGCATCAGGACTAGAGGAAGGCTCATTAACAGCCTATGTTATGCAGATGATACCATCTTGCTTAAAGCACTTACAGATTAGGATTGTGGTAGTTACATAATCTCATGTCAACCTGAGGACATTAAGAATGAAGGGGTGGGTGCTAGCCTGCCAATTAAATCATAGCCTAATGATGCCTCCTTGTGGGTGTGGTCTTCTCTTGAGGATTTGGGGAATTTCCTCTTTCTCATTGGAGGTAGGCTACACCCTCTCTCTGCCTTGGTATTCCTGTTGGCAAGCCACATAGAGCCCCACTGATGGAGAACTCTGGATTTGTATCCACTGCCACTGGATTCACAAGATGTTTTACCCATCGATCTGTGATCTTCTTGCATTCGGCATCATTGTGAGTGGTTACATGAGTCTGAAGTGGACTTTATGGGCTAATGTCTGATTTGTAGACCTGATCTGTGGGCTGGGATGTTTTCTTAATGTTTCTTGCATTTGGCATCATTGTGAGTGGTTACATAAGTCTGAAGTGGAATTTATGGGCTAATATCTGATTTGTAGACCTGATCTGTGGGCTGGGATGTTTTCTTAATGTACAATTACTCTTTGATATAAAGCTCTCTCTTATACATACATATGTATCACTCAATTTGCTTTTCTTGTCAACCCAGACTAACACAAGGATCAAAGTAGGCATTGCAACTCATTGTTAAAGGAAAAAAAAAAAGTCACAACTAGACCAATAAGCACATCATGATAAACTGAGAAAAGATTGAGGGTCTGAAGGATTTCAGTTTACTTGGATCCACAGTCAATGTTGATGGAAGCAATCAAGAAATAAATTGATGTATTACTTTGGACAAAACTGCACAAGACCTCTTGAAAGTGTG
>NW_022111373.1:15152312-15154079 GCF_000313985.2 Echinops telfairi
AAATTCTTAGAAAAACAATTCCTCCCTAGACTATTCCTGATGGATGTCAAGAATCTCAACAGACCCATAGCAATAGAAGAAATAGACAAGGTTATAAAGGTTAACAAAAAAATCGCCTGGATTTACAAGCATTCAGGAAGAACTGACACCAATCCTACACAAACTCTTCCAGAACATAGAAAAAGATGACAAACTCCCGAACTCCTTATATGAAGCTAGTATAACCCTGATACTGAAACCAGGCAGGGATCCCACGAGAATCGAGAGCTATAGACCAATATCCCTAATCAACATTGATGCAAAAATCCTTAACAAAATACTGGCCAATAGAATACAAAAGTATATAAAATAAACAATTCATGATGACCAAGTGGGATTCATGCCAGGGTTGCAGGGATGTTTCAACATATGAAAGACTATTAGTATCATTCGCCACATTGACATGAAAAGCTATAAGAACCACATGATAATATCGATAGATGTGGAAAAAGCATTCAACAACATCCAACACCAATTCCTTTTTAAGACACTCAAGAAGATAGGAATAGGAGGAAAATTTCTCAAGATAGTACAAGTTTTTATGAAAAACCAATGCCAACATGGTAGTCAATGGAGAAAGACAAACACAATCCCACTGAAAAAGGTGACCAGACAAGGATGCCCCTTGTACCTACTCTTATTTAACATCCTACTGGAGGTTTTCGCTAACAGCATAAGGCAAAGAAAAGACATTAAATGTTTTTGCCTGGGGAAGGAAGAGGTGCAACTATTGTTATTTGCAGATGATATGATTTTATATATGGAAAATCCCAAAAGCTCTGCAAGGGGAGTACTGAACACAATAGAGGAGTTTGGCCGAGTGGCAGGATACGAGATCAACAAACAGAAGTCGGACTGCTATACACCTCAGATAAGACCACAGAAGGAGATTAAAAAGGTGGTACCCTTCACAATAGCCAAGCACAAATTGAAATATCTAGGGCTATACCTGACTGAAAAAAATGAAATATTTGTATGAAGAAAACTACAGAACACCATTACAAGAAATCAAGAGTGACCTCAGCAAATGGAAGATTATCCCACGCTCATGAATTGGAAGACTCAATATAGCAAAGATGTCCGTTCTGCCCAAGGCACTATATAAGTTTAATGCAATCCTGATATAATTACCCTCATCTTACTTCAAGGAAATGGAAAAACTGATTACCAACTTCATATGGAGAGGGAAGAAGTCCCGAATTAGCAGAGAACGCAAGAAGGACACTCCATGCACAAGAATAAACTCAAGGTGGATTACCTACCTCGAGGTAAAACTCTAAACTATTAGGGCCATCAATGAGGGAATTGGGACCAACCTGAGAACTTTGGCGCAGGGAATACATAGACTATCAGAAATAGGAAAGGAGACAAATACAGATGAGTCACAAATTGACAAGTGTAATACATTGATGATAAAATACCTGTGTACTTTGAAATAATTCACCAAGAGAGTAATAAGGGAACCCACCAACTGGGAAAATATCTTTAGCAATGACACATCAGACGAAGGCCTTATTACTAAAATCTACAGTACTCTGTGAGCTTCCAAAAAGAAAAAAAACTAATTGCCCTCTGACGAGGTGGGCAAAGGACCTGAACAGAAGTTTCACAAGGGCAGAAAACTGAATGGACAATAAACACATGAGAACATGTTCCTGGTCATTAGTCATAAGAGAAATGTAAATTAAAACAACAATGAGATACCACATAACACCCTCAAAGATAGCC
>NW_022111373.1:15157981-15185681 GCF_000313985.2 Echinops telfairi
AAAAATGTCCTCTCTGTCTTTTCTGGGGGAGGGTCCTTCTTTCTTTTCAGCTTCTAGTTCTAGATTTTTTGAAATTCATCTGAATGGTATCTTTCCCACCCATGTGTGCCTACTACTTGCTAAATATGTTGGTTTACATTTCAAAAGAGATTGATTTAAGGCACACACTATACTAGTAATGCCTTATTAACAATACAAAACCTATTTCCAAATGAGATTTTAATAAAAGGTATATCCCCCAAACCCAAACTCACTACCATGGAGTATAACCTAAGGCTGTAAATTCAAAGCAGATCACCTTATATTTTTCCTGAGAAGGCTGATGGGTTTGAACTGCTCACCTTGTGGTTAACAGTTCAACACTTATCCAACATTAATACCAGGGTTTCTTAGCCACAGGAATAGGGGTTAGGATTTACCATACATATTTTGGGGGCATGCAATTCAATCCATAACTCTAAGTAGTACACTTAAAAACAACTATTAGCATGTACACCTTACAGGTTTTAAAAATTTTTAATAGTTTTAGTGACATATAATTTACACACTGCACAATTCAATGGTTTAAATATATTTTAAAAGATGTGTGCAATTATTACCATAACTAATTTTATTAATAAATAATTTTATTGGGGCCTCTTGCATATATTATAACCATTCATACATCCATTATATTAAGCAAATATGTACAGACATTGCCATCAACAATTTCAAAACATTATCTTTCTTCTTGAGCTCCTTGATATCAGTTCATTTCCCCTTCCTCCCCCAGCCTGCCACCCTCGCAAACCCTTAATATATTATGTATTGATACATATCTTACACTGCCCATTCTATCACTCACCTATAATCCTGGTATTTGTCCCCCTCAAAGGGGATCATTTGCCATCATTGTTATCTGTTTCCCCTTCCCTCTCCTTCACTTCCCCTACCCTCCTGAGCTCATTACTCCGGTTACTGTTCCTGAAGGATTTGTCTATTCTGTATTGTGTAAATTGAAAGTTCTTGACCAATGTATGTACACTGGACTAGCTGGGTTTGCAAGGTAGTACTGAGACCATAATAGTGGGAGGAGGAAGGATTATGGACCTAGAGAAGTGTTGTGCATTTCATCAGTACTATACTGCACCCTGGATGCATCTTCTTTTCTGTGTGGCTGGAATGCCCAATTATCCCTGGATGAGCTCTGGGTCTCTACCTCAACCCCTCACCTTCACTTCAATGAGGTTGTTTAGCTTTGAACTTCTAATGCCTGTTCCCATCAACACCTTATGATCACACAGGCTGGTGTGCTTCTTCCATGTGGGCTTTGCTGATTCCCTGCTAGATGGCTGCTTGTTTGGCTTCAAGCTTTTATGACACTAGATGCTGTATCTTTTAATAGCCAGGCACCATCTGCTTTCTTCGCCACTTTTGCTTATATACCCAGTTTTGTCTTCATTGGTCTATCAGGAAGGTGGATGTTGTCCATTGCCAGATTGTTAGAACCAAGTGTTTTGTGTTGAGGAAAAACTTGAGTAAAAGCTCAAAATCTGTCCACTACCTCAATGTATTGCCTAATAAACATATGTACATAGGTTAATGCTCCAGTTTTTATGTTTTAATATATTTATATATGCATACATCTATGTTTGTACCTCTATATTTTTACTTCCTAGTTCTCTCATCTATTTCTTTTAACCTTCCTCCTGCCCCTCTGTAGTTTCTCCCGGCTTGATTATGGTTGCTCCAACCCCTCCAGGACCGTTACAACCCTCCCCCCCCCACTCCCTCATCCTCAATTTTTGATCCTTAGCTGTTCCCTTACCATGACTTTATTTGCTTACCATTTCCTTTCCTGCCCCCCTGCCCTGCCTCCTCTTCCCTCATGTCCCCCTAAATCATTGATCCCATTGCTTTCTCCTCGGGTTTGCTTCTTATGGCTCTCTTATAGACATAACCGAAACAACAAAGACAGGACTAGAAAAACAAAACCAGCTAGAAAGGAAAAAAAAAAAAAGAAATTGAAAAACCATACATAGCTCAGGGTTTGTCCATTGACCTTTATGACTGTCTCCCCAATGAGCCTGTGGGGCTCGGGCACTGCTCCTCTGAGTCTGACATCTATTTTGGGGATTCTCCAGGGGTTTTTTGACTTTGCTACAGTTGCTGATCTGTTATGCTCCCATCTTGAATCCCACACCGTGGGGGCCTTAGACCAGACACATGCCCCACACTGTGTCCCCAAAGTTGTCCTCTCATGAGGGGATGTCATATCTCCAGCTGTTGTCGGCCTGACAGTCCTTTCTGTGCCTTAGCTCCTCTGAGCAGGGATGTCCTCCTCAAGGCTTGGTTGGTCAGAATGGGGTGTAGTCCCTACTCTCTTTCTTTCCTTCTTAGTTTGCTCCATGTAGATAGGGCAGGCCATTACCTCCCCCTAGCCTCTTGCTTCAGTGTTGTCCTCTATAGTACATTCTTCTGGTGAGGTGGTCAGCATAGCTCAAATTAGGGCCAGACTGTAGTCCTATTGATGGGTTGCTCCATGTGGCTACATTGCACTCCCTTTCCTGTGGAGGCATAAACAATCCCCATCCCCTTGGACACAGTGACATCATTTTTATTTGTTTTCCTTCCTTTCTTTCCTCATTCCCCCTCTTGCCCTCTTTTATTGTGGGATGCCTTGTGCATCCTTGGGTTTGGTCTGTCCTCCCTCCAAGTGCCTCTATTTCACCCTGTGAATTGTGCATTAAGTAGCATTTCTTCTGTGCCCATTGTGCTAATGGATCTTACCTCAGTGGACTCACGTTGTTCTTGTCCTTTTGTGCTTGGCTAGCTTCACTTAGCATAATTTCCTCCAACCCTTCCCATGAGATGATGTGCTTCATGTGTTCATCACTGCTTTTTAGGGATGCATAGTGCTTCATTGTGTGTATATACACCAGCATTTTCTAATCCACTCATCCACTGATGGAAATTTAAATCCCGCACCCCCCAATTCTTTGTGATTGTGCCGCAATGAATACTGGAGTGGAGATGACTGGTCATGGTCTATTTCTTACTTCTTCTGGGTATATATACCCAGTAGGGAGATTGCTAGATCATAATGTAACTCAATTTCCATTTGCTTTAGATATCGCCAGATTGCTTTCCACAGTGGCTGTACGGATCTACAAGACTACTACACAAACAATTTTAGAACATTTTCTTCATTCTCCCCCTCCCACAACAGTTGAGTAGTTCAGTTGTTCAATTATATCAAGGTGGTGATTGTACAATCACCACCACATCTATCTTAAAGAATTCCCCCCACCTTCCCATGGAAAAATCGCCTCTAATATGAGTGTGCAATTGCCATCAGTTCTAGTGCTCTCTCCCCCACTGTGCCTTCATTATTTACTCAGCAATCACTTTTCCCTTCCTATCGCCTTTCTCCAACCCCTGCATTCCCTAAAACACCTTGTATCATTATCGTTATACATCCACTTCCCCTGTGCTTCGCCACTGAGAAACCCAACCACCTTAGAGGTTTCGAAGTCAGTTGTATTAGCTCCGAGATATAATCTGTGGAAAATTTTCTCTAAAGAGTGATTTAATAATGTTATATTTGATATATATGTTAATAGCTTATATTGTGCATCTAAAGTAAAATTATTTACTGTCTAATTTATGTATACTATAGGGGGTTGCTATTAGAACTGTCTTAAGGGCACCTAGCAAGAAAATGTATATTAATTTGTGGAAATTTAAAAATTGATATAACTTCTGCCGCTTTTTGAAAGACCTTTAAAATATTTTTATAATTGCCTTCTTTTTCTTTCATACTTTTTTGTAGTGGATGGGCACTAGTAATTTTATTTGGGGCTAGTTAAAGGAATTTAAGAACTAGTTCTAACTAGTTTTTCCCTGGAAATCTATGGCAGCCTAAATTATTTAGTCAAATACGTCAATGGAATTTTTACTTTTATAGGGTCAAGTGCCCTGACCCCACCTCCACCTTGACTCAGGTTGAAAGGAGGGGTTGATAGTAAAGGACTAACGTGCTCTGTGAAACGTTAGTGTTCCTCTGTTGGGGTGGGGTACAAGTATGCTGACCATACGTACAAGAGAGAAGAAAAAAGATCATCAGTGAGCATGGAGAAGACTGTGGAACAGCGAAATTCAGAGGAGATCTGGGCAGAAAAGCAATCAGGGAGAAATTCACAGAGATAAGGGATGGTCAAATCACCTTTAACAATGTTAAAATGTTGTTTTACATTGTCTGGTACTTTCCTTTTAAATTGATCAGCCTTCTGTTATTTTATTGGTGTTTTAGGAAACAAGAATGATTGCTTACATATCCAGTGCTATCCCATCAATTACACTCTCAGTGATCTCATAGGACAGAGTAGAACAAGTCCATGTGGCCTATCAAGTCTATATATTTCTCCAGAAGAATGACATACCTTTCTCCCTTGGAACAGCTGGTGGGTTTGTACCACTGATTTTCTGTTAGGAGTCTAATGATTAACCCATGGTACCACAATGCCTTTGTTTATTACATGCTGTTGCTGTGGAAAGTGTCTTCATGTCAATTCTGACTCAGAGGACCCTTTATACAATAGAAGGAAGCATCGTCCAATGCTGTGCCATCCTCACAATCGTTCTTATGTTTGAGCTCATTGATGCAGCCATTGTGTCAATCTGCCTCACTGAGGGCTGTACTCTTTTCACTGTCTCCATTTTTCCAAGCATGATGTCCTTCTCCCCTCTCTTGACACGATGTCCAAAGTACATGAGACACAATCTTGTCATCCTTGCCTCTAAGGAGCATTCTGGCTGTACGTCTTCCAAGACAGATTTGTTTGTTTTGGCAGTCCATGGTACTTTCAATATTCTTCACCGGTGCGGTCATTTGGATTATGGTGTTTATTACATAAGTCTAGTAATATAAAAAGGAAAACTGGTTGGACAGTGGCTGAAGTATTCCATTGCTAACATAAAGTTTGATAGTTTGAATGCACTAGCTGCTCCACGGGGGAAAGAAGCGTATGTAAACATGTTACACTTTGGAAAACGCTATGGGGCAAATCTACCCTGACGTGTGGTGTCACTCTGAGCCCTAGTCTGGTAATAGAAAGGGGTGTAGTACAAATACTGGTGTTAATTTTCACTTTCAGAATAAAGCTATAACTTTTAGTAGCGACATTATTATTTATGGATGTAAATACAATGCTCTTACTGTTTTCAATAAACAAATATAAATGAGAGAAGATTTGAAAGAGAGAGGCTAAGAGAGGCAGAGGGCAAGATATCAATACTTCTTGGTTCACATTTCATTAGGATTATAAGTAACTTCCAGAAGTTGAAGCATTGCTAAATCTAGATTAGCATATATTGTTTATACATATGAAGTAATCAGAAAAAAATTAGTAACTGAAATTTCAAAGAAGAAAGATAGGCTGTTGGAAAAATAACACTCATTTTGCACAGCAGAGATTCCGTAGAAAATTTCTTAAGCTTATATGTAAGATAGCAGTATTTTAACAACTGTATTGTAGAAATTTCCTTTGTAATTACTAAATTATTCCTAAGAACAGCTAAAATCTGACAAGGTGATTTTTTTAGAATGGGACTTGCTGTATGAAGGATAACATACAGCATTACTGCTTTTCATTATGAGTCTTTATTTTAAATATATTTGTGTTAAAATAACAAATTATATGGTTCAAAATTCAGTCAGATAATAAAATTGCAGTGGAGAGAAGGGGGAATGAGGAGATGATAGCATTGGTGATAATATAACTCCGCTCGAGGGGACTGAACAACAGAATTGAGAATGGTTTGTGAATAGATTTATTGGATTGTGTACGACCTGTCAATAAAACTAATACATATGACAACAACAGAAATGTAAACATTATTTGAATACAACTCAGAGTTTCACAGTGGATTGGGACCTGCCCCAGTTCTCCATACAATGATCACATCTGATTTGCCAGAAGTTTTCTCAGTAGAAAATTGCCAACATGAATTTGATGTAGATATTGACTTTGAAAGTAGAATTTAGGAAACACCCAAATGGGATTTAAAGGACATAAGTGAAATTGTTTTCATCTCTCTCATTATTTGCATTTAATGTCCATTAATTATATATTAACAGCATTTAATGTCCATTAATTATATATTGGCATGTAGTCTACATGTCACACAATTTAATAGTGCAATCAATCACATTAAGATGAGTTGTACAATCATCAGCACAATCAGTTTTAGGACATTTTTTTCTTTCTTATACTTAGTGTTATTAGCTCCCTATTTCCCCATAACCTCCCTGCAGTACTCCCAGGAAATTATTAATCCAGTTACTGCCTTTATAGATTTACCTATTCTGGGTTTCATGTACAGAAAAACATACAGACAACAACAACAACAACAACAACAACAACAAAAAACCCCAGAAACCAACAATAATAACAAAGTAAAACAGAAAAACTTTAATAGAAAAGAAACCAGTAAATATTGAAAATGAGAAAAAAATTAAAAAGGTTAAAAAGGGAGCTCAAAAGATAAATTGTTAAATTTTAACCAGATGCATCTACAATAGTCCACTTTCCTGTGCATTCTGCATGACAGTGAGGCTGTTCACGTCCCAGGACTATGGGCAGAGGGGTGTGGACTGGAGGCTTAATCTCTGTGTGAACCCTGAAAATGGATTTTGGGCTCCCACTGCCATCCATATCCTTCTGCAAACTAGGTATTCATAATTTAAGCTTTAGTTGTATTTTCATATTTAGTAAAAATACTATTTTTGAATCAGACAAATTTATTTTTCATTTTTCCCCATCTATTATAGTTTTTTAAAGATAAGTTTTCTGGTTCCTAGTATTCTCATCCATCATATTGGGATCCTACTATCAGTCTCATAAGATTTCATCAGCATTAACTAAAATAAAGTGCGCAAAATGTTTGGTGGAGAGATATATAAATATTCCTTCCTCTTAGACCTCTCTAATTCATTGTTTAAAATCTAAGAGGCACAGATGACAAATTTCCATCAGTAATAAAGCAACAAACATCTAAATAATAGAAAGTTCAAGAAAAATAATGTGAAATCATGAAGTTTGTGGAAACAAAGAGATTTACCCTTGGATTGACAATAGTTTCTTCCTAGAGATATTAGTCGTTTCTGATTTTGAACTATTTTGACTTAATTTTATGTTATCCAGAGACAGGGATCTGAAACATACAGCTTCCTTCCTGAAAGAGGTGAGAGGTCAGATCCTATGCTCATTTTTGCTTAAGAATTTTAGTATCTTGTTAAGATAAATGGACTCCCATTTTAGGATGAATAGCATAATTGTCCTTTCTTTTGTGAAATATATAAAAAAAAATTTGATTCGTTTCCTTGTTAACTAAAAAGAGCCTCAGAAAATACTGAATTCCCCAATTGG
Organism: Echinops telfairi; assembly: GCF_000313985.2. Taxonomy (NCBI): domain Eukaryota; kingdom Metazoa; phylum Chordata; class Mammalia; order Afrosoricida; family Tenrecidae; genus Echinops; species Echinops telfairi. The sequence goes on from NW_022111373.1 coordinate 15,165,391, forward strand.
TATTACTAACTATTTACAATGTTACTACAAGACATTTAGAGAAGACTTTTATTAATCCATGCCTTTGTCTTATTTTGAAAAATGTTATCTGGGCTTTGATTTTTCTTTCTTATTAAATTCATTATTAAAATATATCTACCCCTTTGATTTCCATCTTTGATCATGTAAACTCTGGCTTTTCATTATTACAATATATCTACCCCTTTGAGTTCCATCTTTGATAATGTAAACTCTGGCTTGCTATTTTTATAACCAAAGAAGTTCTTTTGAAAAAATCAAGATTATACTAAAAAGAAGAAGAAAAAATTTAAATACACACAAAAAACATATCCCTCCTCCATAATTTCATTGTCTCTCTGTCTCTTTTTCTATGTAAAAATGTGTCTGGATATAGTTCATTCACATACACTCATGTTTAAAAATATATGAACTTGCTGATTTTTGACTTTGTTTTTTCACCAAGGGAATTTCATAAAATCTTCTCATATTAATGAGGCATTTTCTTGAGCATACTTTCTTACTCACGGGCTCTGGAGTTGGACTGATTCAAATTCCAGTTCTAGTTGTGCAACCTTGGGAAGTAATTTAATTTTACTCCGCCATAATGAATTCATCTCAAAAGTGGGTTTAAAATCAAGTACCTACTCGATTCATTGGTTAAGTAAATTAGTACATGCAAAGTGTTGAATATATAAGCATCAAACAAATGCTTTTGATGGTAATTGTAATGATTTTGTGACGAAATATGTCTGTACTTTGGCCAGTCTTACAGGTTGAATTTAAAAATTGAATTAGGGACGAGTGGATGGAACACAAGAGATTGTTTTTCTGTCACTGCATTTAGAGATAATTTTAAAAGTGTGTTTGATAAAGAGATCCTAAGATAATAAAAACATCGTGTGCAGTTTCCATGATGCTCGCGTCCTGTGGGAGTGGGTTCTGATCTGTTTCTCTGCAAGGTTAAGATTCACACTCTCTGAGTGACTGTGTATAGCTGATGGGTCAGTGGCAATGTTTATTATTGGATCTGACTCTAGTTCTAGCATTCAGGATGCAACTGAACTTTTGTGCTTGGCAGCTGTGTAAATTTAATTTTGGGTGAATGGGGCCATTAATGATTAGCAAAAGAACTATATGCTTGAATTCATCTTAACAGCTAAACTCCTACTGGGTTTCTAGAGATGCAAAAGTCATGGCAAGTTAAATCACATCTAATTCAAAGCAATATGTACTGCAAACTGGTCATATAATTGATTATACATCCCATGGTATTCCTTTCTTGCATTAAGGAAATATTTAAACAAGAGAAGTAGCCCATTTCTGGTTTAGTTCCTTGATTAGGATGTCAGAAATACTAAACAGGCCTTTCAAATTAAAGATAACTTTTGGTTAAAATATGTTCTTTTTCTTTAGACCTACTTTATATGATAACCTAATATTTCTTTGAAATTTGGATTAGTTAAGGAATATAATAATGTAATTATCAACAGAAGTACCTTCAGCCCCAGGGTGATGATCTATGTTGTACTACAATAAAATAATAATGATGACTCTAAACGTGAACCAGAGACATATAGAAACCATTGTTACAGAAATGAATTTTGAGCTCTCACTTGATCACAACATTAATATAACAATTGGTTCTTGTGACATGGCCTTACCCAGTACTCACCTACATGATATGATCACTGAAGAAATGGGTGCCATAATGAAGAGTGGTGAAGAAATCAGATGATTCCCAGCTATAAAGAAATCTAGCATCGTGGGTTTTAAAAGCTTGTCTCAAAACAAGCAACCATTTATGTGAGGAATCAACTAAGTTCACCCAGAAGAAGTGCAGCCATTTGTGTCATCCAAGTGTTGTAAACAACAAATCCAAACCCAGAGGATGGAATGGTAGCAGTGCCTAAAGTCTAAACATCTGGTTTTTGGAACATTGCAGATGAAAGTGGGAGCCTCGAATCCGTTTTCCAGGTTCCTATGTGGACTGAGTCCCCAGTAAAATCCCCACTGTCTATTTACTAGAAATGTGAAAAGCCCTAATATCAGACAAACAGCTCTTGTAAAGTAGATTTTAGTAGCTGGACTTAGAGGGGAATGTACTCTTTTGTCACTAGAACTACCTTTAGATACATTTTCAATTTGTTTAAAATTTGAAATCGCCTTTGCTTTTTAATAGAGTGAGGTCTTTTATATGATCATTGATGCTGGGACTTTTAAACTTTTGTCCATATTTTGTATGTTTTTACGTATTCGGAAGCAAGGATAGGATGGGCTAATAATCATGTAGGATACTGAAGGGAAGGGTGGGGGGAAGGGGGAGTCAACATTAATGGGCACAAGAAAGGGCAACATGCTCCAAAGTTGGTTGTGATGATGGCTGCACAACCCTTCTTAATACGACTGAACTATTGAATTATATGAAATGTCAATTATAGCTCCATAGAACTGATACAATAAAATTGAAGGCATAAAGAGTCATTTCAAGGCATTAATACATTGAAAGGGACTGGTCAATTTACCATTTTGAGTCAGATAATCATGTAGTCTCCTGTGCTGGGAATGGAAGAGGAATGTCATCATGTTCGGTGCGGAAAACAAAACAAAACAACCATGATATTGCAAGATCGACCCTGAAGTACAATGCTGTCGGTAGTAGGAAATGTCCTTGCTTCTGCAAGAAAGATCAATTCATATGACTATTCATCAAATTTATTAAGCAATCACTCATGCCAACAATGAAGAAATTTAATATTTAAAAAATAAATTTCTGCAGACAAATTCATGCACTGGTAACTATTTGAGATTGAAATTCAAAAGGTGAAAACAACTAACAAGTGTGGTAGCTACATCATTTCATGTCAACTTGATAAATAAGGATATGGGGTGGTGTCTAGTCTGTCAGTTAGGTTACAGCCTGATGATGTCTTGTTGTGGGTCTGGCCTTCTCATGAGGATTCTGGGAACGTCTTCTCTTTCTCTCTGGAGGGCCACACACACCTGCTTCACTTTCCTGGTGATGAGTGATGAGAGCAATAAAGCACTCCCTTGCAAGATGAGGAACTGCCTTGCAAGATGATTAATGATGAACACAAACAACTCCATCTTGAAAGAAAAATGAAAGTCCTTCAAGGCCCAGCAGAAATGCTGAGTCACAGCAAAGAAGTCAACAAGAGGACTAGGAGTCACCCCAGAAAATCTGGGATCCCCAATAAGACCCAGAATGACGTCAAATGGCTAGCTGAACTGTCTATGTAAGCCCGGGTAGAGAGACTGCGAATTCTGAAAGCTAGCAAGCTAGGAGACATCAACAACTGCTACTCAAACTCTAGCCGGGGTGAGTACACTGATGAAGGCAATGCTTAACGGGACTATGATGCTGAATTCATTGTGTGTTACCCTCCTAGTAATAATTTAAGTTAGTTTTAAGAGTATTAGATTGCTTGATGTGTGTTTGCAGTGAATAAATTGAGCATTTGAAAATGTCAAAAAGAGTTAAGTAATTATTGATCAGGTCGCTCATAACAGTTGAGACACTGGGAGAGCCACTCTGATGGCAACTAAACCCCTGAAGATGCATCTGCCGCCATTGGATCCAAAAGACTTTGCATCTACTGGCCTATGATCTTCCTGCATTTTGCATCCTTGCATGTGCTGTGTGAGTCTGAAGAAGGATTTATGTACCAGTATTGGACTTATGGGCTAGTATCAGACTTATGGACTTGATCTAGACTGGGCTGGGATGTTTTCTTGTTAAACAATTACTCAGTGATATAAGCTCTCTCTAATACACATATTGTCACTGGATCTGTTTCTCTAGTCAACCCTGACTAACACAAGCAGGATTTCTGGTTGAGAAATATGCCCTGGGTAAAAGGAACAATGCTAGAAATAAAATTTTACAAGATCAATGACTTATTCATTGACAATATCTTTTTATTCCAGCAACATAAATGCACGTGGATCTCACCTTTTGGAATTCAGAGGAATAAAATCAATTATAGTAGTAGAAAGCGACAATAGGGAAATGCAATATCATCAATCAGAATGAGACCAGGGGCCAACTGTGGAAAAGACAATTAGTTGCTCATATGGAAGTTCATGTTGAAACTAGAGAAAATTAAAACAAGTCCACAAAAGCCAAAGTACAAAATACTGTTTTAGGGAGTTTTATAAGACTTGTTTTATAGATAAGAAGACTTGGGGTAAAAGAAGCTAAAAAGGCCCCAAGGTAATTAGAACTGGGGAATGACTTAATTTTTCCCTAAAAACCCTGGTGGTGTAGTGAGTTACATGTTGGTTATCAGTTCGAAACCACCAGCTGCTCTGAGGGATAAAGATGAGGTTTTCTACTCCTGTGAAGAGTTAGACCTCCAGGGCAGTTCTCTCTGGCTCTGTAGGATTGCTTTGAGTCAGAATTGACTTGATGGAGCCTCTTAGTCTTCACTTATCTACTTGGATTGCATTGTAGGTGTAAAGCTATTATCCCATTTCATACTGCGTTATACTTTTGCTAAATTTGTCACACTGTGGTGGTTTGTGATGCTGTGATGCTGGAATGTATGCCACTGGTATTTCAAATGCCAATAGGGTTACCCAAGGTGAACAGGGTTCAATAGGCATCCAGGCAAAGAACAGACTATGAAGATAGGCTATTCACTTTTGAAGAATAGCTGCTGAAAAACATGCATAGCATCAAGACATTGGTAGGTAATGACTAGAAGCAGACATTGTCAGAGATAGTGCCTGGGGATGAGCGACTCATGTCAGAAAGTACTCAGATTATGACTGAGGAAGAGCTGCCATCTCAAAGTAAAGTCGACAATAATGATGTGAATGGCATAGAAACTGGGAGAAAAGCCTTCCAGATCTTCATTTATTTATGGAGCATGACTCAAAATGAGAAAAAAACAGCTGCAAAAATATACTAATCATCAGAACTTGGAATATATAAAGCATGAATCTAGGAAAATAGGAAGTGTCAAAAATTAAATGTAAATGGGGAACTAATAATGATAAGTACAAGAATGAAGAATATGTTCTAAAACTGATTTTGGTGGTGATTGCACAACACTTCTTGATGTGATTGCATTATTGAATTGTATGATACGTGAATTATATGCCAATTAAATGGATGGAAAATAAAAAATGAAAAAACGTGAAAACAAAGTGAACCAAAAACATGCATTCCTAATTGTGTGGCATCTATTATAATTGGTGGCAACTTAAAAGCAAAGAATCATGGCATATGTGAAAGTAGTTTTCAAAGCACCTGGTGTTTCTTTCTTTTTTTTTTTTAAAAGCACCTGGTGTTTCATTGCTTAAAAATATTGAAGTAAACTTTCAACATTTAGGAAAGGATATACTACTGACATTTAAGAGTTATATATTACAGGAATATAGCCTAATATATCATCTCAAAATGCAGCTTTCAGAATTAGCAAAATAAACCAAGAGATACTGGAGGATCATTCATGGACTAGTAAAGCTTTCGATACAGAGATGATGCATATAACTTTTGCTCTCAAACTATTGGATATAATGAGACTCATCGTCCCAATCCCACTAAACTACAAGTGGAAAATAAGGTGAGAGTGGTAAACATGATTGATCAATTGTCAGTAAATGATTTAGTGTCATACTTAATAATCACATGAAATTTATTAAATTAAAAATTAAATTAAACGTATAAAGGTCAATATCCTAGGTGTTACTGAGATGAAAGGAACTAACATTGGCCATATTGTAACAGAAACTGTATGGTTTACTCCGCTGGGAATGATGCGGTCCAGACACATGGAGTTGCCGTTATCACCAAAAAGAAATATTCAATTAAAGATCTGTGTTGAATCACAATACTGTCTGTTACAGGATTATATCTATCCACGTTCAAGGAACTCTAATCAATACAATTATTATTCAAATTATGCACCAACCACTGAAGTTCTAAAAAACAAAACAAAACAAAACAAAAAGAAACTCATAAATCAAGGTTGACTCTACCCTAGAGGATGGGGTACAATTGCTCCTGTGAGTTTTTGATACTGTAGCTGCTTACAGGAGTAAAAAGCCCCATCTTTCTTCCTATGAGTGGCTTGTGGTTGTGAACTGTGGGCCATGTGGATTACAGCCCAAAACATGACCACTCTGCCACCAGGGCTCCCATTAAAGCTAGTGACACAGAAATTGTAGAATTCTAGCAACTTCATCAGTCTGAAATTGACCAAATATGCAATTAAGATGTATTGATAATTATTGGTGATTGGATAAAAAGGTTGAAATAAGGAGGAACAATAATTGGATAATATGGTCTTAGTCATAAAAATGAAGCCACTTTGTATAATAGCTAATTCAAATGGAAGAAATGATGAAATTAAAGAGCTGAATAGAAAATTTCAAAGGTCAGCTAAAGAAGACAAAGCCAAATATTATACTAAAATGTTCAAAGACCCATAGCTATAAAACCTAAAAGAAAGAACATGTTCAGCATAACATAAACTAAAAGAACTCAAGAAAATTCAGACCTTTAGTTGCAATATTGAAACATTCTAGGAGCAAAATATTGAATGATGCAGAAGTATCAAAAGAAGATGAAAAGAATACACAGAGTAACTGGGATAGTTAAGGTTTATTGTGCCAACCTGGTTGATAAACACATGTGGGGTTAATTGAAGGGCAGAGAGATAAATGGCTTGGTGAGCCTCGCCTTTCTAGTTCTCTGGTCTCTTGCTTTTGAATGATCAGACCAGGGTGCAGCTGCCTTAGCCAGTTCCCTGCTTCAGCTGGCAAGGCTCCCTTCCTGCGAGACATCCCTGAGAAGAAGCCGCGTGGACCCTGGAGCAGCCATGTGGAGACCCATACCAGTGCTGAGATGCGTACACGCTCTCTAATTATGCTTTCCTCCTGACGTTGGCGTCATTGTGTGTGTTTTGTGAGATTGAGGAGGACTTGGTATTGGACATATGGACTAATGTTGGACTTATGGGCTTGGGCAGCACTGAGCTGGGATGCTTTCTTAACCTTCATATAAAACTCTCTCTTATACTTATATGAGTTTTGGTGGATTTGTTTCCCTAGTTTACTCAGACTAACACAGTAACTGCATCAAAAAGAACTAGTCAACATTCCACAATTTCAGGAGGTAGCATATGAGCAAGAACCAATGATAGTGAAGGAAGAAATTCAATTTGCATTAAAAGCATTAGCCAAAAACAAGGCTCCAGGAATAGATGGAATAACAATGGAAAAGTTTTGAAAAGCTGATGAAGCACTGGAAGCAACCACTTGTCTATGTCAGGAAATTTGGAAGATAGCTTTTTGGCCAACTGACTGGAAAAGATCCATATTGGTACTCATTCCAAAGAAAGGTGATGCAATGGAATTTGCATCCAAAATTATAGAAAAATATCATTAATATCATGTGCAAGTAAAATTTTTCTGAAGATCATTCAACAAAGATTGAATAAGTACATTAACAGAGAGCTACCAGAGGTTCAGGCTGAGTTCAGAAGACATGGAATAATTGCTGATATCAGGTGGATCTTGGTTGAGAGAAGAGAACACCAGATAGATGTTTACTTGTGTTTTATTGATTACGCTAAGACATTCGATGGCGTGGAACATATCAAACTATGGATAGCCTTGAGAAGATTGGGAATTCCAGAACACCTAATTGTGCTCGTGAGGAATCTATCTGTACATGGATCAATAGACAGTTGTGTGAATAGAACAGGGGAATACTACATGGTTTAAAATCAAGAAAGTTGTGCATCAGGGTTATATCCTCCCACCATACTTATTCAATCTGTATGCTGAGCAGATAATCAGAGAAACTGGATTATATGAAAAAAATGCAACATCGGGTTTAGAGCAAGGATTATAAACAACCTGTGGTATGCAGATGACACACCCACCTTGTTGAAAGTAAGCAGGACGTGAAGCACTTGCTAATGAAGATCAAGGCTCACCGCTTTCAGTATGAATTACCACTCAATGTAAAGAAGGCCAAAATCCTCACAACTGCATCAATAGGTAACATTATGATAAATGGAGAAAAGTTTGACCTTGTTAAAGATTGTGTTTTTCTTGGATCCACAATCAGTGCTAATGGGAACATTGATGTCTGATCAAACTGTGTATTGCTTTGGGTCAATCTCCTACACAAGATCTCTGTGAATGTTTAAAACTAAGGTTACTTTAAAGACTAAGGTATGCCTGACCCACGCCATAGTATTTTCAATTGCCTCACATGCATGTGAAAGTTGGACATTGAATAACGAAGACTGAAGGAGTATAGGTACATTTGAAATAAAGTGTTGGCGAAGAATAATGAAAGTACCATGGACTGCCAAACAAACAAATAAACATCTGTCTTGGTAGAAGTACAACCAGAATGCTCTTTAGAGGCACGGATGGGGAGACTCTGTTTCACATATTCTGGACATGTGTCACAAGACACCAGTGACCGGAGAAGGACCACATGCTTGGTAAAGTAGAGGAACAGTGAAAAAGAGGAAGGCTCACAACAAGATGGATTGACACACTGGGTGCAATAATTGTCTCAGCATAAGAACAATTGTGAGGATGACCCAGGGCAGGGCAGTGTATGGTCCAGTTGTACACAAGTGCCAATTAGTTGGCGCCTACTAACAACTTTAAGACACGTCTTGATATTTTCCACTCACAATTGATGAAATGTCATTTTTGTGAATTTGTCATTCTTGACATAGGAAACCATATGACTTTCTGTTACAAAATGGCCAATACCAGCTCTATTTCAGCTCACAAATGCCTAGAATATTGGTCTATATGGGTTTGTGGTAGTTATACAATATCATGTCAACTTGATAAAAAAGTGAAGGCGTGCTCTTGTGGGTGTAGCCTTCTCATGAGGATTCTGAGAACTTCCTCTCTTCCTCCCTGGACGAGGGACACACTCTCTCTGTTTCACATTCCCGTTGAAAAGCCATATGGAGCTACTCTGACGGCAGCCAGAGCCCTCTGGAGATGTGTCCACTGCCATTGGGTCCACAGGACTTTCTGCCTACCAGCCTGTGATCTTTGTGAATTTGGGATCTTTGCAAGTGCTGTGTGAGTCTCAAGAGGAATCCACGTGCTATTATTGGAATTATAGCCTAATATTGAACATATGGACTTGATCTGGGCTGGGATGTTTTATTGATGCATAATTACTTCTTGATATAAAGTTCTGTCTTACACATATATGAGTGTCTCTGGATTTGTTTCTCTAGTCAACCTGTGCTAACACATTATGGTACCAGAAGTGGGGTATTAGAGAAACGAATCATAAAGATGAAGAGTGGATGCTTGTGTGATTTCTGCCTCATGGTAGTTTTTCCTTTTGTTTCTAGCCAGAAGTCAGATATGGCCATGTCGTTTACTGGGTTGTTTTCTGGAAAGTACATGGCAAATGAAAATTTTGATTCATAGAAGTTTTCTTTGGTTAATCCTTTGTGAAATGGTCAAAATGAATGTGATAAATGTGAATTTTGAGCTCAGGGAGGGAAATTTCCTCTTGAACTTCTCTGAGAGCATGATGCTTAGTCAAAATGGCTGACAAAAGGTCTGGGTCCTGCTTTGATGCAATCAGAGGTCTAAGGCCATATTTCATATCAATGGAGTAGCTTAGATAAGAATTAAGGTAAGCTAGATAAGAATTGAACTTGCCTGTTTTAAGAATTGAGTTTAGGATCTGGCTGTATTAGGTTTATACTGTTTTCTTCCAAATATTGTTATTGATACAGTGATTGATAGGAATGATGATTGGGAAGTACAAATAGGGGATTTAAATGGTTTAGGACACGCCTGCAAAGAAGGCTCTGAAAATATAAGTCCCACCCAGTGCTTTGGAGTACTCAGGACATTTGCATTTGAAGAGATGTTGACAGACTGAGAGGGGGAAAAAAAGGAATCCATTGTTTTTTTTGAATTTTGTATTAGTGGTTTGTGCTTGAAACTGGAAAAATTTGGAGCTATGTTGGAATTCTCCTCTCTAGGACTGAGTGTTAAAGGGGATCTGCAGGCAGCTTGAAATGTTTTCTAGGTAACCATCTGGATTTGTTGTTGAGAAAAGTAGCAATAGGGAGATGGGTTGAAGCTGGCCACTGACACCTGTGGACCTTGTTTATAAGGATTAGAGGAGACGACAACAGTGGGTTGACTGGTCTAAAGTTCATGATCTAGCCCAAGGGAGCTTGGCTTGTTGAGAATCTGTGATGGGGTCCATGCCAAAAGGCGAGGCCACCTATGGGCACTCTGGTGAGGCTAAGTGAGGTGGCCCACAATGAGTCGACCAGAACCCCCTATCATATGTAGATAAGATTTTTGAACCTGTGAATTGGTGCATATTAATGGCCTGTCCCGATTTGACTTTGCTTATGGATGTGGACTCACAAGGTTAAAATTGGAATGAAGATATTTTATATCAAAGAATATGCTGTCACCTCAGAGCCCTGGGTTGATGTAAGTAGGAAATATAGAAATTGGATACCCAAAATTGGGTGGATAAAGGCATAAAATGGCTGGCTTACAAACTTTTATAGGTAGGGGAATATATGGATAGAATTATAGGATTATGGTAGATGTTCACATAACTGCAATTGTTAATCATAGAATATTGTTGTTTTGTTCACTATCAAATATTGTGTTTAAATGAAGCTGGTACATTATTAATTGTATACATTTTAGTTTTATACTGTTAGGTAGAGATCTGATTTTTATTGATTTTGTTTTAAAATTATGTATGGCTAAAGAGTTGTGTAAAGGTGTCACGTTGACAAGGGGTGGTCTGTGGTAGTTACACAATTTTATGTCAATTTGATAGAAGAATGAAGGGGTGGAGTCTAGCCTGTCAACATGTCACAGCATGATGATCTCTTCTTGTGGGTCTGGCCTTCTCATGAGGGTTCTGGGAACTTCCTCTTTTCCTCCCTGAAGGTGGGACACACTTTCTCCCTGTTTCACATTCCTGTTGACAAGTCACATGGAATCATGCAAGGGCAGCCAGACACCTGGAGAGGTGTCCATTGCCACAGAACTTTCCACCCACTGGTCGCGATTTTCTTGCATTCACAATCTTTGCATGTTCTGTGTGAGTCTGACGAGGAATTCATGGGCTAATGTGGGACTTATGTACTTGATCTGGACTGGGCTGGGATGTTTTATTGATGCATAATTACTTCTTGCTATATAAAGTTCTGTCTTACACATATATGAGTGTCTCTGGGTTTGTTTCTCTAATGAACCTGGACTAACACAGGGTTCCATTTCATTTTTGACAAGTTCCATTCCTACATTTTATATTTCATTGTTCTACTTCCTACATTCCATGCATGTTTGTGGCTGTTTATTCTCATGCTGACACTTACCCCATCAGCAAATGAAGGCCCTGAAAGGGTTACTCCATCCACATCATTACAGTCAACTTTACTTTGTGAAGGCAGCGCTTCCTCCTTGGTCATCTGCATACCTTCCAACTTGCGGGTCTCATCTTCTACTATGATATCCGATAATGTCTTGCTGCCATCCCTAAATTTTCAGTGGCTAATTCCCCCCAAATGGGCAGCCTCTTCCTGTGACATAGTTTCCAGCATCAGAGCAATATGAACATATTACATATGTTCATAGTACATAGTACAACAAACGGGCAGACAAGTAGTGGAGAGAAGTAGGTAGATAAATGGATAGATGCTGTATGTAGGAAACAGAACAATTCAGATTCTGCTTTTATTCAGAATCATAAAAGCTGTGCACACTTTGTATCCATTTGCAACCATTATCACAGCTATTTTTGGGAAGATACAATTTCTCCTAACCATGGGGGAATAAAGCCAAATATCCTGGCTTTTTTCTTTTCCAGTCAATTACATCTGAAAGAATGACATGATTTGTGACATGAGCAATATGAAGCTCATGTCAGCTGTGCAGGCCAGATCCTAGCTTGTGTTTTATCTTGTAATATTTAATAGTTAGCTCCAAAGCACTTTATAATCATTAACTGATCTTCATAGCAACCATAACAGGTAAGCGGTGCCATTCCCAATTTAAAGATGAAACAATGGAAGTGATTTAATACTCTAGGAGTGAGTTTCAGGGCTACAAACCTAGCCCTTAGAAGCTTAAATGCCTAGACTGTCACATCTATGCTTAAGTTCCTTGATTAACACTTTTAAACTAACAAGTCTTGGGTAGGGGCTGGTCCACAGATGTGTTTTCTGACAGTATGGGTGTGTCTGGCACTGTTTGGGGACTGCTCACTGTGTTCTGGCAGCTGGACAACTGCCAAGGATCTTTGAAGGCCATGAGGTTTGACATGTCTTACTTTGTCTAATGTTGATTGCTCATTCAGAATGTTAATCTTGTGATCTCTGATCCACAGGGGGTTTTGTTGTTGTTGTTGTAATTCTACCCCTGAGCTTTCATGTGAATGTGTGTGTACTATCCTATCTGTGCATTGCTTATGCTTGCTCATTGCTTTTAAAGAAAGACTTAACTTTTTCATTGCCTGCAACTTTCTGAATACTGAGAAGAGAAAATTATCTTTTTTCTGGGAAAAAATATTGCTATGCATCCTGACATTTTTGGCAAGTCTTTTCCTCTGCATAATGAGAAGTTTTGATAGTGAGAGTGTTTTTTGTGCTGAGCTGTTTTCCTTTGTATTTTTCTGTGTCTACCATTCTCTCCATTTTATATTAAATTATTATTTCCCCCCTATTGCTTTACAACTTGTAATTGCTTTGTTATCAGAAAGAGAAAGGTAGGTTCATTTTATCCTTTTATCACTGAGTGTCTTGGTGAATGAATTGTAATACTCCTCATTACCATATCTTTGTTCTGCTCAGTTTTTAATGTTAATTGCTCCTGTCATTTCTTGTAATATAAGCTTCTGGAATCTACTAGTAAAGTAGAGAGGGATTAACAAGCTAGAATATATTTTCAAAATGACTTGATAGGGAAATTTCATGTTTCATTTTAAAGCATTAATTATATGAAAAGGAGCATATAAAGTGAAATAAACAAAGGATAGACAAATGGCATCGTTATGGCAAGTCCAAGGAGGACACACAGGGAAAAGCCCTTGTTGTTAGTTAAAACCGAACACTATCAATGGATATTAATTTGTCACTTAGCCCCACCATCCACAAATGTATAATCCTTTCAATGGATTAATTCTTCTTTACATAGGATCTCCTCATCATTCTCATGCTCAAAGGCTATCTTTCTTTTTATGTTTTTCCTATTTCCAGATGAAAGAGCACACACTTGAACTTTAATATTCAGAATTGTTATACAACTTTAGAGGCCCAACCTGTGCAAGGAAAAAGTTCCACACTGTCTCTTGTGTCACATAAGGGTACTGATTTTCATTCTAATTAAATCAACTGAGATAAACCCTAACCCAAACTAAACCCACTGCCATTGGATCACTTCTGACTCATAACAACCCAATAAAACAGGCTAACACTGTCTTTGCGGGTTCCCAAGACTAACTCTTTGCAAGTGTAAAAGCCCTCATCTTTATCTCTTGGAGTGGCTGGTGGTTTTGAACTGCTGACCAATAGTAACCCGCTATACTACCAGGGTTCCTAAATAAAGTGAGCAGGTAGGAATCCTTAGCTAAGCATGAAACAACTTTTGCTTGTTTTATGATGTAATAAGAAGATCACGGAGCACGGCGAGTAAGCTTGTGCTCAAGGTCACCACAGGGTGCTTGTTTAAGGAAACCGATTAATTTGACAACACAGTTCTATTTTATCCCTCTTTGGCTTAAATTTCCTCTCTGTCACTGTCACTTTATACTGAACTAGTTCAATTCCAGGACTTTGATTTAGTTATTTTAGGTGGAGGTTTACATTTCAGACCATCAACCTTGCATCCAAATGGGCAAACCACTTGTCAACCCCTCCACTAGCGTGTCCCTCCCACCCTCCCTGATTCTTCTCCCTTTTGTGGGCCTCTATGCTTCCTTAGCCCTCTAGTCTACCGCCTCATCTTCCCCCTCTGGCACAGCCCCTGGCCCTTGGTAATCTCCAAAGGCTGTTCCCTTTGTTATGAAAGTCTGTCTTTTTTTTTTTCTCCCTCTTCATAGTAGTTGTCTCACCCAGAGTGCAACTGACCTCATCTGATCCGAGGTCTTACTTTGCGGAAGAAGGAAGGCTGCTTTCACCATTTCAACCTGCCCCCCCACCAAAAAAAAAGAATAATGTGTCCTGTTGGGTAAATATTGGACCGCCAACATCAAGGCTGATAGTTCAAACCCACTGGCTGCTTCCCTGGAGAAAGATAAGGCTATGTGCTTTGGCAAGATTTATAGCCTTGGAAACCCTATATAAGATATGAGTCAGAATCATCTCCTTGATGGTAGTGGGTTTTTAGGTTTAAAGTTGTAGGTTTAAGTTTTGGGGTTTTTTTCCTCTGAAAAAGCAAGAGAAAGCAACACAAAATTTACAAGAGCGAAGAATTGAATGGGCTTGTAATTTTCTGGTCTGAACTTCACTCTATCTGGTTTCCGTTGAGATTTGGCTCTCCTCCTTTTTGCCTGAAGTAGAATTGTGTTTTAACTGCTTGCGCATTTCAATCACCATCTCCTGCCAGGACCAAAGGCAATCACATGTTCTACAAGGAAATGCTTCCTGGTTTTCTTTCAAATTTTGGTTAAGTAGTTCATTTGCTTCCGAGTTAGAAAGTGATTTTTCTCCTGAAGCCCAGGTGACTTTCTGTGGGGTTAAGGGGAAGAGGGAACCCCACAAAACATCACAGGTTCGGTAGGCGCAATTGTACAGCGATAATAAGTAGAGATTATAGTAAAGTCATAGAGAGCATGAGAGTTAAAGGATGGAGTCAAGCAATGGAGTCAGATGCAATTCATGGTAGCATAGCTCACCTCAGCTAGGCTTGATGGTCCTCGTGGAGGGGGCTCAGCCGTCAGAGAAGAAGCCGCTGCTTCATTATCCTTAGTCACCTTCTCTAGCCACCCTCTGGCCAGCTACTCCCTGGCCAGCCACCCTCCCAAGAACCAGGGAGCCTCATTATTTATTGCTAACCACGCATCATAGAGTCATACATCACAGAAAGGGGCAATACAATTCATTCTAGAACAAGTTTGATCACTCTAATGTCTCACATAATAAAACAGACAATTACTATTCTGGGAGGCATGCAAGTTCCCTGATAGTGGACAATAACCTGAGTCACCAGGAGGGGTATTAACATAGGGGTAGTAACATAAGCAATACAATCAATAGGAGGGGACTCACCTAGGGGTGTGCCCACATTGGTTGTGGAATAAACAGTGGTGTCTGCTTGATATAGACAGCTGATAATACTATCTAACCTTGGTCACCCTTGGGCGGGTTTGCCCTCTCTGGTATCTCCTGCAAGTGAACAGACCACCATTATCCTTATCAGAAGGGAGTGGGTCTTATTTAGGGTGAGGCAGACTAATAGTCTAGCCACTATAGATGGCCGGTGTTAAGGAGAATAACCTCTGACCTACTTTCGCTGCCTAAAGAACAGTCATTCTCAAGCAGCTAAGTCTGGTATATATTTTGGGGAGACAACTTAAGAGAAATCCTTCTGTTCCCCACAACTTTCCGTACCTGGTTGTAAAGCCCTCTCCCTTTCTACTTGTGTTTATCTAGACTATGTTTGAGTGCTAGGACTATGATGGCGATGAACATTTACTGTTTCCCCTCGAACACCTAGCATGGAGCATAAGGCATATGATTAGAGTTTCAATGTATAATGAATGAATTTAGGATATACTAAAGATACATAGATACATAGGTGGAAGGGCTTGGAATTTAAGTCGGTGGATACCTGGAATTCCTGTTCTCTCATTTGACCTTTTCTCTTCAACTTTCCTCAAGTTTATTCACTAGATTTTTCAGACTGGTTTGACTTTTTTTGACGATGCTCTGCAGTCTTAGCTAACATCTGGAGAGAGTTCTCTACAGGAAACATGTGCGCCAAGTCAGTGCCAACTTTCCCTGTAGCTTGACTGTAATAAATTACTTCCTTTTAGTAACCAGAGACAGACTCACACCTCCCTCTGTGCCTGCTTACATGTTTCTGTTTCTTGTTTGGGGCATCTCTTCAACTCTGCGTGTGTCCAAAGCAGAGGTGATTGACATGCTCTAAGCCCAATGGGTGAGCAAGAAATCGTATTTGCTTTGCTAGCTCTCCTTTTCTGATTTGATGTTCTTCACTTTTTTTTCCTTCAGTATGTTGGGGAAGAATGACTACTTTTGTGGTTTCAAATTTCCTTTTTTTTTTAGCCAGGGGAAGTAACTAAGGAATTTCTGATCCCAACCCCAGGACTATTTCCATGATATAATGCTTATGAAGATTTAGAGACTTTGTGGAATATGTAGTTGAGTTAGTGATACTTAATATGGTAGTGACTTATTATGACACTTACTTGTATTCTGAATCAAGTCTCCTTCTCTTGATGGCCAAAATCTTTATGAGTTGGCTACATTTATTATTGCCATTACATCTTGTCTGTTTTCTCTAGAATTTTGTAGTTTAGGTTCATATTCTCACTCAACTCAAACTAAAATTGCCCTAAAAATTAAAAAAATCAACGTTTAATTAGTCCTCTCTTCTTAGGTCTGTCTGTAATACTGGAAGTTGATGTTAAATTTCTCATGGTATCGCAAAACTTTCACTCCCTAGATAAATTTTTTATTTCTTGAATAATTCCTTTAAAAAAATTTCAACATCTATATATAGGGAAAAAGGTATCATAATCCCTACTTAGTCATAGTTGAATTTTAATAATGGTCAATATTTTAATGTTCTGGTTTTATTTTTTGCCCCATACGTTATTTTTCAGGAGAGCAAAGCAAATCTCACACTAGAAATCATTTGTATGATTAATAATTCAGTATGTATTTCTAACACATAGAGACTTAAACAATAATTATGATATGTTTAACTCACTGTTCACTGCTGTGGATTAGATTGTGTCCCATAAAATATGTGCTGCAATTCCTAACATCTATGCCTAGGGGCATAAACCCTCTTGGGAATGGATTATCTTTGTTAGGTTAGTGAGAGAGGATTAGTGTATCATGTATTTTGAGTCAGTCTCTTGATAGTCAAGATTAAACAAGATATAATAAGCAGAGATAGGGAAGAGACATGCTATGACATGAAGATCATTTACCCTGATTTTGAACTTCAAGCTTCCTAAAATTTGAGAAAAAAATTCTGTTTATTAAAACCACACATTTGTGCTATTTCTATTATACCAGTGTACAAGATAACTAAGAATTTGGTACAGTAATGATAGAGTACTGTTCTCACAGATACCTAATTTGTGGGAAAAGCTTTGTTATATATATGTGTGTACACACCCATGTATATATATTGAAAACTCTTTCTGCTATAAATAATAATCTACTATATATAATAATATTAAAAAGTGGTAGTGGAGAAGCCCTCATTTGCCAAAACAAGGCTAGGGGTTAATAGATGTAATTTCCATTAAAGCACTGAAGATAATGAAAACAAATTCACAAGAGCCAAAATGTGACTGGTAGTATGTCCTACCTGAATTTTCAGATTATGTCAAGAAAAAAATTTGACTCATTGAACACGAATGACTGAAGTGCAGGTGAGTTGTTGGAAGACATAATAAAGAAAAACACAGCAAAAGATGATTAAAAGACAGGAAGGACTGAAATGGATGGCCAAAGAGACTAAAATTTGTTGAATATAGAGAAACTAGAGACTTGAAAAAATGATGACATAAAAGAGCTGAACAGAACATATCAAAAGGCAGCTCAAGAACACATAAAAAAGGTATAGTAAATTGTGCAAAAAACTAGAGCTAGAAGATCAAAATGGAAGAACACACTCAAACTGAAACAACTCTATAAAAAGTCAAGCCTGAAATTGCAATATTGAAGGATTCTATGGGCAAAATTCAGGCTGGTTTCAGGAGAGGATGTGGAACAAGAGGATGTGAAACAACATTGCTGTTGGCAGATGTATCTTGGCTCAAGGCAGAGACTATCAGAAAGAGGCTTACCTGTTTTACTGACTATGCCAAAGCATTTGATGGCATGGATCATAAACTATGGATAGCATTGAGAAAAATGGGCATTCCAAAACACTTCATTATGCTAATGTGGAACTTGTACATGGATGAAGGGGCAGTATGCAAGCAGAACAAGGGTGTACTGAATGGTTTAAAATCAGGAAAGGTGGTGTCCAGGTTGTATCTTCTCATCATACATATTCAATTTATATGGTGGGTAAATCATTAGAGAAGGTGGCTTATATGAAAAAGAATGTGGCATCAGGATTAAAGAGAGGCTTATTAACAACCTGTGATATGCAGATGACACAAACTTGTTTGCTGAAAGTGAGGAGGACTTGAAACATTTGCTGATGAAAATCAAGAATTGTAACCTTCAGTATGGATTACAATATAAAGAAACAAAAATTCCTACTACTAAACCAACTGATACCTAATGAAAGGGAGAAAAAAAATGGAGGGTGTCAAAGATTTGGTCTTGCTTGGAGCCACAATTAATATTCATGATAAAGAGATCAAATAACACATTATATTGGATAAGTCTGCTGCATTAGACCTCTGTAAAGTGTTGAAAATCAAGTATGTTACTGTTAGAACTAAGTATGTCTGACTCAGTCTTGGTGCTTTAATTGTCTCCTAAGCATGGGAAAGTTGGATATTAATAAAAAGGATTGAAGAAATTGATGCATTTGAATTATGATGCTGGCAAGAAATATTGAAAGTACCATTTACTGCCAAAAGAACAAACAGATCTATTTTGGAATAAGTACAGCTAGAATGTTCCTTTGAAATAAAGATGGAAAGAGTTCATCTCATTTACTTTGGACATTTTAAAAGGAGAGATCAGTCCCTGGAAAAGGACATCATGCTTGGCAAAGTAGAGGGGCAGCAAAAAAGAGGAAGACCCTCTAAGAGGTGAAATGATACTGTGGTTGAAACAAAGGGCGCATACATAAGAGGAATGGTGAAGGACTGAATAATCTTTTGTTCTGTTTTATTTCCTCTGTAAAAATCATTGCTATGTGTCAGAAATGAGTCAATGGCATGTAACACCAACATCAATAATGGGAAAAGTATTGAATGGTGCAGGAAACATCCCAAGAAGGAGGAATACAAAGACTCACACTACCAAATGGAATTGGCTAACTTCAACTACTTGAAGAGGAAGCATATTTAACATATTATCCGGAATTAATGATATTTAAAGAAAAAGTCCAAGCTGCACTTCAGGCATTCATGAGAAACGAGGCTGCAGGAATGGACAGATTACAAATTAAAACATTTCAACCAACTGATGAAGCTCTGGAATCACTCACTCACCTACATCCAAAAGTTTGCAAGACAGCTATCTAGTCAGTTAATTGAAAGAAATCCATTTTTTTGTGGCCGTTTCATAGAAAGGTGACGAAGAAGAATGTGGAAGCTATCAAATAATAGCATTGATATTACTTGCAAGTAAAAGTTTGCCAAAGATAACTAAAAACTGGTCACCACAGCATATTGACAGGGAGCTACCAGAAACTCAAGCTGGATTCAGAAGAGGGCATGAGGGTGACATTGATGACACCATAGAGACCTGGAATTAAAGTGGAGAATGCCAGGTCAATTTTTAGGTGTTTTTTTTCTTTTAATTGACAATGCATTGACACTAACTGTGTAGATTATAACAAACTATGGTTAGCATTACTAAGAATGGGAATTACAGAACACTTAATTGTGCTCACTTAAAGCTGTGCATAGATCAAAAGGCAGAAATTATAACAGCAGTAGAAAAAACTGCCTGGTTTAAAATCAGGATAGGTGTAGTCTTATTTGATCTGTATATTGAGCAAAATTGCCCAAGAAGGTGGACTACATGAAAAAGAATGCAGTATCAGGATTGGAAGGCTCAGTATTAACCTGGTCTCTGTAGATGACACAACCTTGCTTGCTGAATGTGAAGAGGACTTGAAGCACTTACGGATGAAGATAAAAAAACCAGAGCAGTCAGTATGGATTATACTTTAATGTAAAGAAACACAAGATCTCCCCAGCAAATACAATAGTTTCCACTGGGAGGGATGTCCCACATTCTCTGATATGAGAAAATCAGCTTAGAAGCTCAGTACATCAACATTTCTCAAAATGGGACATCAATGAAACCTGCTGATGGACTCCCCATTACTATTGACTAGTGGCATGAGCAGCTTCAAATGTGGCCCCCTACCTCCTTGGCACAAGCCAATCC
>NW_022111373.1:15185781-15197780 GCF_000313985.2 Echinops telfairi
GCCCCAGCTTAGTCAGCTGTACCTTTTACCTCACTGGTCTCCGGTGGTCCTGTGTGGAGACCAGACTGTGTGGGCAGACATTCGCAGCACCAAAACAATGTTATTTTCTTTAACCATTTTTTCCTTCTTTCTTACTTTCTTCTTCCATGTCTTCCCACACAGCTCCCCCTCTCCTGCATGGCAAATATGTGTACACAATAACCCTGCCAAAAGAGCAGTAATCCCCACCCACAAGACAGTCTTAGTTTTTACTTTATTTTATTTGGTTTTTGGATTTTTGATCTACTAGAATACTTTTACTGTTTTTTTTTTCTTGTTCTTTCCTGTTTCCTCTTCACACGTGAACCTACCACTCTGAGAATAATCACATCCTCCAGGCAAAAATCATCAGGTTTGCAGAGTTATGCACACCCACCAATACAAGTATCTCTGGTTGTGTAATGGTGACAAACTGGGCTGCAACCCACATGGTTGATAGTTCAAAATCACCAGCAGCTTCATGGGAGAAAGGCTGGGCTTTCGACTCCACTAAATAGTTCCAGTCTTGGAAACCCAGAGGGGGTTGCTATGAGTTAGGATTGACTTCATAGTGGTGAGTTTGGTTTTTGGAATACCCAAACATGGGGATTTTTTTCTTACTCTGAGTGCACAGATGTTGCCCCATTCATGCTATCATAGCAACAGAACTGCCATAGTACCCATACCCAAGCCATAGCCCTATCCTTTGTCTCTTCTCTTTATGTCTCTCCTCTCACATCCATACTTTTTTTGTTCATCATTTTCTCATAGCCTTTTTCTTTCTTCTTTTATTTCCTATTTCTATCATTTCCCTTCTTTTTCTATTTTCCTCTTTAATTCTTCCTCTACTAACATATATACATAAATCCTCTTCTTCTGGTCTGAATATTTGCTTACATTTTCCTCTTGCCCCACCCACCCTCTCTTCCTGCTTACTTTCTTTTCCTTGAAATATATTTCCCTGTAACCTATTAATTCTTATTAGAACTTTTAAAATACATTTCCCATCATTTTCACAAATCTGTTGACCTATCAGATGACCACTTATTATTAGCATGATTATTATTTTGTTACTTCTTTTCTACTGATCCCTAGTTCCTCACCTACTTATCTCTCTCCTTTTCCCTCTATTTCACCAATGTATGTTTTCTGGCTCCTATTAGACCTTTCCCACATTGATTCACGGAGAAGACTAACCCTACATGGATCTGCAGCTCTCACAACACCATGACACACCATGATGCAGTAGAAATAGCACACCCCTCAAATCAAGAAAAACAAACAATTGAGAAAAATCTAAACCCAACATAGTACTCTGAAAAAGGAATCTTGAACTACCAGAAACAGAGTTCAGAATAATGATGTTTAGGTCCCTTCAGGAGATGTGGGGACCATTAATCAGAACAAAGGAAGAAATTGAAAAACTAAAATCTTTAAATTAAAAGGTATCTCAGAAGATAAACAACAAAATATGGAATTAGGGAACTTAGTAAAAGATATAAGGAATAGAATGTAAGTAAAGGAAAATCGTATCAGTGAGCTCCAAGACAATCACTCTGACTACAAATGACAAAAGAAACAATCAATAAAGGAAGCGAAGAAAGCAGAAGAGAGTCTAAGAATGGCAAAGGACGCTGTCAAGAGAAACAACCTATGTATGTCTCATCAGGATTCTGAAGCAAGAAAAAACAAACAAACAAAAAAGATTACAGAGAAAATAGTAGAAGAAATCAGGGAAGAAAATTTCCCTAACACCACAAAGAAGGAGAAAATAACTTTTTAAGAGCCTGAGAAAAACCCCTATAGGAAAGACAGTAAAAGAAAAATGTCTCAACACATTGTAGTCAAACTCCAGTTTCAAAGAGAAGGAGAGAATGCTGACGGCAGCTAGGGAGAAAAGAACAGGCACTTACATGGAAAGCCAACAAGGATAATCAAGGATGTCTCAGCAGAAATGATGCAGGCAAGAAGACAATGGAATGGCATATATCAAATTCTGGAAGAAAAAAATTGCCAACTAAGAATCCTATATCTAGCAAAATTATTTCTCAAATTACAGACAAGGAAGAGTAAAGAAATTTATATAAACAAGACCTAACATTGCAAAACAATTAACCAGATCACTATTGGTAGAAAATTATCAACGAAAGCAGAGAAACCTGAAAGCATCTGACAAAGCCTCACCCAGAAACCAATAAAATTAAAGCAGCGCTCAAAAGAACACAGAAACAGAGGAGGGACCAACACACCGATGTTACCACATGCACACCAAAAAGGAAAAGAAAACAAACACAAAACAGTAAACTGACAAACAAATCTGCATATCAATGACACCAAATGCCAATGGACTGAATGTATCAATCAAAAGACAGAGAGTAGCAGACTTGATTAGAAAACTAGACCCTGCTATAAGCCGTGTTACATACCTCAAACTCAAAGACAAAAATTGCCACAAAAAAAAATCAAAGGATGCCAAAAATCTACTTAGTTAATTGCAATAATAAAAAGGCAGGGGTGGCAATATTAATCTCTGATAAAATTGATTTCTAGGCAAATAATTTAATGAAAGATAAGAATAGACACAGATGTGACACATGGAACACTAGTCTCAGGACACTTGATTATCTGTGGGAGGACATTAAGACCACCACTTTTGAAAAAAGCAAAAGGTCATTAAAAAGACAGGAAAGAAAGAAAAGTTAAACGTGGGTGTCAGGAGAGAATCTGAAACTTGATTTTAATGGGAGAATAGTTAAAGCAAATGGAAGAAAGGATGAAGGCAACGAGCTGTATAGAAAATTTCAAAGGGAAGCTGGGGGAAGACAAAACAAAATATTATAATGAAATGTGTGAAGAACTAGAATTAGTAAAACAAAAAGGAAGAACACACTCAGCATATCTGAAATAGAAAGAACTAAAAAAATTCAAGCTTTGAGTAGCAGTCTTCAAAGATTCTATGGGCAACATATTGACTGATGCAGCAAGCATCAAGAGAAAATGGAAAGAATACACAGTCACTGTACCAAAACCAACTAGCTGACATTCCCCCATTTCAGCAAGGACCAACGGTGCTGACCTCATTCGGAGGCGCAAAGGACTTGAACTGGAGTGGGCTGGGATGTTTTCTTAATATACAATTGATCTTTTATATAAAGCTCTTTCTTAAACACATATGAGTGTCCATGAACTTGTTTCTTGAGTTGACCCGGATTAACACAATTGGGACCAGGAGTGGTTCTAGAGCAGTGGTTCTCAACCTTCCTGATGCCATGACCCTTTAAGATAGTTCCTCATGTTGTTATGACCCCCAAGCATAAAATTATTTTTGTTGCTACTTCATAACTGTAATTTTGCTACAGTTATGAATCGGGCAACCCTGTGAAAGGGTCATTCGACGCCCAAAGAGGTCACGACCCACAGGTTGAAAACTGCTATTCTAGAGAAACAAGATCATAAATATGGGTTTCTCAAATTGGTTCTACAGCCTGATTAGGCTTGACAGCATTGATGATGCTGTTTCTACACCTAAAGTCATGGATAAGTGTGTCACTATTACTAGAGAGGGTGATGTTAATTCATGGTGTGAATTCTCTGTGTAAACCCATCCTCCCATGTATATATATATATATATATAGATAGATAGATAGATAGATAGATAGATAGATAGATAATCATAAGTGTCCTGGTTTTGTTTCTCTAGAGAACCCTGCCTAACTCAGACTGCTAAAGGACAAACTGATCTGTATTGGAAGAAGCATGGCCAGAGTGCTCCTTAGAGACAAGGATCGCAAGACTTCATCTTACATACTCTGGAAGTATTATCAGGAGAGACCAGTGTCTGCAGAAGAATATCATGTTTGGTAAAGTGGAGGGACATTGAAAAGAGGAAGGTTCTCAAGGGGATGGATGGACAGAGTGGTTACATCAATGGGCCGAAGCGTATGGACCATTGTGAGAATGGCACAAAGGCCATTCCTTGTTTTGGTCTGTTGCATACAGTTGCTACCGTTTGGAGCCGAATCAAAATACAACTTCCATCCCACAAAACTACCAATTAAAGTGTACAGCTCAGTGTTTTAGTGTATACTAAGGTGTGCAGCCACATCACTGTTCAATGCAGAATTTTTTACTGACTCGGCAGTTGGACTACTCACACGTTCTGATGGGGACTGGAGGGGGTCTTCTGCACTGCTGCAGGTGTCATACAGCTTTTCTCACTGGCAGTCGGTATCTCCCCTGGATGATTGTACTACATCTTCTATCTATTCTAGTGATCAACAATTGGTCTGTTGCTATGTTGGGGCCATGAGGAACAAAGGTCATATAAACTTTCCTGTCCACTTCTGTTGGTAGGCTTGAGTCTGTATTTCTCTTGGGTGTATTCCTAGTCCCCAGGGGTCTAACAAATATCCCACTTCAGTAGCTGCAGACTCCACTCCGTGGTGACCCTAAAGGCATCAAGAATTTCCTTCTGCCTCTTAGTGGCTGAAACCCTGCACTTACATTTTAGTAGGAGCTCAGTCTAGCAGGCGACTGCCTTTCCTAGTGTCCCTGGGAGTGAGAGCAGAGGGTGTTCAGTTTGACACCCAGTTTTACTTTTAGACCTTAGTAATGATGAAATAAGTCAACATGTTGCTATTGAGTCAGCTAAAACAAATAAGGTCAATATTATAAAAACATTTCTAATAATAAATATGAAAATATAAAAATCACTGGCAGTTCCTTTAAACACAGCTATTTGGACCCTTTCTTTGGTAAATACAATTGTATGTGTACACACATGATTTTCAAATTTCAGAAGGGTCTACAATCACCAGTATCTCCTGGACAGCCTACACACCTGGTGTCTGCAGCCAAGCCTTGTTTGGATGTTGTGAACATTGGTGCCAACACCTACTGAGTAGATACTCTTTCAGTAACTGGAGACACTATTGGTCACTGCTTGGTTCCTGAAGAGGGGTGTGGGGAGGTTCTGGGGAGTTCCTGGCCTGCTGCATCCCTCTCTTCTCTTTAAGAGGCAGATTACTTAGCAGGAAAGGGTGTAGGGAGCTGTCTTGCTCTGTCCCTCTCCTAGAGCTGGCTGTCCTCTGGACACTGGCTCTCCAGGCTGTCTATGACATGGAACAAGCCTAAGAAGAGGCCTGTGGCATCAGATATCTGACAGGCATGTCAGGCCGGGTAGAAGGGGACACTTATGTTGTGATGGTTAGGGATTATGTCCAGTAGACATTCCTGGGTCAGGGTAGCAGCAGAGCTGAACTTCAATTGCATCACAATCTGAAGACACTTCCTTGGTGTCATAAGACTTTTTGTATGAAAGAGAGACCAAGCAGAGTTCATTCCTTTGGCTCATTACCTTCCTGCAGAGTTGGATCTTGATTCCGATTTTTCAGTCTCCTGTTGGGTTGACTGCTGATCCTAGGAGCCATCAGCAGACTTCCAGTCGTGGACTAATTTGGCCAACTTTGGGCCTTTGCATCCACCAGCCTGTGCCCCCTGCTGTCTCTGCTTTGTCATCCTGCTTCTAGTTCATCAGCTTCTATGGGTCAGGAGAAGCCTGACTTGGACTGGACTTGACTTGCTTATTTCTACACCTGTGTAAGCCATTTCTTGATATAAATATTTGTTTGTATACAAGCACAAGCATCACTGGTTTTGCTTCTCTAGAGAACCAGCTTAGCACATTTGGTACTAGGAGTGGTCCCAGAGAAACAAAATCATAAAAATCCATTTTATAAATTGATTCTCAGGTCTAATTAGGGTTAAAGGCACTGAGAACTCCATGTCTGTAAGCATAGATAAGTCTTTAACTACTAGTAAAGAGGGCATTGTTAATCCACGGTGTGAAGTGGCAAAGCCAATACCCAAAATGGCACCACTGATAGAGAAAGTATCAGAAATGAAGCGCTGGGTGATCATGTGTTTGATAATTTTCTACAATTTTGTCAGCATGAAAAGTATAAAAAACCTGGTTGGTTGGTACTTCCTACAGTAGACAAACTGGTAAAGGAAGCAGATAAATGGAGCGACAAGATACCAGGCTAAAATGCCATATAAATGACCTCAAAGCTTGTACTTGTGCCACGAAAGAAAGCCTATCTCCTCCAGGAACAGAAATGATATTGCTGAAAGCAAAAACCAGAGTCTCATCATGCAAATAGCTGAATTCCAGCACCACCTTAATTCTCAACCTAGAAATGTGTCTAGTATTAAAGTGAGAGCACTGATTGCAAAGAAATAGGGCCCTGGAACTTTGAAGGGAGGCTGTGGGTCCAAAGATTCCATTGAGCCTCTCCAGCCATCAGCACCAACTCTCCCATCTGAAAAGATGAGTCCACTCTAATTAGAAGCATTATCCACCCCACCAGCATTGCGGAGATCAGCTCAAGTATGCGTGCTGACTTGGCACCTGGGCACTGTATCTGGAGCAGTACTTGTGGCTGATGTCAATACAAGACAGTGCTTCAGCTTACAAGGAGACACCCACCCCTAGACCTATAACTAGTCTTAGGTCACAAAGAGTCCCCAAAGGTGAAGTCCACATGGTGACTCAAGAAGAAGTGCACTGAAAACTGCTATAGATCTCTAATATTTACAGACAGAAACCTGGAGAATATGTGCGGGAATGGTTATTAAAGATGTGGGATAATGTGCAAGGAACGTACATTTGGATTCATCTGAATGTTTTGAACTGAAGCCACTAAGTACCTATTCTTCATTCAGAGTTTCAGCTAGAAAGTTTAGGAGAGGATCTAATAGTTTACTTGGTTGGGTTGCTGAAGCATGGGCTGTGAAATGACCTGCACTAAGTCAAGTCGAAGTAGCAGACCTGACTTGGTACACTACAGGAGAAGGCATTTAAAGCCTTAGGGAAATTAGCATGTTAGAGTGGATTTATCACGATATATCCGTATACCCCAAAAGAGAGTTCCCTCAGGACACACTTTTTACCCAAAGAGTTAAAAAAATATTTTGTAAAGGGAACCTCAGCATCTTTGAGTACTCCTGTGGCTGCTATTCTATGTCAGCCAGTCTTGATGGGGGAACTGCCTTAAGTGAATTAGGACACTTATCTTCAATGGGGCTGGTCCCCTTTGGGGAGAGGGCCCAAGTGGTAGGACTCAATCAACAGAAACCAGGTTGGTGTGGTTAGTGTAATGGACAGCAGAGTCAAGTTGTACTCAGAATAGCCTGCTCTATATCGACCTATGGAGTTGGCTACTTAGGCAGGGTGTCCCTAGAAGTGAAATAGATGGGAAGCCGGCTAAATATTTACTTGATTTATATAAGCAGAAAATTTACAATGACAGTCTAACTTGATTCACCAGAATATAGTCCCCTCAATCAATTCCCAGACTTCAGCCAGTTTACCAACCCACAACCCCTTGGATGAAGGTGAGGTCAGGTTCCTTTGAGGAAGGACCCTACTGTGACACCAGCAGTTTATACTGTTAGTCTTTCTCCTAGTGTTCACCAAAAGGATCTGTGGCCTTTCATAAAAGTGACTGTTCATTGGGTAAAAATTGTTTGTTCACTGGGGAAAAAGAAAGATTACTGGCAACCGACTGGCTCTAAATTGATATTAGTTCCAGGAGACTGGAAACGTTTTGAAGGTCCACCAGTCAAAGTGGGAACATATGGAGGTCAAATTATTGAAGGAGTCTGAGCTCAGGTCCACCTCATAGTGGGTCCAGTGGACCCCTGAACCTATCTCAAGTTACAGAATGCATTATTGGATTAGACATACTCAGCCACTAACAGAACTCCCATATTGAATCTCCTAAATATGGAACAAAAGCTATTGTGGTGGGTAAAACCAAGTGGAAGTGATTAGAACTGCTTCTGCAGAGGAAAATTGCAAACCAAAAGCAAACTGCATTCCTGGATGGGTTGCAGAGAAAAGTGCCACCACTTACAACCTGCAGGATAGAAGGGTGGTGATTTCCACCACATCCTCATTTAATTCATCTATTTGGACTATGCAAAAACCAAATAGATCTTGGTGAATGACAGTGGATTATCGTAAACTTAATCAGGCTGTGACTCCAATTGCAGCTGCTATTCCAGATGTGGTTTCATTGCTTGAACAAATTACTACCTCTCCTGCTATCTGGCATGCAGCTATTGATCTGGCCAATGCCTTTTTCATAATTCTGGTTTCCAAAGACCTCCAGAAGCAGTTTGCCTTCATCTGGCAAGGGCAATAATATACTTGTACAATCTCCGCAGATTATGCAAACTCTCCAGGGCTGGGCTATCATTTAGTCTGAAGGGAACTTGGTCGCCTTTGTCTTCTACAAAATATTACACTGGTCCATTACATTGATGACATTATTCTGATTGGACCTAGTAAGGAAGAATTATCCATGATTTTAGACTCGTTAAAACATACATGCTAGAAGGTGGAAAATTAACAGGACAAACATTCAGGCACCTTCCACCTCAGTGCAATTTCTAGGAATCTAGTAGTAGGGGCCTTGCCAAGCTATCCCTACTAGTATGACAGATTAATTATTTCATCTGGCTCCTTCCATACTAAAAAGGAGGCACAATCAATGTCTCCTGTGTCTTTTGGATTTTAGAGGTAACCTATCTATCATTTAGGTTGCCTAGTCAGGAAGTGAATTGAAAAGCTGCCAGCTTTCGTGGGGCCCAGAATAAGCAGCCTGTTCGTAAACTTCAGGCTACAATGCAAGCCACTTTGTCACTTGGGCCATGGTCCAGTAAGGCTAGAGGTGTCCTTTGCAGATAGAGAAGTTTGGAGTCTTTGGCAGGCCCCTAGTGGTGAATCACAGCACAGTGCCTTGGAACTTTGGGGCAAAGCTCTGCCATCTCCTGCGGACCACTTCTCCCCTTTGGTAAAACACCTTGGGCCTGTTACTGGGCCTTAGTGGAAACTAAACGCCTCATCATGGGCCACCAAGTCACCATGCAGTCTGAGCTGCCCATCATGAACTGGCTGTTGTCTGACCCACAGAGTCAGAAAATTGCAGGTGCACAGCGGCACTCCATTATTAAATGGAAGTGGCATATGGGAGATTGAGCTAGAGCAGGTGACCTGACAGTGCAAGTAAGCTGCATGAAGAAGTGGCCCAAATACTTATGGTCTCCATTCCTGTTACAGTACCTTCCTTCTCCCATTCTGCACCTGTGGCCTCCTGGGGAGTTCTTTATTATCACTTGACTGAGGCGCAGAAAACTTGTGCTTGCTTTACCGATGGTTCTGCATGATATGCAGGTACCATTTGCAAGTGGTACCATTTGCAAGTGGACAACAGTGGCACTCCAGCCCCTTTTTTGGGACCTCCGTGAAGGACAGTGGAGAAGGGAAATCCTCCCAATGGGCAGAACTTTAAGCAGTGTACCTGGTTGTTCATTTTGCCTAGAAAGAGAAAGGGCCAAATGTGAGCCAATATATTGATTCATAGGCTGTGGCCAATGGTTGGACTGGATGGACTTGGAAGAAGCATGATTGAAAAATTGGTGACAAGGAGGTGTGGGAAAGAGGTATGTGGGTGGATAGACCTCTGTGAATGGACCAAAACAGTGGAGATGTTTTTGTTTTATGGGAATGCTCTGAGTTACCTCTGAAGAGGAGAGTTTTAACAATCAGTTGGAGAGAATGCAGGGTTCCATGGAAACCAGTCATCCTCTTATTACAGCCATTCCTGTCATTGCCCAATGGAAACGTGAACAAAGTGGCCCTGGTAGCAGGGACGGAGGTTATGCATGGGCTCAGCAACATGAACTTCTACTCACCAAGGCTAACTTGGCTATTGCCACTGCTAAGTGCTCCATTTTCCAACAGCAGAGAGCAACACTGGGTCCATTATAGAAGACCAGTCCTCAGAGAGATCAATGAGCAACCTGGTGGTAGGTTGATTACATACAACCACTTCCATTTTGTTCTTACTGGTATCGACACTTACTCTGCATATGGATTAGCTTTCTATACATGCACTGCTTCTGCCAAAACTACCATTCGTGGACTTACTTATATCATCCATTGACATGGTATTGTACACCTCATAGCCTCAAATCGAGGAACTCATTTCACAGCAAATGAAATGTGGCAGTGGGACACTCATAGAATCCATTGATTTTACCATGTTTTCCATCACCCTGAAGCAGCTGGGTTGGTAGAATGATGGAGTAGACTTCTAAAGACACAATTATAAACCAATAACATTTTTCAAAATAAAATAAAGACAATTAAGGTACCTGCTTGGTGACAACACTTGGCAAAGTTGAAACTATGTTCTCTAGGAGGCTGTATGTGCTCTAAACTAGCATACAATATATGGTGTGGTGTTTCTCTGGTAACCAGGATTCCTGGTCCCGGAACCTAAGGGTGGAAATGGTGAAATCAGCACTTACTCCCAACGATCCACTCACCACCTCTGGAGGTCTTAGTTTAGGTTTAGAGGTCTTTCAGTCTAGAGGTCTTAGTCCCAAAAGGAGGAATCTTCCCACCTGTAGACACAGCAGATGCAATTGAACTGAAATTGAAGAACACCTCTTGCTCATATTGGGCTCTTCATTTCTCTGGATCAACAGGCAATGAAGAATATTACTTTATTGCATGATGTGATTGATCCAGATTACCAAAGGGTTATTAGATTAGCATAATGGTGTTAAAAATAATATGTCTGGAATCCAGCAGATTACTTAGGTTGTCTTTTAGTTGTACCATACCCTCGGATTAAAGTCGATGTACAGCACCCTAATTCTGATAGGACTGTTAATAGTCCAGACTCTTCAGGAATGAAGGTTTGCATCACCCACCAGGCAAATAACCATGACCAGCCAAGCTACACGCTTAGGGTAAAGGAAATGCAGAATGAGTTGTGCAAGAAAGGAGTTCTAAAGTCCAACTATGCCCACGTGACCGGCTGCAGAAATGAACACTTTAATCTTTATGAGTAATTCCTATTTGTATGTATACACATCAAATAATTTTCTTTTATTCCTTTATAAAATGTAAAATGAAAATGGGTTGGTGCATTTTCAGTTGTTTGTGTGTTAGTTGTATCATCTTAGGCACAAGTATGATTTTATTGTTGTTTTTATTTGATGATTATGTGTGGTTGAAGAGTTGTGTACAGGTGTCAAGATGACAAGGGGGTAGTCTGTGATTGTATTAGTCCGGGTTGATTAGAGAAACAAATTCACAGACACTCATATGTGTGTAAGAGAGAACTTTATATCAAAGAGCAGTTGTACATTAAGAAAACACCCTGACCCAATTCAGGTTAAGTCCATAAATCCGATATTAGCCCATATGTCTGTTACTAGTCTATAAATTCTTCTTTAGACTCACACAGCATATGCAATGATGCCAAATGCAGGCAGAAAGATCACAGGCCAGTGGGTGGAATGTCTTGTGAATCTAGTGGTGGTGGAAGCATCTTAGTGCTGGCGTGGGGCTCCATGTGGCTCCTCCAGTTCCAGGGCTCTGGCTGCATCAGTGTAGGTCCATATGTCTTATCCACAGGAAGATGAAGCAGAGAGTTTACATGTATCTGGACCCCACCCCTTTGTAAATTGACACCAGATTATGCAACCACTATAGTGATGGTTAATGATATTATCAACTGGACACTTTTGGGTAAAGTTAGGAGGGGAGCTGAACCCTTAATTGAGTTATACCCAGATGACATCAATTTGGGGATGTGGCCTTTTATATAAGAGACAGACCAATCAGAGTTGAATTCTCTTCAACCCTTCACCTGATGCTGGAACTGGATCTTACATTTGTTTCTTAAATCCCTGTTGTGATGTCTACCAATCCCAGCAGCTCTCAGTGGACAGAAACTCACTGCCATCAAGTAGATTCCAATTCGTAGCAACCCTATAGGTGAGGGTAGAAATGCCCCTGTAGGTATCTGAAATGGCAACTCTTTATGGGACTAGACAGCTTCGTCTTTCTTCCACAGAGCAGCTGGTGATTTTGAACTGCTAAAGCTTGTGGTTAGTGCATA
>NW_022111373.1:15199704-15205286 GCF_000313985.2 Echinops telfairi
CATAACTTTTGGTGAGTTTATTTTGTATTAATGTTTTTATTGAAATAATGCATGTCCAAAGTAAGAAACCAGAAACACAAAAAAATACTAGCTCCATGTTTAAGCCTTTAAAAAAAAAGTAGCTAATGAAATAAAACTCATAGACCACCATTTCATAATTTAATGAGCTTGGGAAATTTCTACTACTCCTCCCTATGAAAGACGAGCATTTGGCTCATATATATTCCTTGTTTGTCCCCTTCTCTAAAGCTTGGATTGTTAGGTGGCTCTTTAAAGTTTTATCATTGATTCTCTCGTAACTCTAGGTAATATACAAATAGTTCTGTTTCTTGTTTCCTTTATTTTAATTGATTATCGTGATTTTTTTCCCTTTAAAACATCCATGCTCTATCCTTTCCTCTGCCTTTTCTTTACATTTTCTCCACCCTCTTTCTTTTAATTTAATTTTAGCTTTTACATGGTCAATGTTGACAACATTTATATTCTGTTCTGAAATCACAACTAACCTGTTGTGTGCCTTTTACCCAAACAAACAAGAAACCAAAAATGTTCTTCTATTATTATGAGTACATCATTGTTTTTATTGCTGAGACATGTAGTGTGCCGTGATTTCATCCCGTCTCTTCTGAATTCTATTACATGTCTCCAGGCCTCTCATTAGGGTGAAATGAAATCCTCCTTTCTGTACCTCTCTGTTTTCAATTTATAGAACTTATGCTCACTAGATGTGGCTAACCTGGATTAATTTTATATGCCTGTTATCCTTTTAACTTCTGAAGCTTCCTCAACTTTATTTTATATCATATTGCTGCATTTCACATTTTTGTAGTTGATCCACTTGCTCTTTTTCTTTACTTTTCTAGAATATTCCATGCATAGAAATATTCCATACTTTGACCTACTCTTCTGATCATGCTTTCAGTGATCTTTCTCTCATCTGATTTTGTGTATACATTGTACTTTCCGATTCCCTTCTTAAAAAGCTAAAAACCAAACTCACTAACTAACTTTGAGTTAATTCTGTTTCATAACATCCCTATAAGATGAGGTAGAACTGCCCCCATGGGCTTCCTAGATTTCTACTGGAGTAGAAAGTTTCACCTTTCCCCCTTGACTTCTCCCATGACTTCTCAGTCATGCAGAAATCTGTATAAACATCTGTTTCATTGATGTCCAATACATTATTAGTACATCTAGGAATTTACTTGCTCAAAAACAAACAAACAAAAAAACCCCAAACAAACAAAACAAAACTCAAACTCACTCCCATTGAGTTACTTCTGACTCACAGTTACCCTACAGGACATGGTATAACTTCCCCTCTGGGTTCCTGAGACGCTCAGAATAGAAGGCCTTGTCTTTCTCCTGAGGAACAGCTAGGGGTTTTGAACTGCTGACTTGGCAGTTATCAGCCCAGTATGTAATCCACTACAATACTAGGGTTCTTAATTTACTTGCTATTGTCTTTTTTAACTGCCATTCTAATGAGTTTAAAAGAAGAGGCAAAGGTCTGAGTAATATACACATGTATTATACATATACATAAAGATTAAAATTTTGAATTTGAAGAATATATAGGCCTACCTTATTTTATTGCTTTCTCCTTATTGCTTTTCACAGATATTGATTAAAAACAAATCAAATGGAAGGTTTTGACAAGCCTGCACCAAGCAGTCTATTGGTGCCAGTTTTACAACTTATTTCATTTCTCTGTGTCACATTTTGTTAATTCTCATAACATTTCAAGGGCATTCATAGTGTTATTGGACACATAATAGACTGCAGTATAGTACAAATATAGCTTTTCTATGCAGTAGTTAAAAAGGAATTTTTTAGAAATTAATATGGGTCTTTGATGACTAGGTAGGCCTGGCCCAAGCCATGATATTTTCAATCACCTCATATTCATGTGAACATTGGACACTGAATAAGGAAGATCAATGAAACATCAATGCATTTGAACTATGGGGTTGTTGAAAAATATTGAAGGTACTATGGATAGACAAGAGAACAAGCAGATCTATTTGAGAAGATGTACAGCCAGAATACTCTAGAGGCAGGGAGGATAAAGTGGGTGTGTTATCAGTAGAGACCTGTTCCTGGAGAAGGACATCATGTGCAATGAAAAAGAGGAAGCCTTCTTCTGGTGAGATGCATGACACCGTGGCTGCAATAATGGGCTCGGACATAGTGACTCTTGTGAGGATGGGGTAGGACTGGGTAGCGCTTTGCTCTGTTGTACACAGGTTACTAGGAGTAAGAACTGGTTTGGTGGCACCGAACAACAACAGACTCTAATGAGGCGGAGTGTAAAGATGTTGCAAATGTCCAGCAAATGCTATAGCACTGCATGATCTCTGATCTCAACCACCACTCCTCCCCTTAGTATATTCCCTCACAGCCCAGGATGTTGCAATTAGCTGTACTGTATCATAGAACTCACACATTGTTAAGGAAATGGCCAATGTGGTTGTGAGTACTGGTTAAGTCCCAAATCTGAAGTTCAGAGGTCCATCTGAAGAATCCGCCTCATTCACAAGACTGCGAAAGCTGGTGAAATCAATTCAGGTGATAGGCCTCAACTCAAACCCCATGAACTAGAGGGCAGGCAGGGGGAAGCTAGAAGCAGGATCCCAAGCAAGAAGCAAAACGTCTGAAAGTCAAGCAAGTCTGTGCATGATCAGTCACAAAAAATGACTTTGCTGAAGGTGTGTTTTTGTCTTCTGCAGACGATACCCTCAAGGAAACAAAGGGTGATGACATGAGTTACCTCCTCCAATAAGGTGGGGATTTAAAATATTTGCTACCCTAATCCTGTCTTATCAGCGCAACAGAAAAATGCCTCCCAAATAGTATGACAATCACAGGTGTGGAGATTAGAATTTACAGTACATCACAAAAGGGAGAACTGCCGTGAGGAGGGTCATATTAAATACTTAACTATATCTCATTTTGGAAACCAAAAAATTTGTTCAACTGCCCTATTGTGGTGGTCTGGATTCAAACCCACAATAGCTCCAAGTTATGTCAGTATCTGCTGAAAAATGTGTAATAAAAGTGGCTTGACGAAAGAACAAAATTATAGAAATTGAAAATGTACATTTATTGCATTTGTAAGAAACTATGATATGACCAAATACTTGAGATAACATTGTTCATTTGCTTAAAGGAAAAGAAAAAGATGTGTGTGTGCATGAGAATACATATATATATATATATTTTTCCCAGGTGACATCCAGTTGTCTCTGACCTAAAGCGACCCTATGCAAAACAGAATGAAACACTGCATAGTCTTGCCCCATCCTCACAATTGTTCCTATGCCCAAGCCCATTGGTGCAGCTACTGTGTTAATCCATCTTGCCAAGGACCTTCCTCTCTTTCACCACCTTATCCACTTTACCAAACATGATGTCCTTCTCCAGGGACTGATCTCTCCTGACAATATGTCCGAAGTATGTAAGACAAAGTCTTGCTATCTTTGCTTCTAAGGAGCACTCTGGTCTTACTTCTTCCAATACAGATTGGTTTATTCTTTTAGCAGTAGGTGGTATTTTGATATTCTTCTCTTGTACCACAATTCAAATGCTGTGATTTTTCTACCGTCTTTCTTGTTCAGTGTCAAACTTTCGTATGCATATGGTGCAATAGAGAATACTCTGACTTGGGTCAGGCAGGCCTTAGTCCTCAAAGTAACATCCTTGCTTTTGAATACTCTAAAGAGGTCTTGTGTGGCAGATTTATCAAATGCAATGCATCTTTTGATCTCTTGACTGCTGCTTCTATGAACATTGATTGTGGATCCTTGCAAGGCAAAAGCTTTGACAACTTCAATCTTTTCTCTATTTATCATGATTTTACCTATTTGTCCAGTTATGTGGATTTTGGTCTTCCTTACACTGAGTTGTAATATATACCGAAAGCTACAATCCTTGATTTTCACCATCAAGTACTTCAAGTCCTCCTCACTTTCAAAAAGTAAGGTTTTGTCATTTGCATACCACAGGTTGTTAATAAGCCTTCCTCCAATCCTCATACTACATATAAGCCAGCTTCTCTGATGATTTTCTCAGCATACAGATTGAACAAGTATGGTGAGGAAATACAACCCTGACACACACTTTTCCTGATTTTAAGCCATGCATTTTTCTGTTGTTCTGTCTACACAACTTCTTCTTGATCCATGTACAAGTTCAAAATGAAAACCATGAAATGTTCTGGAATTCCAGTTCTTTCCATGGTTATCCACAGTTTATTATAGTCTGCACAATTGAATGCCTTTTATAGTCAATAAAACACAAGTAAACATCTTTCTGGTATTCTCTGCTATGAGCCAAGATCCATCTGACCTCAGCAATGATATCCTTTGTTTCTTGTCCTCTTTCTGAATCCAGCCTGAACCACTAGCAGTTTGCTCTCAGTGTACTGCTGCATCCATTGTTGGATAAGCTTAAGCAAAAGTTTACTTGTGTGCAATATAAACGCTATCATTCTATAGTTTGAGCATTCTGTGGGGTCATCTTTCTTTGGAATGGGTGCAGATATGGATCTCTTTCAGTCAGCTGGCCAAGTAACTGTCTTCCAACTTTCCTGGCAGAGATTAATGAGTGCTTCCAATGCTTCTTTAGCTTTCTGAAACATTCCAATTGGTATTCCATCACTTTCTGGAGGCTTGTCTTGGTTAATTATATATAATAAGTACATCACTTACTTTAAATTGTGACATATTCTAGACTTTTTACAAGAAGAAAAATTACAGGGAGATATGTCTAAACTAACAAAGTTCAAGATGGTAGAACCTTGTGTGTGTGGGTGAACACTACAATGTGTCTATGGACTTTCATTTCTGGGGAGCCCTGCCCTAGAAGTCAGCTTTCTCGGTTGATGTCCTCTAAGGCATTTCATGCCTTACTACACTCCAGAGGGTCCCTTGGTTACAGGAAACTTCAAACATTTTCATTTCATTGAGGTTTGAACAACATCTGTCCTCCCTGCTGACCCTTTCGTGGTCATACTTGGCATTATTTGCCTCTGACCACCCCTGTATGCATGAGACAGACACTAGCTTTGCTTACTTATTTCTCCCAAGTCTAAAGATTTGTGTTAATTTCTCATAAATTTCTTGAACTCCCCATATGTCATGGCCCATGACACACATAGCCTTTGATATGTTCAACAGGAACCATCATCTCCCACAGCATCCCTGACCGATCCTCTGGAGAGCCTTCCTTACCTGGCATGGAGATGACAAATCTAGGGAAGGCACAGAGGCAGCACCAGGGAGTCTGATCACTCTCTTTACTTTCACACGTTCTCTTTGAATTTCTTCATAAGTCACTGGCCTCCTGTGTGGCCCAGACATGGAGGAGGGAGTACTGACAGACTAGTTTGGTCAACTTTAATAAGAAATTCTCTAATATCTGTCTTTAGAAAGGGGTATCTCATCATTGGCTTTACTCAGTTCTTGTGCTTGAGCTGGAATTTCACAATGACAGAAAAATGTCCATTTAGCAATTTTGTCACCCTGCTTTAACATTTTTGCACAAACAATGTGCAGGTTATATGTTTTTCACCAGCTACTCCC
>NW_022111373.1:15205386-15206442 GCF_000313985.2 Echinops telfairi
AAGAAAAGCTTGTAGTTAGTTCAAGGATCTCTGGCCTTTAGGAGTGTTTTCCAGTCCAGTCTGTTGGGGCACCACGCCCTGGCCCCAAAGTCCATCTTTGGCATCCCCTGGGGACCTTGCTGCTCCATTCCCTTGCTGCTCCGTTGCACTCCTCCAGTGCTTTGCCTCGGTGTGGCGGGATCAGATCGGCCACCAACACTTTTATTGGCATAAAATCCACACACCATACAATTCAGTAGTTCAATCACAGCAAGAAGAGTTGTACAATCATCACCACAATTAGTTTGTCATTTAGCCAAAGATATACTCCCAAAGAAAACAAAGGATGGTTTCTTCAGTCACACCCTCTTGTAATAAAGTGGAGTGTAAACTTGCCCCCAAGGAGCAAAAGGTGTCACTTGTTTCACAGTCAGGTCTTAATCCCACCCTCATGCTGTCCATTAGTACAGCATAGAACTCCCTCCACAAGAGTGACCCCAGAATAGCTAACATAGGTTATTGTGTGAAAAGAAATCCTAGTGGCTAATGCAGTTAATGGCAAGGAAGGTGGCTGGCCATATGTGACCACCTCTGGCTTCCCTAGTGCGATGAGGTAGGGGCCCATATGCCTTTCCTGGCCATCCTTTGTTATTCTATTCCGACACCAACCATTCCCCCCTTTGTACTCTACTTCTATGCTGCGTTGTATCACTTGTTGAAATGGCCACACAGAATTCACAGGCACACTCACAATTAAGGGAGTTTACTAAGGAAGCTAATAGGTTAGCCCAAGTTGGGATCAGCAAAGAGAAAGGATACAGTCATTGGTCCATAGAAACCCCTCTTCTCGGCATGTCTCTCTGACCCTCAGTCTCTCGGCCATGTGGTCCCTTGGCCTTTTGCCTCCACAGACCAGGAAGCCAGGCTGCCTGTTGCTGTGTCCCACAGTTCCATATCCGTGGGCCAGATAAGGAGAAAGTACCGTATAGTGTGGTTGCTCCTTGGAGCCACTGTACTGAAGAGCCTGGTGCCGCTGATCTGGGTGGCCTCTGCCACTTCAGACAGAGATCTCGGAGT
>NW_022111373.1:15208571-15214429 GCF_000313985.2 Echinops telfairi
TCAGTCACACCCTCTTGTAATAAAGTGGAGTGTAAACTTGCCCCCAAGGAGCAAAAGGTGTCACTTGTTTCACAGTCAGGTCTTAATCCCACCCTCATGCTGTCCATTAGTACAGCATAGAACTCCCTCCACAAGGAGATCATAGCCGCAGAATTGTAATCCACCGCATAAGGAATCATGGCTAGAAGGCTTGCGTTAGTTAGCTGTATCCCGGCTTACATTTGTTGTCTCCAATAGTGGACCTTTTCCAGCCTGAAGAGAGGAGTACTAAATCGAATGGGAGTGAGAAAGGAGCTGCCTTTCTGTAGAAATTAGTATTCAAAGAGAGTGAATTCATTTGAGGCCGGAGAACGTGATCTTGCCCTAATTTCCTGCGTGTGATACTCTTCTGAAAGGAGAGGAGCCATGGGGCACGACAGTGAAGTACTCCACTTCACCCACTCAGCAGCTCAGCAAGAGAGACTGAGCATGCGTGACTATAAAGTGGCAGCCTAGTATACCCGATAGGGCGTTCAGTCCCCTGTGGTCCCTGTGGGTTAGAATTGATTTGATGACACCCAAGAACCACGATGGCCCTCTAAGCAGGCTCCTTTAGTTGAACACCTTGTTCGTACATGCTTCTCCCCTACTCAAGAGCGTAGTGTTTCACCCACACTCGGGTACCCAGCACAGAGTGTGCACTTGGTACTCCATACGCTTGGACTGACTGACTCGGAGCTGGTTGATTCACCGCAGAGGGGGATGGGAGGGGCGTGGGGGCTGATAAGAAAACATCCATTTAAATACCATTTCTGATGACCTGACTTGATGGAGTTGTGGAAAGAATAAAGTGGACCTGAATTTGACTACAGTAAAGAAAAACATATCTTTGTGAAACCAATTATCATGAAGACCATTTCAACTCATGGCGATCCCACATGCATTAGAGTAAAACTGTGTTCCCTAGAGTGCTTAGTGGCTGATTGATTTTCCAGAAGGAGATAAGCAGGCCTTTCTTGAAAGATGACGTTGGGAGGACTTTAATTATTTAGAATGATTCTGAAGTAATCTGACTGTCTGGGATACTTTTGAGAGACACGGTTTGTAAACTTGTGAAGAGTGGGGAGTATAATAAATACATATTTATTTACATAGTTGGGTATTTGGAGAATCACTTACCACACTATTAGAAGCACAGGTCTATCTATATCCCACACGTTAACAGCTGAAATCATGTTCTTTAGGTAGGCAAACTTTTCTGTTGCAGCTAAACAACAAAATTGGCAGCTACTTTTGATGAATGTGTGGCAGACTATTATTTCCATGGTAACAGATTTGTATCACCCATATAAGACAGATTTTTCAGTAAGTCCAAGAAGAAGTACATGTAGACACTCGGGAAATAAGCTGTTACCTAACTTCACCTAACTTCAACTATATGTAGCAGATACAAAAACAACAGAGAAAATTGCTTTCCATTTGGAGATTGGTGTATTCGTTTTGCTCCAGTTTACAAAGTCTTGGAGTAGTTAAATCAAATTCCGGCAAGCTGATGAGAGAAAGGATCAGAGAAAACACTAGGAAGAGAGGGGTGAGAGGCTGGTAGAGCTTTTGTTAATGGTGCGAACACGGAGGGGAAATGGTGAGCTCCTTCTGCTCAAGAAGGTGGAAGAAAAATGACTGTTTGGCAAGCCCACCTTTTGGCCCATAGTATCCAAAGGACACCAGCACAGCAATCCGCTGTTTCTGTAAACAAAAAAGTGTCAGTTGAGGAAAGACGTGTATGCAGCATGTTCTGAAAACATCTGCTCTAGTAAAAACACTTGAAAATAATCGTGCACTTACAGGAGAAAAACAGCTGTGTATGAATCAGTAGACTTTACCATATGTGCGCCTGGAATATATGTACAATAAAACCTTCAGAAATGGGCCTCTAAGGTATTTGGATCAGTGGACAGACTTGATTATGTGTAATTTTACTTTGAGCTGTTGTTACTTAGCTGTTTGGAATATACTGTGACTAGCGGCCAAGGGAAAGCTTCCATTCATGGATGTGTTACTTAAATTCTTTTGTACCAAAGGTTTCAAAGAAATATGTAAGCAAAAATTACCCCCAGGGGAAGATTTTGAAGCATCAAACAGAGACGTGTCTGCAACGACATGGAGTGGCGGAGGCAGAATGAAAACCACATGCCTCTTGTTCACCCATTGCCCTGTGCGCCATCTGTTTTTCTATCCTCTTCTTGGTCAACTCCTCCCAATATGCTGGAATTTTCTTATTTGCAGAGAATGACCTAGGTTGTGAAGGCGTAGTCCTTAAGGATTAGTGTGTGTACGGGTTTCATGAAAATATATACGAGAGGCTTTAGAAAGGTCTTGGAAAAATGGAATTAAAGAGAATGGAGGCTCCTTGTACAAATAAACAAACAACCTACATTCCTCAATTTAAACTTCGACACGCCTGATTCAGTGACTTTGACTACTTTCTCAGGTTGTGGGCCGTTATTGTGACCCTTTTCCAGACTGTCTCGCCCTCGTTAACATACATTCAAAATCACTGTCACCGAAGCTGCGTCTCCCCCTGCTCTCTCTTCTGCCCCTGGTAAACACCATTTCATTGATTTATAGATATTAACTTATCTTACACATGTGGGATCCGATCGTCTGTAGCCTGTTGTGGCTTATTTTGCTTAGTTTGACATCTTCAAGGTTTGTCCTCGTGGTGGCAGGCGTCCAGACCTTGTTTCTCTTTATGGTTCAGTCATATTCCATTGTAGGTGCCATATTTTGCTTCCACTTATCTGTTGATGCACAGTTATGCTGTTCCTACCTTTTGGCCATTGTGAGGAATTGCAATGGATGTAAGCATCTTCATTTCTGTCCTAGGAAGGTTGTTCGAGCTTTCCTGGCTGCACGTAGAAAAAGAACCTTTCGGCTGTGAGGTGGCTTTTACTATTAGCAACCCCACGTGATGGAGGAGAACTGCCCCATAAGGTTTTCTTGGTTGTAATCTTTCTGAAAGCACTCGCCTTGCCTTCCTCCTGTGAACTTCCCCGGGTGGATTCTAACCACCATCCATAGGTTATTAATTGCACACCTGACTGTTTTCAACACCAGGGCTCCTTGGAGAAAGACTAAACCTCACATATCCTTTTCCTCATTGTGTTTGTGGAAAATCAACCTGGCATGTATGTATTATGATTGCAATGAAACCTTCAAGAAAGGATCTGGTGTCTAAAAACAATGCGGGTCAGCTTTTGTCTGGCGGATGTTTGTGGTTCTGTGCAATTTACTTTGAGCTTTCCTCTCTTCATATCTAGTGGCAAAATGTACTGATTTCTAGGGTTGTCTTGTAAGGTACAATGCACTGGAATACAGTATTCCATCTAGCTGCTATTTTTCTTCTGTTGAAAGAGCATCCCCAAATTTATCAGCCTTTCCTAGGTTTAATCGGGCAGCCACTCAGAGCTGCTCCAGGGAGAGCTGTGCTTCTCACCACTGATATGTGGAGAAGCAATCAGACACT
Source organism: Echinops telfairi (assembly GCF_000313985.2). Classification (NCBI taxonomy): domain Eukaryota; kingdom Metazoa; phylum Chordata; class Mammalia; order Afrosoricida; family Tenrecidae; genus Echinops; species Echinops telfairi. Next base: position 15,212,077 of record NW_022111373.1, read on the forward strand.
GAATTATATGGTTGGCTTTCTTTGTCTTCATCTGTTTAAAGTACTCACACAGCCCCAGTGAAATAGCAGTGCAATGTGTAAAAGCCCTCGGAAAACCTCATTCATCACGAAGTTGGTAGGGAAACCTGAACAAATAGCTGAAGGGCTGCCTTCACAAAAGGCAAGAACAGACAATGTTTTGATGTTTTCAGGGATCATGCTGTGAACATGATTTTGCTTCCTCTCCCGCCCCCACTCTCACCTTCCCGCGTTGAAACCTTTGGACCTTTAGACTGCAGTCTAAAGCAGAAAGAATATGGACTACCCCCAGGAGTTAAGTACTGCAGCTGTTAAAATAGTAGCATTTCACGACCCTGATTATCTATTTTGAGAGCTTCAAATGTATCATTAAAGGCAGTTTATATTGCATACTAATGTATATTGCAGCATTATTCACAATAGCTAAACGGTGGAAACAACCCAAGTGTCCATCGTGAATGGATAAATAAAATGTGATGGATCCATAGAATGGACAATTACTTAGCCATGAAGATAAATGAATTTCTGATATAGGCTATAGAATGGATGAACATAGACAATATACTAAATGAAATAAATCAGTCACAAAAAAACTTGTGTCGCATGACCCCACTTAGATGAAATATCCAGGGTAGGCAAAAGCACAGACATTAAAGTTGATTAGTGGCTACTAGACCCTGGAAGAGAGGAGAATAAGGAATTATTGCTGACTGGGTATTGAGTTCTTATGTATTTGTAATGACAAATTTTGGGAACTAGAGAATGGTGATGGTTATACATGATAAATGCAATTAATGTCATTGAATTACATACTTAAAACAAAAGTTAAAATGCCAAATTGTATTATATATATTCACAATAAAAAATCCTGTACCTCTGTGCATCAAGAACCATGTCACCAGTAATGCCAACTAATATAATCGAAGATGAGGCAGAGGGGATTAAGCCAGCTGTGCCATCTGGAAGATGGAATAAATGCTGGGCTAGGTTAGAGTTCACCTACCCTGGGGGAACAACTCACCTATAGGTTATTGATGGAGTCCTCAGTGAAGTTTCTTGACTGCTAACCGAAAGGTTGGAGGTTCAAGTCCACCCAGAGATGCCTTTAAAGAAAGAACAGGGTTGTGCAATTGCTGCTGTGATAGTTAAGTTTATTGTGCCAACCTGGCCAATAGGAACATGTGGGTGGAGATTATTAATTAGGTCCCAGTTTGATTGGAGGGCAATGCCTTTTGATTGGAGATAAATGACTCTGCAAGGCCCACCCTTGTCTCTCTTGCTTTCTGGTGATCAGACCAGCATGCTGCTGCTTTAGCTAGCTCTCTGCCTCAACCTGTGTGCTACACTACCTGTGGGCCTGACCAACCTGTGGATTGTGTTGCTAGAGCTTTAGGCTCCTTTGAGACATGCTTCACTATGCTGCTGGTGCATACATCCCTTGAGCTTGAGGCTGGTGGATACTGTCACCTTGCATTGCTTGAGTTCGATATCCCATCAGGCCTGCTTCACTAAGCTCCCATGCAACTGACTCTTGCAGACCCACCCTGCTGCCTGTGGACAGTCTCTGCCTGTTTGCCTGAGGGAGACTCCGCTGTCTGCTTCCTTGACATTGGATTGAAGTGCCCTCCGTGAGTTGGAGGGCTTTCAGTATATTAACTGTTCCACAAAGTGAGTTGAACTGAGTCCTCTGTACTGCTGTGTGGACTATATTAGCTGTTATATTCCTTCTCACTGTATAAATAAATAAATAAACATATAAAATCATAAATATCCAGGTTTTGTTTCCAGAAAACCCTTCCTAACACAGCTACCACAATCAGTTTCAAACATTTACATTGCATTTGGCAAATTTGCTGCACAAGACCTCTTTAGAGTATTGAAAATCAAGGATGTTATTTTGAGGACCAAGGTGTGCCTGACCCAATCACATGCATGTGAAAGTTGGAAATTGAATAAGGAAGACTGAAGAATTGCTACATTAGAGTTGTGATGTTGGAGAAGGATATTGAAAATACCATGGACTGGTCAAAGGACAAACCGATCTGTGTTGGAAGAAGTAAGGCCAGAGTGCTCCTTGGTGACAAGGATGGTGTGTTAGTCTGAGTACTTTAGAGAAATAAATCCACAAAAACTCTTATATAAGAGAGAATTTTATATAAAGGTTAAGTGCACATCAAGAAAACATCCCAGCCCAGTGTTGCCCAAACCCACAAGTCCAACATTGACCCATATGTCTGACACCAATCCACAAAGTCCTCCTCCATCTCACAAAACACACACTATGACACCAACTGCAGGAGGAAAGCCAAATCAGTGAACGTGTAAGCATCTCAGC
>NW_022111373.1:15217793-15226191 GCF_000313985.2 Echinops telfairi
CTTCGCCAAGAAATTATTGTCTCTCCCTCTCTCTCTGACGCTCTCGCTTTCTTTTGCTCTCTGTGTGTGTTGTGGGGGTGGGGTAAGGAACACTTTCCTGAACAGTGAAAAATTCTGGACAGTGAAAATTTGCCTTTAAATCGGACCCTAATAGGAAAGATAAACTACAGGCTAAATAGTGGTCAACATACACGACTCTCCATAGCTTATCTCATGCTAGGAATTAAGAATCAAAATTTTAAGATGTTGATTACTTAGTGTACGGAATGCACAGGTTAGCTAAGTCACTGTAGAGTGGGCTGTACATTATTGTTAGCCATTTTTCACAGTGATTTGGAGTGAAATACATCTCCCGAAATATCCTCTGGCATCTGCAGGAGAGCCTGAGCAGTTACTGGGCAGAGAATGGAACAGTCTTTCTACACATCGATCATGGCTCTGGCACATGAGAGCCCCATGATGGAGAATGCAAGAAGGAAACGATTTCCAACTGACCCAAAAGAGAGATGAAATTCTAAGCTGATGCTATGCATGGAGACATCACAACTTGATCTCTGAGCATGCGAAGATCAACCTGGAGACTTGGTATGCATCATTCTGTTTAAGCTAGTAAGTAGATAACTCTTGTTCCATAGTGTGAATTCAATCATTAGCAACAAATCATTTTAATTTCTTCACAGAGTCAAGATTTTAAAAAATCATACTATTAGAGATATCTATGAACTGAGTTCATTTAAAATTCTGAGATCCACAGAAGCAAATTCAGCTAAGCAGCACCACTTAAATAGATGTAAATTAATTAATCTTCTTTTCCCTAGGGTATTGTATATCATCTACTGGCCACATCTTCATTTACTAGGCCTCTGAGTTCTTTTTCTTAGTTTATGTCACCTTTCATTTTATTTAACTGTTCCCCGAATTCCTCATCATTGACAGATATCTTAATGCCAGCAAAGGCCAGGTCCTAAAATACCAAAATTAATCATTGAATGATCTTTATTAAACAAAAACCAAAAGAAATATGTTTCAAAAGTAATACCCAAAGCAACCAAAATCCCACCAGCAGAACACAGTGACCAGCACACAGAGGGCATGAACTGGACATCAGGGCATCTAATTCTGCTTTGCTCTGTTAGATAATTGACCACTGGAGGCTCATGTAATTCTCTGCTTACGGGTTTTTTCATCTGTAAAATGATGAGGTAGAATAAGACTACTGTTTTACTTTAGCTATAATATTGCAGGAATCTGATAGGGATCAGTTAGGAAAGGATAAATAATTCCACATATAATTTGTTGTGTATGAACATGATTTATTTTTATACAGTATAATTTGTATTACATACTACAATGTAAAATATTATGTACCGTATATACCTGTGTATAAGCTATGTTTTTTTGGGCATTTTTAATGAAGTTTTGTGGTAAAATTAGGTGCCTTGGCTGATATTCGGGTCGGCTTACACTCGAGTACATACGGTACATACATACACCGCTAAGTAAAGCATATTGCTGCTAAGGTCCCACTTCATACAAGCACAGGCTTATTTATTTTTTTAAATTCAGTATTAAGATGTCTCTGTGATCAGTGACTGGTTGTAGTAACAGAAAAACAATTTTCAGTTAGAACGAGTATCACATTTCTAACAAAATTCACGTAGCTCACAATGCCACCAGGTTTCATATACATCTGGCTAATTTAAGCAGTAAAGGAATGTAATAATAGAATATTGGGTGGATTATAGTGTAAAGGAAAGGATTTGAAAAGCAAGTGGGTTTTGTGCAACCAGAAAATAAAAATGCTTAAAATTATATCACAAAATCAGCTGGTGAGGAAACTACTAGTGACCTTTGGTGAACCGTCTCTGAATCAGACCCTTAGTTCCCTCCCTTCTTCCACCTGGGGCATTCCCCACAGTCCCTGGATCTTGCACCAAAAGCAAGCTCAGTGAGTTGATTTTGACTTGTAGTGATCTTATAGGACAGGGTAGAACTGCCCCGATGTGATTCTGAAACTGTAGCTCTTTATGGGAGTAGAAAGCCTCATCTTTCTCCTGAAGAGTGAGAGGCGGTTTTGAACTGCTGACCTTGAGGCTAGTAGTGCAACATGTAACCCACTACACCACCAGGACTCTTGCTCACTAGCTGCCATTTTAAAGGGTGGTACAAGAGCATCTGATTATTGGAGCCCCACTGGAGCAGCCTGGAGTTTCTGGTATTTTCAGCATTTATTTGGATGTGCCTCTGCCTACCACTGGGATTTGTAATGTTGGCATTTCCCTAAATGTAGAGAAGCCTTCCTCCAAATGGCAAATGTGTGCTATAGCACCCCTATCTAATTTAGTAGTCAAAGGCTCTATTCCATGACTGAGAATTTCTCTACCGCCTTGCTGGAATCTCGCCCATCCAAGAGCCTTCCTCTTTTCCAGGTGATTACAACCATTTCTCTTCCCTTATTTCCAGTTTCTAACAAAACAAAACAATTTTCTTCCTCCTTCCCTCCCTCATTCCTCCCTTTCTTCCTCCCTTTCCTCTCTCCTTTGCTCCTCCTTTCCTTTTCAGCTTTTTTTGTTTGAAAAACATATCAGAGATTTGTTTCTCTTTGGTCAACAACCAATTGACCTATGGCACTTAAGCTAAATTTAAAAAGTTTTTTATTACTTGCAGAGCAATGAACTCAGGATTCTTCAGGGATATGGGAAACGTTTATGACCTCTTTTATTACATTTTGAAGGAAATTTTCAGATAGGTGGGCATGCTTAAACAAGAGAATATTGGGGTAAAAGGTACCTGGATACATGCTAGATACAGTTGAACATGCAAACAACATGGGAATCTGGAGGTATGTATGGATAAGCCCTTAAGGGAAAAGAGGATGCAGATTCTGTTCTGTTTCATAGTCCTGAGAATATTGCATCATTGTCTAGAAATTGGTTGTGAAGCTAATATTTCAGCTTGATGCTGAATCCTTCAATGTATATAATCCATCACAAGGTTAGTGCCCTAGTTAGGGTGCAAAACAACAGTGCTTGCATTAGAAAGGTGGCTCCCTAACTCACACTGGACAATGCTACAAAGACACAATAAAATAAAGCATAAGCCATCTCACTCTAAGCCTGAAGCATAGTAATAAGTGAAAATGACTGCTAGCAGTTTCAGTGATACCGTGTTGCTGCCCTTTGGATGTCAGAACTCGACCTTTTCTGAGTGTGTTATAATCTCACAGGGAGAAAATGCATGCTCATTACTGGCGTTTAGAGCATCTGGTGAGATAACCTCTACTTCTGCTTAAATGGAAATAGACAAAGCAGGTACATGTTATCCTAGCTCTCCTGAATTAGTCCCTGAGGATGGCCCTTCTGACTCAGCATTTCTAAATTACATGCCATTTTAAGAACAAGGTTGGAGCATCAAATTACACTCAGTAGCTCAATCTGTGTAAGTAATCTAGGCCGTATGGATCTGACACACATTGTGGCGGTCAATGAGTTGAGGGATTGATTGCAAGGGATTGGTAGTGTCGGAACACGGCTTTACAAGTTGACTCACCAGACCTAGATCCCCTCCTATGCAATGTGAACAAGTTAGAGATCACTAGATGTCTAGGCTGTATTTTGAACAGATAATGCTATCTTTAGTTTACAGACCTTGGAGATAGTAAAAAACCCCACTGATGTTGAGTCAATTCTGACTTGTAGCAACTCTATAGGACAGAGTAGAATAGTCCTGTAGGGGTTATGGGGTGTATATTTTTATGGAGTCAAACAATGTCACCTTTCTCCTGTGTTGTGACTGCTAGGTTTAAACTGCTGACCTTTCAGTTAGCGGTTCAGCACTTAATGTCTATGCCACCAGTGCGCCTCTCTTGGACAAGCAAGACGACGAAACAAGGAGAAGTTGTCTTCCTTCAAGTCAATAGGCATGTCTGGGTAGAAGGTTTGTGTTTTACCATCCCCTGGGAAAATGAGTTGTTTTGTAGAGAATATTTCCTGTGTATAACAGACAGGTTCTATTTTGAAATTTGCTTTCCTTTCCAAACACCTGAGGTATCAGTGAATCATCTAAAAAATACACTTGCTATTGTATCTCTTTTATCTATAGTAGTTTCTGTTTTATATTGAAGGAATAACCTTGGGGTGGGCTTATTATTATCAAAACTTATTCGAATTGTTGACAGCAACCCAACTCTGCTCAAGTGTTGTGTTTTAAAGTAATTGAGAAGGAAGTGAGCCTTAGAAGAGGATTCCCAGCCTGTGTTGACCCCCATGTACTTGTGAAATGCTCCATTTGGCATTGTTTATATTCTGGGGTCTATCCTTCTTACTACTGACAAAAGTTATCAGGTGGATTGGGAGAAGATGCAGTGGAAAGGAGGGAAAAATGAGAATTGCTTTTTGGAAATACTACGAGGAAAAGGAATGATGAGGAAAAAGACCAATGGCAGTGTCTAAGTGGAGTTACCAAGGACTTTGATAAGATGTCACAGGTTAGTCTTATGTATGACCACTATAAGGCAGTGCTGTGTTTTAGTGGTTTTGTGGAAAAGAAAGTAGAGCTTTGTGGAAAAGAAAATGATGGTTTTTGTGAAGTGTCAGGCTTTAGGTGCTGGCTGGATCTACTTCTGTCACTTTTGCTGCCCTTATTGCCACCACTGAGGGTGCCCCTGGTGGTGTAGTGGCCTGTGAATTGGACTGATAACAGCTCTAGTGCCATTCTGCAGGAGAAAGACGTGGCTGTCTGAGCCTAGAAAGATTTACAGTCTCAGAAACCCTATAGGTTTGCTATGAGTTGGAATGGACTTGCTGGCAGTGGGTTCCTATCTTCCTCCAGAGGAGTGTGGCAGCTTAGGTACTATGCTAAAACATTTGAGTGTGTTATTGAGTTTAGCTCTGGTAAACATTTCTTCAAGATATAGTGGATGAATAACTTGGTGATCAAAGAGTATTGCACAGACAACTGTAGTAGATTAAAATGATCAATCTGATTTGAATGGTTAAAAAACTTGTCATCTGAGCTCCCCTTTGATGCACTTTGTGCTTGATCTGGTTTTTAATATTTTCTCACTGTGTGTTTTTTACATGTAAGGGTTTACCTCTGTTGTATTTTATCATTGCTGATAGCCTTCTGACTCTCTGTTATGTATTTTTCTGTATTTTCCATATATGAAACACAGAACAGGTAAATCTACAGAGATAATAACTGGACTCGGGGTTCCTGTGGGGCACAGCAGGGGAGGTGGCATGAGTGGTAATAGGGACCTAATATCAAGGAGTACAAGAAGGAAGAAAATGTTTTGATACAAATTGTGATAGTATTGTACAACACTGCTTGATATGATTGGATTATTGATTCCTAAGAAAAAAATTTGAAAGAAAAAAAAATAAAACTATAGTGGAATAGCAAAAGTTGTCTGGTCTGGCAGTTACATGACTCACTTCCCACAAGGTTGCTAGGAGTCATCAACCAAGAGTTATTTACATAATTCCCTCATCATAAAATGGAAATAATCTGGCTCAGTTCATATAGATGTTAGGAATACATAAAATTGCTCTAGTATTCGGAATCATCATAGACAATAGTGGACTTTTCTAAAAAGATATTTTTCTTCTCATCCTTTTGGGACAGATTAGGAAAGAGACTGGTGTAGTAGATATATAATCATTTGTGAATTTGAGGATTAAGAGTACAGGGGTGGAGTCTAGCTTGTCAATCAGATCATGGCCAATGAGGCCTCTGTGTGGGCACAGCCTTCTCCTGAGAATTCTGGGAAATCCAGTACTTCCTCCATGGAGGCAGGAGACACTTCTCTCTCCCTGCTCACACCCTGGGGGACATAGCAGCTGACAAGACACATGGACCCACCCTGATGCAGAGACGCCTGCCAGCGCTGAGTGTTTCCAGTGACACTGGATCCAAAGTCTTTTACCCACTGGTCTGTGATCTTCTATAATCAATGTCATTGCATGTGCTTCGTGAGTCTGAAGAGGACTTTGTAGGTTGGTATCGGAAATCTCTTTCTTATACACATATGTGTGTCCATGAATTTGTTTCTCTAGTCTACGCAGACTAACACAACTGGATTCTTCCACCCCCACATTTCAAGTTTGGATGACTTTGAGGAATTTCCCCAAGCCAACACGCATGGGCTCAATCACACCTCGTATCCAGTTAACATTATAACCTGTGGCATATTACAATAGCCTGCATTGTTTTCAATTTTCTTTTTCCCTGAAAGAATAATGTGTTCTTCTTCCATGTAAGAATGATGGTTTTCATACTCTTGCACTGTAACATTCACCCCTTGACCAGTTTAAACCGGCTATAAGAGCTGGAGGCCGAGCAGGAGGAAACAGGTACTCACCGTTGCTAATTGAACCCATGAGCAAAGACTACCAGGCAGAAGACTTGAGCCTGAAGATCTAGCTGCCTGGTGCACTCACACTATCCCCTAAGTAGTGATTGCCCACACAGAAACCTTTACCTAGGACTCCGTTTTTAGCCTCCATTGAGTGTGTACCCAATCACTATAATCCCGCCTATGTAAATCCAACTCACAGCATACTCTGTCTCTGTTCATGAATAAACCTAATATACCTTCCTGCCTAAATTCTCTTAAGAAACTTTTCCCTTGTTTGGGAGACCATGGCCTGAGGTGGTGTTGGGCCCCCAGCATGTCTCCCCTTGCAAGGTACTTCTCTGTTTACTAAATATGCTTGGAGTGCAAGCTTTGCTTTTTGCCTCATTATTCTTAACTGGGCAAGGGAAAGCACTCCATCTGTGGGGCACTCCTGCACTGCTTTTCAATCTAATTTCCCTATTTGAAACTCAAAGGAGAAAAGTCCTTTCAGCTCTAATATTTTATTAATGTATTATGATTTTGTTCATATCCTGCATTATTAACTTTGGAATTCTTCAATGTAGAAGTTGTATTCGCTATATTGCATTTTTGTGTTTATTCATAGTGAAACCACCAGCTGTTTCTCAGGAGAGAGATGAGGTTTGCTGCTCCTTTGAAGAGCTACAGTCTCCGAACCCCCCAGGGGGCAGTTGTCTCTGTCCTATAGGGTCACTGTGAGGCAGAATCAACTGGATGCCAGTAAGTGAGCACTCTATGCTAGTTTAGTTTTTGAACCTTTTAAAGTTTGGCTCTATGAGTCAGCTGTAATTTCTGCCCGATTCTGATGACACTTTGCAACAGCTATGATCACACAATGTTGTTTTTGCTGCTGCCAGTGTTTTCTTTTCTGCTTTTTAAAGTTTCATTGGCATATAATTCATGTATCATACAATTCAATAGTTCAATCACATCAAGAAGAGTTGTACAATCATCACCACAATCAGTTTTAGAACATTTTCTTTGTTCGTGTACTCATTGTTATTACCTCCCCACATACCCCTAAAATTCCCTGTCATACCCCCCACCAAAAAAAGAACAATGATTTCAGTTACTATCTCCACAGATTTACCTATCCTGGATCTCTCTCTCTCTCTTTATCTATCTATCTATCTATCTATCTATCTATCTATCTATCTATCTCTATCATCTCTTGTCAATCCAATTAACTTTTACGAGGGAAGGGTAGTTTCAAGTATTACAGTCGCAGAAAATACACGCTATTTCTGGAAAGTGTACAGGGCCACGCAGGGACTGTGCAACAGCTCACGACTGAAGACGGCCACTTCAGGAGAGGGTGGAAGCCCACAGGAAAGGAGTACCAGAACAGGAGCATGGAACCAGAGTGCCGAGGAGAGAGAGAGAGGGCGAGCACTCTCAGAGGGGCATCCTGAATTTACAGGAAAACAACCACAACAAACCTGACAACAATAGCAAAGTAAAACAGAGCAAAAACAAACTTCAATCTAAAAGAAATCAGGAAAATATTAAAAAACTAGAATAAATTTAAAATGGGTCAAAAGGGAGATCAAACGATAAAGTGTTGAATTATAACCTAACTGGCATTGGCGTGAACCCACTTTTCAATACATTCTGCTTGATAGCAAGGCTATTCACATCCTTGGTCTATGGTCACGGGGGATTGATCAGAGGCTTAATTCACATGCATTTTCCCTTAACTTTGTTGTTGTGATTATTTTTTAAACTGGAACATCTTTAAAATGGGTCAAAAAGGTTATCAAATGACAAGATAATATATTTTAAGCTAACTACATCTGCTATCATTGGCTTTACAGTATCTCTGACTGATGAGAAATCTATTCACATCCTTCACCTAGGATCAGAAGAAATTCTCCAGAGGCTTTAACCATATGTGAATCCTACAAATGGATTTGGGGCTTCCATGGTCATCCATATCCTTCTACCAACCAAGTGTTCACAATTTAAACTCTGATACCCTTCCCTCCTTTGGATATATATGGGTTTTACTATTTATAATCCTTG
>NW_022111373.1:15228462-15240587 GCF_000313985.2 Echinops telfairi
GTCTGGCACGAAATGCGGTCCACGGGTGCTGGAAGAGGGGCATGGTAACACATGAGTCGTCAGACTAGGTGCTACCAAGCCTTGTGACATCACTGGTGTGCTTTCAAGTCCAATGACGTCTCTTTTCCATTTGAACTTTTACACAGAATTTCAGGAAGGTTTCATTAAGGGTCCTACTATGTGTAATACTTATATGAAAATAATTCAACTTGTCTAGAGCAAAGAAAGACTCAAATTGGACATCAGCTTTCCAAAACGGACTGAGACACAGATGCACTGAAAAGAACACGTTCTTTTTCCTCCTATCTCTGTAACGTCACACTACTTTAGAAATAATATTTTCAAATAATTCAATACAGAAATTTTCTCTTGTCACATTTTATTACCGGGTTTGATAGACATGTAAGATTTTCAAACCAAAAGATCAAATGTACTGCATAGACAAAGACTTGAAAGGAGTTAAATTTATGTATTTTTTTGTTCTTTAATACTATTTGCACTGTTGGGGGGGGCCTCTGAGTAGCACGAAGGACTAAACATTTGGCTACTAGCTGAAAATGTAGTTCAAACCCGCCCAGAGGTGGCTTGAAAGACATGCCTGGAGATCTGTTTCCAATGGAAATCCCCTGGGGCAGCTCTGCTCTGCACACATGGGGTCGCTGTAAGTGAACATTAATTGCATGGCAACACAACACAGCAACGACACGTTGGGGCGCCTGATTCCAGTGGGTGGCAATTGACACCTACATCTGAAGTGAACAAATTTTGGAGTATCACAGACCAGAAATTTTGCTTAACTGGCTAGTTAGCTAACTGGCTGCAATAAATTGATACAAATTATATTTGTACTACTGGGTGGCAAAGAGAAGAACATTCTAAGAACAATAAAAACTTGAGTGCCAGGTCCATTCATTCTGGATTTAGTTTTACAATTAATATGTATAGTTTTAGGGAAATTGTTTCACCTCTCTGTGCTTCTGTTTCTTTATCAGTAAAGTAGGGAGAATCTTATCTTATACATATCTTAAACATTTTTTTATCTTATACAATTTTTGAGGGTTAAATAAATCTCTCTATATAAATATATATATATATATATATATAAAACACTTGGAAGTGTGTCAGAGAAATTATTAGCATAATATTAGTGGTATTATTCCTGTTTCTAGTACTAAGTTTGGCTTTGAAATTTCCCATCAGGTTAGCTTTTATATTCTTTAAAATGATATCAGGGCACGGAGTCAAAATTTGGGAGAATTTATGAGTGAATGGACATGTTTGTGTAAGTTGCTTTAGATTAATAAGCAGATTTTACTTAAGAAAGTTTACATCGGCAACTTTGAAATATTCTTCAACAAGTCCTATTTGAAGAAAACCCAAATCATAAAGAACTATGTTCTTCCTTGAATGAGAAAACATGCAGTGGCTGTGTGTAACAAATGATTATGTTATTGAAGGAGCATGTGTATGGGTGGATAAGACAGTTCACCCCAAATGACAATGACATGGGAATTCTAGAACTTTATAAAAGAGGCTTTGTATGTCTTTCAATATAATGTTGTTAGATCAAATCCTGTTTTAAATCTGTTTGAAGTGCTCTCTTCACCTCCACAGTGGAATACCGCACGGAGTGAGGAAGGCAGCCAACAGCCCGCTCATCAGCAATGTTGTCACTGTAGGGACTATAATCTGTCCCGAGTGGATAGACTTTTGATACAATTGAGGTCATAGGAACATTCTCCAAAGAGGAGTGTGCTTTGACGTTGGTTCCACTGGAAAAAAAATTAGGCGTATTCCCCTTATAAAAGTGAACGTCTTGTAATTTATACTTTCTTCCGTATGACAGCATATGTGCTTCGCAGTTGAAGAGCTGGTTGGAGACTCAGCCACTGACAAGTCTGAATGAGCCGCAAGGGCAGCATCAGTTAAATGACAGGAAGAGCTGTGCTGACTGACTGTGTCCTGGGGGTGGAAGAGTAAATGAGATTACTGCCTAGGAAGCATAGGTATTAATAAATGCTATTGTTACTCTGACCCTCCCTTTCCCAATGGTATTCATTCTTTCCCTTATTCCTACTTATTTTACATTCCCAAACCTTCCAAAATAAATTTAGCAGGTTGGAATTTAGGCTTTCCACAAACACCTGACTGGTAATGAAAAACTTGCCTGTTTGGACCTAACAGCCATTCCAAAGGAGAAAGGTGTGGGGGTCTGCTTCTGTGAAGCTTACAGGGCAGTATGAGGCAAAGCTCCCCCCACAAAAAAAAAACCGGAATTTTTTTCAAAACTATGCATTAATTTTTTATTTAAAACAACCTTATCACATTCAGAGTACTCTCCATTACACTTACTATATTTGTCAAATCTGTGATTCCATTCTTGGAAATATTTTTCAAATGCATGCATTTGAATGGCTGACATCAATAGCATCTCCCTGGTTTTTTTCTATACCTCGTCTACATCGTCGAATCACTGTCCTTTCATGTCCCTCTTCGTTCTTGGAAACAAAAAGAAGGAGGTCAGGTGTGTGCGGCAAGAAATGCATACTGTTTTTTGCCAAACACTGGTACACTGAGATGGCGGCGTGAGCAGGCGCATTGTTGTATTGGCAAAACCAGTCCCCCATCTGCCACAAATCAGGCCTTTTTTGTCACACACTGTTACACTATCTTTTTAGAACCTCTAAATAGAAAGCTTAATTAACAGTCTGACCTGGTGGAACAAACTCCAAATGCACTATGAGTTGACATTTTTGTCTGTTCAGGAAGTTGACTGATGTCCAGAATGAGATTTCTCATCAATCAACATTTCACCTTTTGAAACATGAAAACCACTTGTACATGAGTTTTTCCCACAGGGCTGTCCTTGTAAGCTGTGTTCAACATCCCAACAGTTTTTCTGCGGTTTTTCACAAGTAGGAAACAAAATTTCACAGCTACACGCTTTTATCTTAAATAGACCATCACACAAAATGAGGTTCAAGTGAAACTTCTATTACAAAAAAATTGTGACCAGAGAGATCCTTTCCAGGCGACGCCTTAGGTGCACCTTGCTTGGTGCTTGCCTAGCAGGAAAAGTGCACACTACAAAAGCTCTGTGATGCCCAGCACAATTTCATTTTGGGGGAGGGGTACCCCTCATAGGACTCTGTTCTTCTGGTTTGCTGTGAGTTGCAATCAACTGAATGTAAGTGGGAGGTTTTTTTTTTATGGGTGGGGGGCAGTGTTGGTGGTTATCATACTGTATAATCAGGAATGTTTCTGACAGTGGTAATTCTCTGAAAGATAAACAGATAGCAAGGGAAGTATTCTTTGGTACTTAGAAGGTGAGTGGTTAGCACTCGATGTTTCTTTAGCAATCCTATTTTATATTGATTTCATGGTAACTCTGTGAGGTTTTTATAAATGAACGGTTTAATTCATTACAGATGTTTTATGAATTTCACTACTGGTGTAAAGAGAATATGCATTTGGAAGCAATTATATAAAGGTTCAATTTTTATATCTAAGGGAAAATGTGCACATGCAGTAAAAGTAATAAAGTTTTGGCTGAATATCTCTTGAGGTATATGAGGCTGAATAAATTCTGCTACATTATCCTTCAATCAACCACTTAAACATTTTAATTGTCTATAGACTCTTAATCACAAAGAAAGTAACCTTGCATGAGCTTCCCTTTCTGGAGGTGGAGGAAGGCTATCATGCTTCTTCATCGCCTTGCTGTGGAGCCTTTTCTGATTTCAGTATTCCTGTGCCGTGCTCCCCAGTCTCTGAGTACTGGGTTTCAGGCTGGCTATGCTGCACTGCAAAGGGAAAAGGCTGAGCAGTAATGAGTAGATCTTAACAGTAACGAGCAGGTCTTAAACAAGCAGGTGCTTTGCTATGTATAATGCCTCCAAGCAAGCGCCACTCATAATCCCTGTGGTGTGTAAGGAGGGGCCCAGAAGACCTGCTGTTCAACAGCCCCTGACTCAGCACATCCAACATCACGCAATTCCCTCTCACTTGTGCTATTTCCTCCTGTTCAGCTGAGTGTCACAGTGACATAGCATATGCCCTTTTGGAAATGCAATACTGATTGGTGTGAGTGCCGATTAGGTGATTTTCAGTGGCAATCAAGAGCCCTAGATAATGTTAGATGGTAATGATTCTATGACTCAGACCTTGATTTTCCATGTATCTTGAGAAGGAACTCACACTTAATTGGGATTTGTATGGCATGCTGGCTTTGGGATGAGATGGGAAGTGAAAGGATGATAAGTATCCACAGAGCCACAGAGCTAGAGTACATGGGAAGCCAGAGGGCAGAGCAAATTAGTCAGGTAATTCCAGTGAAGAATCTCCTTGAAGAATCAGATTTAGCATTAGTGTTGTTGCTCCATGTCATTTGTCACTCCCAATAGCTCCATGGGGAAGTGTGATCATCTGGAGCTATGCCTTTTTTAAGTTTCTCCCACAGCCTTTGATGAATCACTAGGAGTCAGCCCCATTAGATGGAGATAATGCCTTTTGCCTTTAGTCGCCCAAGCCAACAGAAATGGAAAGAACATAGCACAGGATATTGTTTTAAAACAATATTTTTAATTTACAAACCCTCCAAAACTAGCTCTATTGAGGTATAATCGATAGACAGTAATAAACTGCATGCATTTAAAGGACCTATTGTGATGTTTTAATAGATTGGTATTCCTGTAAAGCCACCAACACAATTGAGATAATGAATGCATTTGTCACTTTCAAAATTTCTTTCAACTTCTGTTCAATCCTTCTCGCATCCCCAGGAGACCACTGATCTGCTTTCTGTCACTATTCATTTCTGAGATTTTACATAAATGGGATTACATAGAACCATTGTGGTGTAGTGGGTTACACATTGGTCTGTTAGCCACAGGGTCTATAGTTCAAATCCATCAGCAACTCTGAATGCTAAAGATAAGTCTTTCTTCTCCTGTAAAGATTTAGAATCTTAGAAACCCAAATGGCTAGTTTCACTCTTTCCTGTGGGTTGCTATAAGGTCAAATCAGAATGGACTCAGTTGCAGGGAATTTACTGTGTGTGTGTGTTTGCTATGGCATATATGTGTTGGTTTTTTTCTGAATAGTTAATCTGTTCTGTTGATCTATTTGTTTGTTTTTGTACCAATATCACACTGCCTTGATTACTGTACCATTATAATATAATAACTTTTAAAATTTGAAATTGACCATGAATTAAGATCTTAACAATATTGAGTCTTCAGATCTATGAACATGGTATCTCTCAATTTTGTCTTTCTTTACTTTCAGTTGTGTTTTATAATTTTAAATATACTTTTCTTTAACAGTTTGTTCTTTTTATTCTTAAGTATTATATGTTTTGATGTCATTGTAAAGATGTTATTTTTAATTTTAAAGTTTTGATTTTTTATGTTAGCATATGAGGGGGTATCCCCCCCAAAACCAGAAAAACTCTATCTGGCAGAGGTTTCTCAGTATGCATTTTTCTCACTGGGTGAACATTGAGCAATTCGCTCTGAGTTAGTGCACCTAGTGGCATCACCTGGGAAGATTCTCTCTAGTCACAGTGAATTTTTATTAAAAGCAGTTTACTCGAACTTCATTTTTTGTGATGGCCAATTAAGAGAATAGCATGTGGCTGTGAAATTTAGTTTCCTGCTGGGAGAAAATGCTGCACAAACTTCTGTGATGTTGAACACAACTTACAAGCACAGCACGATGGGACAAATCAAGTATACAAGAAGTTTTGTTGTTTCATAAAAGGTGAAATGTCGATTGATGACAAACCTCATTCTGGATGTCCATCAACTTCCCAAATGGACACAAATGTTAACAAAATTTGTGCACTTGTGCTTGAAGAACAACGATGACCCTTGAAGAGATAGCAAAATTATCTGGACTATCTTGAAGCTTGGTTCAGCAAGTTTCAATGGAAAATTTGGAAATGAGAAGGGTTTCTGCAAAATGTGTGCCTCGGGTTCTGACTGACCAGGAAAAAGAGCATGTGTCGGTTCGAAGCATGTTGTGCTTTGAAAGAACAGCACTGTAGTTATTCTTACGACCCTGAAACCAAACATCAATCAAGCCAGTGGAAGACACTATTGTCACCACTCCCATAAAAAGCTTTTCAAGTGAAATCAAAGATCAAGATGATGTTCATTTGTTTTTTTGATGTGAGGGAGATAGTGCATTTGGGGTTTATTCCACCAGGTCAGACTGTTAATCAAGCTTTCTATTTAGAGGTTCTGAACAGATTGCGTAACAGTGTGAGACATAAAAGGCCTGATTTGTGGCAAACGGGGGACTGGTGTGGCAATTTTGGGCAAAAAATCATGCCTGTCTTGCCCCACACAACTTACTCACTTGTCCTCACTCCATGCGACTTGTTTTTGTTTCTGCAAATAAACAGGGACATGAGAGGCTAGGGATTTGATGACGTAGAAGAGGTAAAGAAAAAAAAAAACCAAGGGAAGTGCTGTCAGCCATCCAAACAGATGAGTTTGAAAAATGTCTCCAACAATGGAATCACAGAGTTGACAAATATGTTAAGTGTAGTGGAGAGTACTTTGAAGGTGATAAGGTTGCTTTGTAAAAATGTTTAAATACATAGGTTTGGAGGAAAAATTCTGGTTTTGTTTTTTTGGTACCCTCTCATATCTCTAGCAACCTTTTAAAGTCACTTATAAATCATTTTATTGTTTTTTTTTGTCAGTGATTGAATAGAAACCTTAACTGGTACTTATTTCCACAATAGAGAAACATGCTAAGTTGAAATGGCCCCAAGTCAGTTCATTACCCATCTATGAGTAAAAGCAGAAGAGAAACAGAAGCAAAATGCACTCTTCAAGAAAGAGTGCATATCGTCAGGTCTCCTGAGAATCATGATCAAGTACTTGTCTCACTATCCAAGATGACCAAGCAAACTAACAGACAAGTAAGTCTCTTTGAATAAAAGCAACAGATGTAAGATTTGGACTCCAGGGTCTGTATGTGTTATAATGGAAAGATAAAGACCATTGGAAAAATAAGTGTGTGGGCTCAGAAGCCAAGCTACACATTTCACCAATTGGCTTTTCCACTAATATATGTTGTTACAAGAGAGACAACTGCATGTCTGTCCGTTGGTTGCACGGTGGTGGCTTGCGTGTTGCTGTGATTCTGAAAGTTCTGCTACTAATATTTCAAACACCAGCAGGGTCACCCAAAATGAACAGTTTTAAGCAGAGCTTCCAGACCAAGAACAGATTCTGAAGAAGGATCAGGCTGTCCACTTCAGAGGAATTAGCCACTGAAAACCCGATGGGTAGCGTCAAAACACTATCAGTTACTGAAAAATCTAACGATTATAAGCAGAACATTGTCAGAGAAAGTGCCAGAAGATGCGCCCTTCAGGTCAGATCGCATTCAAAATATGATTGAGGAAGAGCTGCCTTCTCAAAATAGAGTTAGACATGATAATCAGGATGCAGTAAAGTCTGCAGGAGTAAAGCCTTCATGACCTTCATTTATTGATGACTCAAAATGGGAAGAAATAACTGCAACATAAATTAATAATTGGAACGTAGAATTATGAAGTATGAATCTAAGAAAACTGGAAGTTGTTAAAACTGAAATGGAACAGCTATAGATCAACAGTCTAGGCATTCATGAGCTGAACTGGAGTGGTATTGACAATTATGAATCAGAAAATCATATGGTTTACTATGTGCGGAATAACACAATCAAGGGCAATGGAGTGCATTCATCATCAAAAAGGGCATTTAAATAGCTATCTTGAAGTATAATGCTGTCTGTGATAGAATAATGTCTATCTTCATACAAGGAAATCTAATCAATGCAACTATTTTTTTTTTCTAATTTAGGGTCCAGCCACTAAAGCTAATGACACAGTGAAGAATTCTACCAACTTCTTCAGTATGAAATTTATCAAGCATGCAATCAAGGTGCATTGTTAATTATTTGGGATTGGAATGCAAAAGTTGGAAACAAAGAAGAAAGAACCGTCATTGGAAAATATGGTCTTGGTGATAGAAATAAAGCTGTAAGTCATACGGAGGAATTTTGCAAGACCAATGACTTCCTATTTGCAAATAGTTTTCTTTTTTTCCAACAACACAGACTTCAACACTAATCCAAATGGAATACACAAAAGTCAGAGTGACAACATCTGTGGGAAGATATCAAAATCAGCACCTAAAACCAGGTCAAGGGCAAAATGTGGAACAGAAAAACAACTGTTCATATTATAACAAGTCCAAAATAGTCAAAGTACAAGCTTGAATATATCTCCTTCAAATTTAAAGAACGTCTCCAGAACAGATTAGATGCACAGAACACTAATGATAGAGGCTCTGATGACAAGTGGGATGCTGTCAGGAGCATCGTACATGAAAACGAAAGGTCATTCAAAGGACAGTGAAGAAAGAAAAGATCATGGCAGATGTCAGAAGAGATCTGAAACTCTTAACTGTAGAACAGCTAAAGCAAATAAAAGAAAGGATGAAGTCAAAGAGCTGAACAGACAATTTCAAAGGGCAGCTCCAGAAGACAAAGTAAAATATTATAGTGAAATGTGAAAAGACTTAAAATTAGAAAGACAGAAAGGAAGAAAACACTCAACAAACCTTTAACTGAATGAACTAAAAACAAATTAAGCCTTGAGTTGAAATATTGAAAGATTCTATGGGCACTGTTTCCAGGAAGGTTTATAGCTTTGGAGACAGAGCATGGCAGCTTTACTCTGTCCTGTGGGTTTGCTTTCATTTGGGATTAATTCTACCAGGACGATTTGTATTTTTCTTTGGTATTTCTAATATAAGTGAAAGACTTGTCAAAAATATTCTGACTCCTATGGAAAGTCTTAAAAGTTTGAAAAGGCTGAATAAGACACCCTCCTACCAAATAAAATTAAAGTAGAAGTGAGTAACAAAAGAATGATACAGAAAAATTCTCAAATAATAGAATATTAAGCAGTATAATTTTCAATTAATAGGATATGAGACAATGCCCTTAGAAGAACTTATAAAAAAGAAAGGGGTCTCAGAGAGGAGATGAGCCAGTCAGGATGCGATGTAACAACGATGAGAAATACAACTTTCCTCTTCGAATTCGACCTTGCAAGTCTGGCTAGACCAGAGGAGGTACACTGGTACAGATAGGAACTGAAAATACAGGGAATCCAGGGCGGATGAGCCCTATAGGACCAGTGGTGTGAGTGGCGAAACAGGGAGGGTGGAGGGAGAGTGGGTAGGAAGGAGGGATCCGATTACAAGGGACTATATGTGACCTCCTCCCTGGAAGACGGACAACAGAAAAGTGGATGAGGGGAGATGTCAGACAGGGCAAGATATGACAAAATACCAATTTATAAACTATCAAGGGCTCATGAGGGAGAGGGGAGGGGGGAGGGAGGGGGAAAATAAGGACCTAATGTCGGGGGTTTAAGTGGAGAGAAAATGTTTTGAGAATGATGTACAAATGCTCTTTACACAATTGATGTGTGTATGGATTGTGATAAGAGTTGTATGAGCCCCTAATAATATGTTTAAAAAAAAAAAAGAAATCATCAGGGAAATTAGAAAAAAAACATGAACGAAAACATGACATATTACTTAATTTATAAACACATACAATTAAATTATGACTAGTGAAAGTTTTAAAGAAAAATGTGTTAAAATCATAAGCTATAGTTCCTCTTCAACTTAAAAATTAAAGAAAATTTAAAAATAGGTACATATATCAAAGAAATTGGAAACAAAAAATTCCAAAGAAGTTGGTTCTTTGAAAGATTAATGGGCAAAATTCTAGCTGGACTAATCAGGAAAACTGAGAGGCACAAATTAAAATAGAAACAAATGAAGGTTCATTATAAATCCTAAGGCACTAAAATAATAGTCACAATAAGGGGCTGTTATAAACAAAATTATGCCACAAATTTGATCTTCTAGAGAAAGTTGTTTTAAGATACATCTTTCAAAATTGACACATGATGAACTAAAGAATAGAAATATCTCAGTGTGTTCATAATTAAATGAGTTCATCATTAAAAACTCCCCCAAACAAAATTCTAGCCCCTTTTATGGGTTGACTTCGAAATCCTAACAACTACTTAAGAAATCATAAATACCAATCTTACATAAACTCCTTATAAGTATAGAGAGTAATAGGGGCATGTCTCACTCATAATGAGGCCAGAATAACACTTATCCCAAAACCTGACCTCCTAAAATTACAGGCCAACATTCCTCATGAATGCAGTACAAAAGAGAAATATATTCTAGAATATTAGATCCAGGAATATCTTAAAGGCAATACCGGAAGCTTTTGCTTCCATGCACATTGCAGTGACAACAATAGGGGGTATCCTATTACCTTAAAGCAAATTAAAATCAATAAAAATATTAAACCACAGGTCCAGATTTTATAATAGCAGACAGTTCAGGACAGTTATTTCTTTATGTTATGAATTTGGTTAGAAATGTACAGAGCAAAGTGGTTTTCCATTCCACAATCTATATACTATTCATTTCTTGACATTGATTGCAAGCCCCACATTGCAGCAGCACGCTTTCCACTTCCTCTTTGTGTTTACTGTTTCCATTTTACCCTTTTCTATCCCTTTCTCCCTCTGCCCCCCCCCCATTTATGGTGGTTTGTTTTAATGAATGTGTACCTCCCCCTGGTGTTACTATTTACTTTATCAGCCTATTGTTTGGCTGAAAGCTGATCCACCTGGTGTTAGGCTGGTTGATTAGAGAAAACTTAATTGACATTCATATATGTGTAAGAGAAAATTTTACATCAAGAAGTAATTATGCATCAAAAATGCATCCCAGCCCAGTCCAGATCAAGTTCATAAGTCCGATATTAGCCCATGAATTCCTCTTCAGACTGATGCAGCATGTGCAATGATGCTGAATGCAGGAAGATCACCGGCAGGTAGTTGGAAGTCCTCTGGATCCAATGGCAGTGGACGCATCTCCAGGGCATTGGCTGCCGTCAACATGGCTCCATGTGGCTTGTCAACAGGAATGCGAAGCAAAGGGAGAGTGGCCCGCCTCTTCTGATAGCAAAATCAAGAGAGGAAATCACAGAATCCTCATGAGAAGGCCATGCCCACAGGAGGGATTAGCAGGCTGTGACCTGATTGACATGCTAGACTCCACCCCTTCATTCTTTTTTCAAGTTGACATGAAATTGTGCAACTACCACACCTGGTCTTTTAAGTACCGATAAATGCACGCATCCTCCCCCCCTCGCGAAGGGGGTCAGCTCCCGTCGGCATGTATTAGACACACCTGGTCTTTTAAAAAGAATCATTTTGAGGAGGTTCTATCCAGGACCTCCTATTTTTCTACCTTTCAGAGTTGTTTGCAGTGATAACCATCTAGTTTTATCTGGTCTCAGGGTAATAATGACTGGGGTTTGTGTGGCCCATTAGGCCTTTGGATTAAATGTTCTTTTTTCTTTTTTTCTTTTTCACTCTTCTTTGTTCTGGATGGGGAAAGGGCAAAAGCTGCATCTTAGATGACCACTCCCAAGTCTTTATACTCTAAACTTCAGTCACTACTCTTCAAATTAGGAAGAAGAACATTGTTTTTGTGTAAAAGAACAACATTTGTGAAATGCTATGCTAATTGACCTTAGTGTCTTCTGAGACTATGGTCCTGAATCAACAAGGCAGTAAATTTAAAAAAAATTATTTTATTGGGGGCTGGTGAATAATATGGTGAATCTTCCAAATAGTGTGCATCATTGGTATTTGGAAAGATCTCTACGAACAATTAGTTCTAGTTCTGAGAAGCCTAGCAGCCGGGTTCCCCTTGGGGGCGGATGGGCATGGTCAGAGGCACAGTCTCAGGGCTCCAGCTAGCATGGGTTTCCGACTCCCAGCTCTTTCTTTGGGGCTGTCCCCGAGGAAACAGCTAGGTGAAGTGAATCTGCTGGCTTCCCAGCCAAGCACATATGTATATTCACTGCCCTCATCATTCTCAAAACATTTGCTTTCTACTCTAGGCCCTGATATCAGCTGCCCATTTCCCCCTCCTTCCCCACCCCCCTCTCCCTCATGAACCCTCCATAATTCACAAATCATTATTGTTTTGTCATAAATTACACTGTCCAATGTC
>NW_022111373.1:15241302-15242563 GCF_000313985.2 Echinops telfairi
GAAGGGACCAGTTATCAGACATCAAAGAACTAAAAATCATATCAGTGGGTGCCCACCTTCCTGATATGATCACTAAAGACAAATGTGTGCATAGCAAATATGATGAAGAAAGCTGATGGTGCCCAGCTATCAAAGGCAGTAATTTTTAAGAGAGGGAAAACAAGAAAGACAAGCTCTATAATTGCAATTGCTTACTCTATGGATGGAGCCTCTGGGTGATATAAAAAGTTAACACCTTTTGCTACTAACAGAAAGATTTCCGGTTAGAGTTCATCTAGAGTTGTCTGGAAAAATAAGCATAGTGGCATACTTCTGAAAAACAGGCTATCATACTTACCTGGCAGGGGAGATACCATGATCACTAAGGTGGTTTTCCCAGGGCGAGGCTTATCCATTGCACTCCGGATGTGCTGACCCCTGCGATTTCCCCAAATGTGGGAAACTCGACTGCATAATTTGTGGTAGTGGGGGACTGCGTTCGCGCTCTCCTCTGAAAAAAAGAAAGAAAAATCAAAATCTTCAGGTACATTTCTAATTTGAAGTGTTGGGTCACAATGATTGGACTCAATGGCAATTGGTTGCTGAAAATGACATTAGGACTGATTTTCATAACTCATAATGTAGTCAGTTCCTCATATCAGTATCATATAATATGTTGTGGATAAGAAACAGGGTATATTTACATCAAGAGGCTCACAGAGACCAAGATGTATGCACAAATGTTGTCCAATTTGTTAGCTTAAAAATGTCATTGTTAATCTATGATATGCACTGCAGTGGTGATGTACACTAGTCTGTATAAATATTGACATGGAGTAACAAGAATGGTTAGATACCAGGAATGGCAAATCAGTTTCCACGATTTCTTTCTATCTTTCTTTTTATTAAAAAAAAATCATTTTATTGGGGGCTCATACAACTCTTATCACAATCCATACCTACATCAATTGTGTCAAGCACATTTGTACATTTGTGCCCTCATCATTCTCAAAATATTTGCTCTCCATGTAAGCCCTTGGTATCAACACCTCATTTCCCCCCTTTCCTCCCCCCCACTTCCTCATGAACCCTTCATAATTTATAAATTATTATTATTTTGTTATGTCTTACACTGTCCAACATCTCCCTTCACCCAATTTTCTGTTATCTGCCCCCCAGGGAGGAGGTTATATGTAGATCCTTATAATCGGTTCCCCCTTTCTAACTCACCTTCCCTCCAACCTCCGGTATCGCCACTCTCACCACTGGTCCTGAAGGGATC
>NW_022111373.1:15242663-15246977 GCF_000313985.2 Echinops telfairi
ATGTAGATCCTTATAATCGGTTCCCCCTTTCCAACTCACCTTCCCTCCAACCTCCGGTATCGCCACTCTCACCACTGGTCCTGAAGGGATCATCTGTCCTGGATCCCCTGTGTTTCCATGATTCCTTAAAGAAAGCCAATGCACTTTTCCTATATGGACAATTGGCACCCCATAGTGCTGTATTGACTACAACTATATATAGTCAACCCATCATTTTGCTCCCCTTCAACTCCCCCACCTCTACTTCTCCCACTTTGTTTTTCTCCCTCTTCCAAACAATAGTCACATACTTGAGGTCTGTGCTTATTCCTTGCCTGTTTTCTGTTTTTGTAAAATAGGAGAAATAATTGTACCTATTTTGTACAATAGTTGTAAGAACCAAGTATAATAATGCTTATGTGCTCAGTAGAGTGTTTGACTTGTTAAATGTTAGTTTTTCAATATTACTATCATTACTGCTATTGTTTTCTGCTAACATTTGCTTAAGTTTTCCAGAAGCTACATTTAGCTCCCACTCACTTTGTGCCAATAGAACCTCTCCGATTATGTAAGATGTTGAGAATGAAACCTGGGATGGGCAGGAGTCATCAGAGCATGTGCACTCACAGTCACGTCAAAAATGATTATTATCTTAAATCTAGGCAAGTAAATATTGGCAAGCATCCCCCAATGTCTGAATTCGACAATTGCATCGGCCATGAAAAATGTTGGAATTATTTGGTGCTCAGTATCAACAATAATAAAGCAACTGTTAATAAGTGGAGAGAGAACATTCAGTCCTCTGCCAAGAAAGGTCCAGCTGTGTATTGATGGCAGCCTTGGCGAGCAGTGTGACAGTTTGGTATTGTGTGCCATTCTTCTAGCATTTCCACAGCTGGCAGCCATTCCTTTCATAAACTCTGTTGACAGGTGGTAATCTAATTGGTATTCCATTTATTCTCTCTTATTTTCTTGACATAACTCCAGCTGCTTGGTGGTTCAAATTTTGGGCAAGTGTCATCAGTACAGTGCATTCCTTCTTGTTGACCCTTTTGGTGTTGGCAGAACCAAAATTGTGATCTTCACAGGGAATTTGATTATTGTATATTTTTCTATTTGATCAATGTCTCAGTCAATAAGCATTTAGGTTCAAATAAATTATGGACTTCATTAGCCTCATGTATGTATGTATGTATGTATCTATCTATCTATCATCTATCTATCTATCTATCTATCTATCTATCTATCTATCATCTATCTGTGAGTGAGTGAGAACAGCCTGGTGGCATAGTGGCTAATGAGTTGGGCTGCTAACTACTAGTTCAGCAGCTCAAAATCATCAGTTGCTCTGAGGGAGAAAGATGAGGTTTTCTACTCCTATAAAGATTTACAGTCTCAGAAACCCACAGGGGCAGTTATACCCTGTCCTGTAAGGTCATTATGAGTCAGAATTTACTTGGTGGTAGTTTGTTGTGTGTGTATGTACATATATAAACGAGCATGTACAACCCCCCCACCTCCCTCCCCCACACACAAACAAACAGAATTTCACTGGGTGGAGCAGAATTTTTGTAGTACACATTTTCCCCACTAGGAGAGCATGGAGCAACTCACTCTGAGTTGGTACAACCAGTGGCATCACCTGGGAAGTTCTCTCTGGTGACAGTGAATTTTTTCATTAAAGCACTTTCACTCAAACCTCATTTGTTTGTGATGTCTGATTAAAGAGAACAGTGTGCAGCTATGAAATTTTATTTCTTGCTCAGGAAATATGCTTCAACAACTGTTGTGATGTTGAACACAGCTTGCAAGGATAGTGCTATGGGAAAACCTCAAGTGTGTGAGTGGCTTTCTCTTTTCAAAGAAGGTGAAATGTCAATGACAGACCTTGTTCTGGATGTCTGTCAACTTCTCAAATAGATGAAAATGTCCATAAAATTCATGCATTTGTGCTTGAAGAATGACAATGGACCATTGAAGAGATGGGAAGTTATCTGACGATCTTGGAGCTTGGTTTAGTGAAGTGTAATACAAAATTTGGGAATGAGAAGGGTCACTGCCAAATTTGTGCCTTGGGGTCTGACTGACCAGGAAAAAGAGTGTTGAGTGGAAACATGCTGTGCTTTGAAAGAACAGCTCTGAGTGACCCCGACTATTTTTCTAAGATCATTACTGGTGACATGGTGCTATTCTTATGACCCCAAAAGCAAACATCAATCAAGCCAGTGGAAGACGGCATCATCCTCTCACTCAAAGAAAGCTCATCAAGTGAAATCAAAGACCAAGATGATGCTCATCTGTTTTTTTTGATGTGAGGGCTACAGTGCATTTGGAGTTCGTTACACCAGGTCAAACTGTTAATCAAGCTTTCTATTTAGAGGTACTGAAAAGGTGCATAGCAGTGTCACCAAAAAGGCCTGATTTGTGGCAGATGGGGGACTGGTTTTGCCACCAGGACAATGCACCTGCTCACACAGCTATCACAAGGCACCAGTGTTTGCCAAAAAACAGCATGTCTCTCTTGCTCCATGTACCTAACTCATCTGACCTCACTCCGTGTGACTTTGTGAGGAACAGAAGGATTTCTCGTACGTTGTCTCCCCAAAATATATGCCAGGCTTAGCTTGAGAATGACTGTTCATTAGGCAGCGAAAATAGGTCAGAGGTTATTCTCCCTAACATCAGCCATCTAGACTATAGTCTGACTCACCCTAAATAAGACCCACTTCCTTCTGATAAGGATAGTAGTTGTCTGTTTACTTGCAGGAGATACCAGAGAGGTCAAACCCGCCCAAGGATGACCAAGGTTAGGTAGCCACTATCAGCTGTCTAGATCAAGCAGACACCACTGTTTATCCCACAACAAATATGGGCACAACCCTAGGTCATCCCCCTCTTATTGATTGTATTGCCTATGTTGCTACCCCTCCCGGTGCCTTAGGTTATTGCCCGCTATCAGGGGACTTGCATGCCTCCCAGAATAGTAGTTGTCTGTTTTATTATATGAGACACCAGAGTGATCAAACTTGTTCTAGAATGAATTGTATTGCCCCTTTCTGTGATGCATGACTCTGTAATCAGATCCCCCTAAAGTGATATGATGCGTGGTTAGCAATAAATAATGAGGCTCCCTGGTTCTCGGGAGGGTGGCTGGCCGAGGGTGGCCGGAGAAGGTGGCTAAGGAGGACGAAGCAGCGGCTTCTTCTCTGACTGCTAAGCCCCCTCCACGAGGACCATCAAGCAGGGCTGAGGTGAGCAATGCTACCATGAATTGCATCTGACTCCATTACTTGACTCCATCCTTTAACTCTCATGCTCTCTATGACTTTACTATAATCTCTACTTATTATCGCTGTACAATTGTGCCTACTGACCCTGTGATGTTTTGTGGGGTTCCCTCTTCCCTTTAACCCCACATGACATCTTTTTGTTTCCACGAATTAATAAGGACATTAAAGGATAGTGATTTGATGATTTAGAAGAGGTGAAGAAAAAAAAAAACAACAGGGAGGTGCTGTCAGCCATCCAAACAAATGAGTTTGAAAAATGTTTCCAAGAATGGAATCGCAGATTTGACAAATGTATTAAGTGTAATGGAGAGTACATTGAAGGTGATAAGGTTGTTTTGTAAAAAAAAGTTTAAATACATAGCTTTGAAAATAAATTCCATTTTTGGGGGGGATACACCCTCTTATACAAAGTACATGAGTTGAAATTTCACCATCTTTGCTTCTAGTGAGCATTCTGATTGAACTTCCCCCAAGAGAGGAAATTTGGTCTTCTCTTTGTTAGGTCTTCCAGCAGTCCATGGTACTTTCAAGATTTGTCACCAACACAGTAATTCAAATGCATCACTTCTGTGGTCTTCCTTATTTATTGTCCATCTTTCACATACATATGAGGCAATGGAAATATCACAGTTGGTCAGGTGCACCATGGTATTCAGAGTGGAATCCTTGGTTTGCAACCCTTTAAAGAGTTGTTAAAGATAATTCTGTGCAGCAGTTTTGCCCAAAGCTATTTGCCATTTGAATTCTTGACTTCTGCTTTCGTGAATATTGACTCTGGATACAAATCAATTTATATCTTGGAAAATTACAGTCATTTCTCTATTTATCTTGATGTTGATCCAGTTGTGAGGATTTTGTTCTTCTTTATATTGATTTACAATCCATACAGTAGGATGTATTCTTTGATTTTCATCAGTGAGTACTTCAAGTCCTCTTCAATTTTTTTTAGTTTTCTTCTTTTATTTAAAATCATTTTATTGGGGGCTTGTACAACTCTTATCACAATCTATACATCATCCATTGTGTCAAGCACATTTGTACATTT
>NW_022111373.1:15247571-15248864 GCF_000313985.2 Echinops telfairi
ATCCTCTTCTGAATGCAGCCCAAGTTTCTGGCAGCTTCCTGTCATTGCACTGTTGCAGCCAGTTTGGAATTATGTTTAACAACATAACAACATTTTACTTGCATGTAATAATAATTATATTGTTAGATAATTTCCATATTCTGTTGTCATCTTTCTTTGGAATCAGCACATAAGGTATATGGATCTCTTCAAGATTGTTGGCCTGTAAACTGTCTTCAAATTTCTTTGCGTGAACTAGTGAGTACTTCCAACGGTGCACCAACTTGTTCAAATATCTCAATTGGTACTCTGACAATTCTTCAAACCTTGTTTTCATTAATGTCTTCAGTGCAGCTTGGATTTCTTCCTTTAGTAACATCAGTGCTACCTCTTGAAATGGTTGAATGTCAACCAATTCTTTTTGGTGAAGTGACTGTATTTTTTCCATCTTCTTTTGATGTTTCCTGTATCACTGAATATTTTGTCCATTGAATTCTTCAGCATTGCAGCTCATGGTTGAATTTTGTCTCTAGTTCTTTCAACTTGACCTAGGCTGAACGTATTCTTTTGTTCTTCATTTTTGGTTTCATAACTCCAGGTCTTTGCACACTTCATTATAGTACTTTACTTTGTCATCATGAGTTGCTCTTTTGAATTTCTTTTATTTAAACATTTCTCCAATTTTCCTTAGCTACTGTATATTCAGTGGCAAGCATCAGTCTTTTCTGATATCCGCTTTGGTATTTCTGATGTTTAAGGATATTTGCTTTCTCTGGTTAGCAGCGCAGCATCTAGCACATGCATCCTTTCTTCATGCTTGATATTCTTGATGACTTCCTACAGCTCATCAGGGCTTCTGTCATTTATGTTCAATGTGCATCAAATACATTCTTGAGATAGTCTCTAAAGGATGGTGGGATATATTTACGGCAATATGTTGGCTTTTCTGGATTTGTTTCAATTTTCTTCAGCTTCAACCTGAATTGGCATGTGAACAATTGATGACCTGTTCCACAAACAGCCCCTGACCTCATTGTGGTTGATGATAGTGAATTTCACCAGCATCTCTCCAAACCGATGCCATCAATATGACTGGGCATTCCATCTGCCAGTTCCATGTGCATGATTTATGTAGTTGAAAAAAGCTATTTGCAATGAGAAAGTGATTAACTGCAAAATTCTATCATGCAATCTGTAGCATTGTTTCCATTACCAAGGCCATGTTTTCGAACTACTGGTCCTTACTCTTTCTTTCCAAATTTTGCATTCTAATTGTTAATAACTATTACTGCATCTTGAATGCATGGACAGGAA
>NW_022111373.1:15249830-15251447 GCF_000313985.2 Echinops telfairi
TAATAGGAGCTGCCCAAGACTTATGTTTTTCTTGTGTCTCAATCTTATATCCTTCTAAGCAACTTGCTTCCCAGTTGTACTGGCATGAATATTTATTTAGTTAAATAATACATGTCTTTTTTATCCTTCAAAATTCTATCATTTGGATTATAAGTTCCAAACTGTATTAGGCTTATGGCCCTCTTTACAGAAAAAAAAATTACTCAGCACCCCTGCAAGGAAAAACTTTTGTGCTATAGCCCACAATCCAGGACAAAGTATAGGTATCTGCTTTTACAGCACCTCTGATGGTGCCTGCACACCCCCGTGAACAGTGTTGCTCAATTTGAGAAGTATTGATTTTAGAAAGGACTTCACTCTTCTTTCTTCTTTTTGTACTTTTTACTGTGAATTGTGTAAAGTTTGACTGAACAGATTAGTTTTTTTCATTCAACAATTCATGCATATATAGTTTTCATCTCATTGATTGTTATTCCACTCAATGTAACATCAGTTACCCTACTGCATTTGTTTCCTGTTGCCATTCCTTCTTCCTTCTTCACCTTTTTGAACTCTGATTTTGGATAAACACTAGCTTGAAATTCTAAGGAGTACATATTTCCCTAGTGTTATTGTTCCTCTTATAGACTTGTCTATTATTTGGTTAGTGAGGCTTGGTGGTGCTGTCTGGAAGTGTTAGGCTGCTAACAACAAGGTTGCTAGCTCAAACCCACCAAATATTACTATTGACCATTTTGACTAAGGCCAACATAGATTGTCTTGAATAGAATGAGAGAAAATTACAGAACAAAACTCAAAATCTTAAAAGTAAAAAAATTCCAGACTTACTGGACCGGTAGAGACATAGGGAACCCATGGGATTCTCACCCTGGTATGCCCTTTAAATTTTGACCTGAAACTACTCCTAGAGATTGGTCTCTTTTCAATCACCTAATGAATTGGCTTATAAAATAAATAATATAAGTTGTGAATATGGTGTTTCTTTTATAAGTAATCATCTGTTTATAAAGTAATCATCTATTTGAGACCGAATGATCAACATTAATCCTAAGACAAAGTTAAGAGAGTCAGGGGGAGCAGGGAAGTAAGCACAAAGGAAATACAGCTGCCAGAAAAGAAATGATGAGAATGTTGATGCAATATGGAAAACAGAACCATTGTCACTAAACAATATGTGCAATTTGTTAAAGGGGAGCTAATAAGCTCAGTATATATATATATACATATACATATATATACATATACATATATATATATACATATATACTCGGTATATAAATATACATACTGAGTTTTTTTTAATAAGAGTTCTTTCATGACCTCAAAAAATCTTCACAATCCTTTAAAGCATTTCTTTTCAAGTTCCTAACTGCTGCTAACCTTGGTAGGCATCTTGACTGAGTTTTAATCTGAGAGAAGCCACAGGTTGGTTTGGTTGGTGTTTTTTTTTTTTGGCAGAGTGCCAACAGTTTTATCATATAATTGAATAGTTGAATCTTTCAATCATATCAAGGGGAATTGTACAATCACCACCACATCTAGCTTAGAGCATTCCCTCACCCAATGGTTGAACCTTAGCTAATAGCATAAGGCAAAGAAGAGACATCAAAGGTATTC
>NW_022111373.1:15257997-15277767 GCF_000313985.2 Echinops telfairi
ATGTAGTTAGTCAATTTATCAGAAAGAAATAATAAAGTCTTCCTTGTTTTGTGTTCTTTGTCTTTTATTAATAGAAGATTAATTAATAAGATTATTAAATCAGTCTGTTTCTTGTTGTATCTCATTTTTCTAGTATTAAAATATGAGTTAGTTATAATGCACTGAGCTGAAGATAATAGAAATTTTCTAGTGTGGGTTCTAGTTAATTGGGTATAGGCATATGCTCAGGCCCAGATAAGCTGGCTAGAGTCTATATGATAGTTACTTAGGGTTCTATGTGTCAGTAAGAGAAAATGTGGGGAGACAATGGTACTAGAGCTCTGGGGGTCGTGATGCAAAGTCCCCAACCAAAGTCAATTCAGTATAAGACAGAGCCAAGGTCTGGGGATAAAACAAGTTCAGATTACATCATTGGGATATCGAATTCAAACATGTATGGAGCCAGCCATGTAGTTGGCTTTCTCAATTGAGTCAAAACTTTTTTTTTTCAATTTCAATTTGTTTGTAGTGTAGTTTCAGCCCAATTCAACAGTTTAGGCTCCTGGATTGACTTTGATAATTGCACTATGAAAAGTATCTCAGACTCATTTAAATAAACAATTTTAGAGATGAAAATAGCATTCTTAATAATGTATAACTTTTGATCAGATGTTGTAAATAAATTTGCAATTATAATACAGATAAAATATCTTTAAAATGATACTTAAGATTATTTAATCCAACTTTCATTTGTAAGATGTGAACTGACATAGCTTTTCAACCTCAAATTCAACTTAGGTATTCTTTCTCCTACTTCTTGCCAATAACCAGCCTTATTTAAACTGTATAGACATACGTAGGGCTATTATCAGTCAGAATTGACTTGATGGCAATGAGTTTGTAGTTTGTTGAGAGACATATATAAAAACAGTGATAGGCAGCTAAATGTGAACCTTCCTAGAAACATGGGAATCTCCTGGAAAAAATTAGTCCTATAACAATAATGTAATGTTTAATTAATTTATTGTAAGATTTATTTGTGGCTAGTGGCCTTTGAATATTCACTTTTGCTTTTTTTTTAGAACACCAAATGTACATTTAAAAAAGATTAAATTTACAGAAGAGCTGAAGCACAGTTCAGAAAGTGCTCATAAACATTAAAAAACGAAATAATGTGGGGACCATACCTGACCGTCCTTGGCTTCCTGACTGCCATGAGGCAGGGCTCATACATGCCTTTACCCTCCATCTTTCTTTGCCTTTTCTGACACCAACTGCACTCTATAGCTATGCTGTGTTCAACAATTCAATGAAGTGCCCACACAGAACGCACAGACAAAGCTCACAATTATGGATATTTATAAGGGAAGTAAATAAGTTACCACAAGTCTGGATCAGTAAACAGAATTCAATCCTTAGCCCTCAACAAGACAGCAGCCAAGTCTCTCTCTGGAACTCAGCCTCTCGGCCATGGGGGACCTTGGCCGTTGCCTCCTGGGACCAGGAAATCTGCCTGTAGCTCTGCTTCGCAGTCACATAGTCTTAGCACTGCTTTTCTGACCCACAGGTTGAGAACCGCTGCTCTAGTAAATTAGAGTCACTGATACATCCCAACTTAATCCTGTAACAGAACCCCCCGCCCCTTCCAAAACAGGATTATAACAACAGATCTAGGGGCTAGGATTTGCAACACATCATGAATGGTGTTATGGCTAGGAGGGTCTTATTAACTAATTGACCACATCTCAACTCTTCACTCAGAATATTAACTCTTCCTCTAATATTAACCTGCATACCTGTAGTTATACTGAGATAGAAACAAGGACATTAATGAACAAACATTTGTTTTGGAAGAAGTGTAGTCATATTGTTCCTTGGAAGCTGAAATAGCAGGACTTCTTTTTGTACTGTGGACATATTAGTGAGAGAAGCCAATCCCCAGAGAAGGACGTCATGGTTCGAGAAGTGAAAGGTGAACAAAGAAAGCCTGTCAGGAGGTGGATTGATGCAGTGACGGTGACAGCAGACTAAAGCATCGTCACAATTGTAAGGATTGGACAGGGCTAGGCACTGTTTTGTTCTGTTGTACATGGGGCCGCTGTGAGCTGGTATGGAGTCAATGACACCTAGCAACACAGCATTAACACGGATACGATGTCATCAATGAAACCAATACAGGTATTCCTTGTTTCTGAAAGTTTGTTTTATGCCATTTTCCTTGTACCAAAATCCCTCGGCCATACTGACCCTCTCATTAGCACCTGCCTTTGTCAACTGAAATATAGTCTCAAGAGAACTGTCACTTTGGAGAGAAGGAAAACTAGTTTGGTGTTGTTTTGCAATGTAGCCAAACAGCAAGCGTGGCAGAGCTAAGTTCCTTCCATGGAAAATACACTTCTTTCCTGCCATTAAGAACTGTTTCTTGTTTCTTGCCACGACTTTGAACTGTGTCTGTGTGAGTATTACATGCTACCTATTTTAGGCTAGATGTGTTATTTGGTATGAACGGTAGTTTTAGTTCTTTGAGACTTGGAACTCCCCAATTTGTCCCCATATTTATTAATCATAATAGCGTCTTTGGTTTGACTCAAGGAAAGTTTTCGTAGGAACGCTCTGTTTTCAGATGTGGGGGGATGCCTGTACTTATTCAGATTATACCAGCTTGTTGATGAATGTCCTTTTTCTGTTCCAGGATCTTACATTACATATGGTTGTCATGCTAAAGGGTTATTTGATTTAAGCTACTTAAAATGCAAATGGTCCTTTGTCAATTTGGTGAGTTCTCTGACTATATGCATTTCAAGTCAACACAACTTGGTATTTTAAAACTGTTTTAGCTTTCAGGCCATTGTACAAAACTCACCATGGTATTTGGAAAACTTGTTCTCTTCTAAAGATACTTTGCCCAAAGCCCATCTGTAGACAATTGGGCATCTCCTCATGGAAGGGTCACAAGGAACGTGCAGCACAGCACCGATGAAACACACAACATTCCTCTAGTTCTTTAATGCCCCCCATCCCCCACTATAATGACCCCAGTTCTACACATCTGGCTAGACCAGAGCTTGTACACTGGTACAGATAAGAACTCTGTCCTGGTTTATCCAGGACAGATAAATCCCTCAGGAGTTTATGGGAGTATTGATACCATGAGGGGGAGGGGAAGGCTGGGGGAGAAGGCAGAGAAATGGGAAACCTACTGCAATGATCTATGTATCCTCCCCACCCCAATAGAACAATAGAAACGTGGGTAAAGGGAGACAACGGACAGTGTAAGATTTGAAAATAATAATAATTCATAATTTATCAAAGATTCATGAGGGTGGGAGGATGGGAGAGGGAGAAAAAAAAGAGGAGATGATATCCAGGACCCAATAGATATACAATGTTTGGAAAATGATGATGGCAACATATGTACAATGTGTTTGATACAATGGATGTATGGGTTGGTATAAGAGCTGTAAGAGCCCCCAATAAAATTATTTTTTTATTTTTGAAAAGGTATTTTGCCT
Source organism: Echinops telfairi (assembly GCF_000313985.2). Taxonomy (NCBI): domain Eukaryota; kingdom Metazoa; phylum Chordata; class Mammalia; order Afrosoricida; family Tenrecidae; genus Echinops; species Echinops telfairi. The sequence continues at coordinate 15,261,489 of NW_022111373.1, forward strand.
TTTGTTTATAACTGCAGGCTTTGTTTTCAGCATTTGATGAAAATTTATATAGTATGATTTAATAATAAAGAAAGAATCCTTCATTTTCCCCAAGTGTACCCACATGTGTTTCATCGACAATTCCATGCTTCCTTTTAAAACCGGGTTAAATTATTATCACTTGATTTGAGAGTAATAAAAAGTAATTTTCTATAGTTATGATATTCAGGGGATGTCACATCTCACCAGTAAAGGTGATTGCATATGATTATCCAAATACTGAAGTTGGAAATTAAATTAACCCAGAGTTCACTTTACTCACCTCGTTTTAGAGTAGAAAACTGGTGACAAATATGATGAGCCGAAGCTCAAAGGCGAGTGAGTCAAAAAGCATTGTTGCAAATCATAGAATTCTTATTAAACAAAAGCATCAAACTATGAAGCTTTTGTTTCTTGACATCTCCTTCATGCAGGTCTCTACATTTCAGAAGGCACCACCTCCATCTCTCTAACCGCTCACGGAAGAAGTCTGCAGTGTCCCATTGGCACTAAGTTACAATGGCAGTTGGGGCACCCTTCAGGAGATCAAATTGTGTTCTAGCGAAAGAATCTTTGAGTTTTAGGGACAAAAAGGAATATGAAGGAGCAAAATCAGAGCTGCAGGGTCACTGGGGTGAGGTTTCCCAATGAAATTCTCATAAGATTGTCCTTGCTACCCTCAAATAATGAACCAGTGTGTTATCATCATGTACAAAATATTTGCAGCACCACGTTTCAGTCCTTTTTCTTACCATTTCCGTTACCCATTTTCTGAAAATGTCTTCATAATAACTACTGTGATCATCCTGTGTCCTTTGAGAAAAAAATATATCAAAATTACCCCTTTGAAATACCAATAATTATCCTTCCTAACCTTTTAAAAATAGATTTATTGCGATATAATTAACATATCCTACAATTCAGCCGTTCAATCATATTAAGGAGGGCTGTACAGTCATCACCACAATCAACTTTGGAACATTTTCTTCCTGCCTGTGCCCTATTGTGATGACCTCCCTCCTGACGCTTCCCATCTCCTCTTCTGGACCCAGAGGGACATTATTAAGCTGTCACTGTCTCCACAGACCCACCCATTATGACTTCTTTTTTAAAAAAAATCATTTTATTGGGGCTCATACAACTCATCACCATCCATACATCCATCCATTGTGTAAAGCACACTTATACATCCGTTGCCCTCATCATTCTCAAAACTTGCTTCTTCATGTAGGAAAGCAGAAAACAAACCCTCCATTTGCAGCCACCCCCAAGGACCCCGCAATGTCGGCCAAATAAAACAGAGAAAAGCCTCAATCAAAGGCTAGCAGAAAATGATAGTAATAATGAAAAAAACAGAGTAAATTTGAAATGGGTCAAAATGGAGATCTAATGACAAGACAAATCACTTCTCTGTCAGTGTTGTGTGTTCCTGTGATGCTGAAGGCTCTGTCCCTGGTATTTCAAATACCACCAGGGTCCCTCAAAGTGACTAGGCTTCCCAGAGCTTCCAGACTAAGAACCGACTACTAAGAAGGCAGGGGCTGCCCATTTGCAGGGAATTAGCCACTGGAAATCTGATGGCTAGCATCAAAGTGGTGTCAGTGATTGGAAGCCTGATGAATAAAAGCACAACCTTGTCAGGGACAGTGCCAGAGAAGGAGCCCCTCTGGCCAGAAGGCCTGCTAAATGTGCCTGAGAAAGAGCTGCCTTTTACAACAGAGGCAACTACCAGGACTCAGCTGGAGTAATGCTTTGACCTGAGCTTACAGATGAGACGTTGGCTATCTGCTCCACTGTCGGCCCGGGCTTGCTTGTAGCTGCTGATGTCTTTTCTCACAGATGGAGGCAATTTTATTTCTGAGTATTCCATCTGAAAAAAATCCAATTGTATAGTTTCCTTTTGTGTTGCTGACAAAAGATATTTGTGATGACGAAGTCAAAGATCTTCCAAAACTCTCTCAGGCAATCCCTAGTTTCATTTCTAGCACCAAGACCATATTTCAAACAAATTGCTTTATCTTTTCCCCCCAACTTTTGCATTCCAACAACCAATAATTATCAATGCATTTTATTCGCACATTTGGTCCAGTTCACACTGAAGAGTTGGTAGAATTTTTCAATTTCTGCATCTCTAGTTTTAGTAGTTGGTGCATAAATTTGAATAATATATGCATTAATTGCATTTCCTTGAATGCAGACAGGTATTGCAGACAGCAATGTACTTCAAGATATAACTTGAAATCTCCTTTTTGACAATGAATGCAACACAATTCCTTTTGATTGTGTCCTTCTCAGCACACTAAGCTGTAGGATTTTCTGATTCAAAATGACCAACATTAGTCCATTTCATCTCACTAACACCTATAATAGTCATATTTGTGTATTTCATTTCATTTTTAATGACTTCCATTTTTCCTACACATACTGGGTCTATTAGATATACTCTATATATTCCAAGTTTCAATTATTAATTGGTATTTGCAGCTGTTTCTTTTCATTTAGAGCATGCCCTACCAACAAATCCAGGTTTTGAAGGCCTGACGCTGGGAAGCTTTACTCCAGCTGAGTCATTGTGGCTGACTCTGCTTTAAAAGGCAGCTTTCTCTGTCACATTTTGTGGGCCTTCTGACCTGAGGGGCTTCTCCTCTGGCACTGTCCCTGACAAGGTTGTGCTTGGCTCATTAGGCTTTCGATAACGGACGGTGCTTTGGTGCTTTCCATAAGATCGTCAGTAGTTAATTCCTCTGAAACGGACAGCCTACTCCTTCATAGGCTCTTCTTAGTCTGGAAGCTCTGCTGAAACCTACTTATTGCTGACCCAAGTCATGGTATTTTCAATAGCCGCCTATGCCTGTGAAAGTTGAACATTGAAAAAGGAACACTGAAAAACACCAAAACAAAACAACGTACTTGAATTATTTTATCATTTGCTTAACCTTTTATTCCTGTGTGAATTTCTATTGTGAATTGGGAAGAATAATGGCTTATATACAAACACAGTTATCTTTTTTAAGTATGCAAATGCTTATGATGCTTTGGATTTGTTTTATATTTCTTGGACTTGAACATGCTTGGAATTTTAATCTAAATCCTTGCACATTCAGTGGAAGAGTGAATTATAATTTAAATATATTTTTAAAAAAGCTCTTCCTGAAGCATCAACATATTACTGATTGTTGTTGCTAGGTGCCACAGCGTGGGTTTCCACTCATAGTGCCCCAGTGTGCAACAGAATGACACTGCCCGGTCATGCATCATCCTCACCATTTTCATGTTTGAGCTCATTTTGTAAATTCTTCACTTTGAGCATCTTCCTCTTTTTGTGGTTGTTGGTTGGCCCTTTACTTTACCAAGCATGATGCCCTTTTCTAGGTGCTGATCTCTGCTAATATGATGTTCAAATACTATGTCCCAAACTCTTCTCACATCTAAAGAATAAATTGTCTGTACTTTTTCAAGACAATTTTTTTGTTCTGGCATTTCGTGGTACTTCCAATATTCCTTGCCAACACCATATCTCAAATGCATAAATTCTTTCTGTTCTTTTTTCTTCATTATCCAGCTTTCACATGAATTTTGAGAGGAATGAAAATACCATGACCTGAGTCAGGCACATCTTTGTCCTCAAAGTCACATCCTTGCTTTTTAACATTTTAGAGAAGTTGTGTGATTTGCCCAATGCAATATACTCTTTGGTTTCTTGACTGCTGCTTACATAAGTCTTGATTGTGGATCTCAGCAAAATAAAATCCTAGATAAGTTCAATTTTAATCATGGAGTTCTTTATTTATTTATTTTGTTTTTATTAATCAATTTATTGGGGCTCATACAATTCATCACAATACATAGATCAATTGTGTAAAGCACATCTATACATTTGTTGCCCTCATCATTCCCAAAATTCTCTTGCCTCTTGGGTTCCCGGAATCCGCTCATTTTCCTTCCCTTCCTCCTCCCCTTTCCCCCATGCACCCTTAATAATTTATAAATTATTATTGTATCTTATATTACACTGTCCGGCGCCTCCCCTCACCCACCCCGCTGCTGCCCGTCCCCCAGAGAGGAGGCCATATGTGGCTCCCTGTGATCCATTCCCCCTTACTACCTCCCCTTTGGAGTTCTTTATTTGTTTAATTTTTAGCAACACAAAATGCAACTATGCACATGGACTTCTCTAGATGGAATGTTTAGAAATAAAATTGACTGCATCTGTAAGAAGAGGCAATGGAAAAGCTCAATATCAGCAGCTAAAAACTGGCCAGGGGGTTACAGTGGAATAGACTATCAATTGCTCATACGTAAGTTCAGGTTGAAATGGAAGACATTTAAACAAGTCCACGAGAGCCAACCTACTATCTTGGGTAAATCTCACCTGAATTTTGAGAACAGCTCAAGAAGAAAATCGATGCGTTGAACACTAATGACACAAGAACGGTTGAGCAGTGGGAAACCATCAAGACAGCATACACAAAGACAGCAAAAGGCCATTATAAATAAAGACAAGAGAGAACACAAATATCAAGACGCCAATTTTCTATTTTTACTGCTCCTTCTCAATCACACTTCGAGTGCTGTTCAACCTGCGGGGCCCACTCTCTGGTGACAGCAATGACAATGCTCTGTTTCTATTCATGAGGTTTGCAGTATCTGGCAATGTTTCAATTCTGTCCACAAGGTTTTCAGGGGCCAAATCCTCTGAACTGGAATGCTTATTCCTTCTTCATCATCTGTCCTTAGTCTGGAAACTGCTGAAATCTGTTCCCATTGGGTGAAATACCAGGGTCACATCTTGCAGCATCCCAGCAACACACAATCCCCCACAGTATGACAAGCAGATAGACAAGTGGTGCTCGTTACATAACAGCAGAGTTGCAAAGCAAAAATCAAGCAGCTAGAGGTCAAGTAGATCCACTAGGCTATTAATTTTAATTATTATGAGTCCACCTTAAAGTAATTACTCAAACAGTCTTTATTTATTTTTTCATGTCTTTAACCAAAGATCCCAGATGAGCTTTACCTGCTTTCGCGGTCATCATTTTCTGGTATCAGTTATGAATTAAAAAAAATTAATTTACATTAAAATTTTGGTTATTAGGCCCTATTATAGGCATACAATAAATGTATGATGAAAGCATTAGTATCATGAAATCATTAGAACAAGAACCATTTAACACCTGGGGTAACAAAATGGTAAAGTTACCTTAGCAGCTTACCAGAAATTCAGCTGGGTTTGTCACCTCGTCCCCATCTTCTGCTAGATGGATCAAGATAGCAAAGGAGCAGTTGGCTGACAGAAAGCAGAAATCCGCCTGGTGTTAAAAAGAGTAGGCCAAGCCCCTTCCCCCAGTGCATGTTCTTTTCTCTTTCTCCTCCACGTACAGATAGCAATACATTTTCCTATTTTACCTAAACTCCACCACTTACGATAAAGGAGATAGAGCACCTTTTCAGGTGCCCTGAAGTTTATTTCCATCTATTAGTCATTTAATTATGATAACAGAGAAAACAGAGACTGTCATTTGCCCTCAACTCCCTACACTCTTTAATTTATTAATTTTAAATCTCTTGTTGATGACATCCCTCTATAAAAACTATTGGGGGGAAAAAAACTATTGGGAGTTTTGCTTAAAACTTCTTATTTCTTATATCACATCTCTGAGTCAGATAAAATTTCTAGGGTAGTTCTTAGATAACTACATTTTAAAGAACTTTTAAAGGTAATTGTGAGGTGCTCTGGAAGACAAGACTCATTACTCCGTGGTGACAATATTTCAGATACTTACCAAAATTTTATCATGCACACAAATTTATATGGGGCCCATATCTCTGGGAAATGTATGAGCTAGGTGAGATGTTGGGGGAAATGGTGATTTGTTAAAGGTAGGAACAATGGAGCAATGGAATTATGAAAGTTGAGTAGTGCAATTATTTAGTCACTCATCCATCTAGCCATCCATTTATCCATCCATCCATCCGTCCATCTATCCACCCACCCATCCATCCGCCATCCAGCCATCCAATCTGTGAATTCTATAAATTGTTTGCTAGAAACTCTTGGGTGAGTTTTATTTGGTGAAGTTTTTTGTTGGCATCCATTTATGTGTCCAGGTTGCAGACTACTCTAGTGATTAGGCTAGGAAATGCAGCTAGGAGATAAAACCAGAACAAACCAGCGAGCTCACCACCATGTTAATTCTTTTAGTGTGGAGCTCTCTAGTCGGTCTGCCAGCCTTCTTTTCTATTCCCCGCCCTCACCGCTATCTCCAGAGGCATAGTGGTTACACATTGAGCTTCAAACCACAAAGGTTCAAAACCGCTAGCAGCTTCTTCAGAGAAAGAGGAGGCTTTCTATTCCCATAAAGAGTTACAGTCTCAGAAACCCATAGTGCAGTTTCACCCTGGTCGATAGGGTTACTGAGTTGGTATTGACGCGATGGCAGTGAGTTTGTTTGTTTGTTTTTTGGTTACTTTTTGTGGTCTTCTGGTAGTTGCAATATATTTTTCCTAGGTGGTGTGTGCTTGATGAATCTTGTTTGGAAGTCCCGGCTACATTCTGTAGCAGTGCATGAGGTCAAGAATTGTACTTCATGCCAAGAGCTGTGACGTTTGGTTTTGGTTTCTGAGAAATAACCCTTGGGATAATGAGAGATCCTGGGTCGGGGATTTCCAGGGCCTGGCTAAAAATTAGTACTGGTAAGTGGATGTTGACCGGTCCAGCAAAGACTCACCTTAGATGCCAATATCAAACTCTTTTCAGGGAGCAGGATTTAGCCTATAATGCAGGACTGGCCACTAAAAGCCTTGAATGTAAAGATGTGGAGAGCTTCCTGACTAGTGAACAAAGGGAAACGTGTCCTTTATGGCATGTGAAGCTCCAGGTGGGAAGCTTTCCTAGACCTCACCAATATGCTTCTTATGAGGATCTTCATTTGTGTTATTTTACTTTAATAAATCTATAATCATAAGTATTGTACCCTTGCAATGTTGTTAGTAAGTCCATTGTATCATAGAGCCCAATGAAGAAAGGGGAACCAGCAGGTAAAAGGTAGGATGCCATGTGGACGCCCAAAGTTGTGGCTACTATCTACCGATTTTGTAGTTAAAGAATTTTAATCTGTGAGATTTACCCCAGCTCTTAGTGTCCAAGAGAAATGTCAGAAATGAATAGGAAGGAATGTGGTGTCTGGATAAATTTCTGCATCTTGGGGATTGAATCTACATTGATTCTTATCCACAAAGCTTTCCATGAACAATACTATATCAAACTCTATTAATAGGTCTGTGGGATGTGAATGTCTAACCTATCATCTTCAGAAATGGTGAAAAAATTTTAATTGTCAAAAATAGAAGTGACCTATCAACTCAAGCATTTAGTAAAATAAGTTAAATACCAATATGATGCTGTAAGTTTGTAAATGTAGGGATATCACTTAAATGTACCTCATTTTCCTGAGTTATGCTCTTCGGGTTTTTAACAAAATAGTTTAAACACATGGAAAGTACAACTTTTCTTTTATGAATTTAGAATTTTATGGTTGAAGAATGACAACTCTTCCCTTTGAGGGGCTATTAGTCAACGGGCCTTATTTATCTCTAGACAAGGAACAGACATGCAACCCAAGCACGGCCAATTGCAAGCTGTCTGCCAAGATTTAAATCATGAGAAGGGAGACAAAATATGAATTAAGGGCGCAGAAGATCCCCATGTCAGTCAGCCTCAGCCAGAAGGCACTCAGTTCCACTTCTAGGGGTCAACAAGCCCTGCTTCCCCAATTAAGTGCGCAGAGGCACCCCACTCCACAAGGCAGCTAGCTGAACAAAAGCACTCAGTGTCTTTGCTCTGTATGTGGGAAATTCCCTCACTCTGTTCCATGCTCTGGCTCCTGGTCCTGCTGCTGTTCCTCTGATGTTATAGCTGTCTCTGGATCCAGGAGGTTCACTGCACAGGAATCTCTGGCTCAGAGGATGAGTTCCTCACCTGGCTTTTGCTGGTAATGAGATCCCTTCTCCTGCTTCTGAGAGGTCCCATTTTACACACAGCAGGATGGCACTCCAGGGAATCGGTTCATAATGACTCCAGTGGAAACTATCAGTTATTTTTCCACCTTCTTCTCAGACCTATGCATCAAAAGGTAGTTAGGCAGAAGTTAGAGATTTTGGCTTGAAAAACCACATTAAATAATTCACTGTCCGTGCAGGTGAAACTAACAACACACAGTTCCTCCTTTAAAATTTCCATGTATGCATTAGTTTTATTACTCACCTTAATCTAGTGTGGAGTCCTCAAATCATCTTCTAATTAATTCCCTTTCTTGCTTAGTAAGAATGAGTTTCTGTAGATTATAGCTCAAGAACCCTAATTGACACATTCATTAATTTGTTCTCTCTCAATGGAAGGTAGATTTATTTGTGGTGAAAGAATACCTACTGGTTGAATCTTAGCATGCCCATCAAAATGCATAAACTGTACCAAGGACTGGGTAGGTGTTGTTAAAACAGAATCTTTTGAAGTTTCCAGTTAGCTTCTGTTCCTTCACCTTTAGGCCCAACTTAGTTACATGGTGGTTAATCACATGCACTGATTCAGTTTTAAATAGATACAAATGGGAAACAAATTGAAAATACAAGTTAAAGAGGTACAGGTGAATGTTATCACATAAATAGTATTTGGTTTTCTGAAATTACAATGCTGACACTCCTGAATGATCTCTGATCCCACTGTATTATGATGTGACAGATGCATATTCGTTATTGATGTTCGCTGTGGCTTCCTTGTCATCTTTAATAACAAAGCAAGTGAACAGATTAAATTGAAATGATTTATTCTCTGTGAATGCCTGAGTCAAAACCTGCTGTCATAGTAACAGGTTGGCACTTTTCCACAAGGAGGTTATTATACAATAGGGTGGTACAGCTAGCAAGCCCCTTCTGTCCTATTATGTCATTGACACAGTAGTGTATATTTCTCTATAGCAATTGATGGAGCAGCCCTTTGTGATTACTTACATCAAGTTTTAAAAGTATGCCGATTATATTTCAAAATAAAAAAAGTGGCCATGTTATGAGCATGCTTGAATTTTTGCAACTAAATGTAGCAACTTAACCAGCACCCAGATCAAGAATTAGCAGAACAGTGTCGGTACTGACTATAGCAGCTGCCTCATTTCTTGGCCATGTCATAACGCCACACCTTGGGGAACCACTACCCTAACTTTTATCACTACGGATTCATCAATTAATTTGATTCAATTATAAGAACATGAACAACTATGTTTTTAAAATAGTCAAGTGAAATATACATTCCTAATTTTATTCAGTGCTTTCTAGTCTGCTTCAATTCATAGCAACCCTATGTGCAAGTGAATGAAGTAAACACTTCCTGCTTCTACACCATCTTCAGAATGGTTTGGGTCTATTGATGCCGTCCCTTTGTTAATCCATCTTATATTGAGGGACTTCCTCTTTTTTGCTGACCCTCTACTTTACCAACTGTGCTAGGCTGGGCTGTCTAAAGAAATAAAGCCAGTGACATGCTTATATGTATAAGAAAGAATTTTATCAATAAGTAATTTTACATCTTGAAGGCTTCCCAGCTCAGTCCAACTCAAGCAAGTCCTTGATGCTAGCTGCAGCCCTCTGCAGACTCATGCAGCTCATGATGCAAAAAGGTGAAGCAGGAAGCCGGGAGATTCACAGGTCAGTGGGTGCAGAGTTGCATGGACCCAAAGTCAGCAGACATGTGGGGCCACCCCTAGAGGCAGACCCAGAGTCCCAGCGAGGAGGAAGGCCAAGGATCACAGAGAGAGAATTTCTCACTCTCTCTATTATAAAAGGGCCACCCCCAAGGAAGCATCACACAAGTTCAAGTTCACATAAAATATAACTGCCACATAAAGCATGATATCCTTTTCCAGGGACTGGCCTTTCCTGATAACATGTCCAAAGCACGCGAGTTGAAGTCTCATCATTCTCACTGCCAAGGATATTTCTGGTTCTATTTATTTCAAGTAGATTTCCTTGTTCTTCTGGCAGTCTAGGACTTCCAGTATTCTTTCTGGCTCTTTAATTCAAATGTATCAATTTTTGTCCTGTCATCCTTATTTGCTGTTCAGCTTTCAAATGCATATGAAGGGATTGCAGACACCACGGCTTAGTCAGGCACACCTTAGTCATCCAAGTGGCATCTCTGCTCTTTAACACTTTGTAGTGAATTTGCCCGGTGTGATAGATTCTTGGATTTCTTCACCGTGACTTCCCAAGGATGGTGAGAGTTGGTTTCACCTATTTGGACATGTTGTTATAAGTGTCTTTGTAAGGATCAGTCCCTGTAAAGGGACATCGTGCTTGGTCAAGTAGAGGGTGCACTGAAAGAGGAATGTCCTCAGTGAGGTGGAGTCACATAGTGGGTGCAAGAATGGGCACACGCATAGGAACGATTGTGGGGATGGGGTGGGGCTTGGCAATATTTTGTTCTGTTGTACATGGGGTCATCAAGGGGTGAAACTGACCCAACAGCACCACTTCCCTGAGCATTGACTAGGGATGCAGGTAAAACGAAATCCGTGAGAACTTTGATCTTTCCTCCACTTAACTGTACATTATCTGTTGATCCAATTGTGATGCTCTTTGTATTATTTACATTGAATTGGAATCCTTACTAAAAACTGCGTTCATTGATATTCATGTGCTTCAAGCATTTCTTTGCTTTTAGCAAGCAGTCAAGCCATCTGCACATTACAGATTGTTAATGAGCCATCCCTCAATTCTGATAGTTCTTCATATAGTCAAAATTCACAATATTATTATTTATAGCAGTATGTAGTTATTTAGTATAACTCACTGCCATCGAGTTGGATCCAATGCAAAGCAACCCTATTGTACAAGGTAGAACTCTCCATGAGGGTTTCTGAGATTGTAACTTTTTATGGGAGCAGAAAGTCTTATCTTTCTCCCATTTTCTTAGTATATCAATGGAATAAGAATGTTGAAGTGGTACAAACCTGCACACTTTTCATCATTAAAACCCTGCAGTAGCTCCTTGTTTGTTAGAATGACTATTGTTTCTGTATAGCTCCTTCCTGAGTACAATGAAATGTACTCTAACTCATTGTTAGAATGACTATTGTTTCTGTACAGCTCCTTCCTGAGTACAATGAAATGTTCTGGAATTTCCATTCTTCTTAATGTTATTCAGTTTGTTATTATCCACAGAGTCAAACTCCTTTGCATAGTGAACAAGAATAAGTAAATGTCTTTTGTATATTCTCTGCTTTCAGCCAAGATCCACGGGATGTCGGCAATAATAGATCATTTCCTGATTCTGTCAGAGTAACCATCTTCTGACAATATCCTGGGTCTGTAGGTGGAATTCGATGGTAATGATAATATAAAGATTATAGTAAAGTCATAGAGCGGTGGTTCTCAACCTTCCTTATGTTGTGACCCTTTAATACAGTTCCTCATGTTGTGGTGACCCCCCCAATCATAAAATTATATTCTTTGCTACTTCATAACTCTAATTTTTCTACTGTTATGAATCAGGTGACCCCTGTGAAAGGTTCATTCGAGCCCCAAAGGGTCACAACCCACAGGTTGAGAACTGCTGCCATAGAGGATAAGAGAAGGTAGCAGAGAAGATAAAATAAAGGAGTCAGACACATTTCATGGTAGCATGCTCACCGCTACCCTCTTGGTTGTTCACATGGAGGTGGGTAATGAGAGGAGGAGACAGAGGCAGAACAATATATTTCTAACCAATCTTCTATATACTTAGGGGCATGCAAGTCCCCCTGATTACAGGTAACCACATACGTCAAAGGAAGGGGTGGTACCATAGCCAATACAGCAATGGGAGGGAGATGATCTAGGGGTGTACACGCAATAGGAAGAGGAAGGGCTAGGGGTACACATGTGACAAGATGGACCGACCCTAGACTCAAGATGACAACCTGACCTTGGTAGTCCTTGATTTGGCTAGACTCATTCTGAGCGCTCCTTCAGGAAAGCAAATCCACAATCTTTATCAACAGGGGGTGAGCCCCACCTAAGGTGGGATAGACAGTGGAGTCTGATTGCTCTGTGGCTGAATGTCCTCAGGGAGAATACCTCCAAGCAGCTGACCTCCCACCATGCTAGCAGCTTAGGTTTGGCATGTATTTGGGACAGACCATCTGGGGAAAGTCCTTTCTCATACCATATGAACCCAGTTTGACTTTCTATCAGTTCCGTGTTTTACTGTTGAAGCCCTTGTAAAACTATCCTTATTGTTGTTAGTTGCCATTAATTCTGCTCTGACTCATAGCAACCCTACACACAGCATAACCAAACAGTGCCAGCCCCACCACCACCTTCATAATTTTTCCTATGCTTGAATGCATTGTTGCAGCCAAGGAGTGAATCAATACATTACATTGAGGCCCCTTCTCTTTTTCACTCCACTTTACCAAGCATAATGTCCTTCTCCAAGGACATAAACTTGCTTGCTGAAACTATCCTTAGCAACATTTTACTTGCATGTGATATTAGTGATATTGTTTGATAATTTCTGCATTCTGTAGGGGGATTTTTCATTGCAATGAGTATAAAGATGGATCTCTTCCAGTTGGTTAGCCAGGTAACTGTCTTAAAAATTTCTTTGGCAGAACTAGTGGATTGCGTCCAGAGCTGCATCTTTTTGTTGAAATATTTTAATTAGTATTCTGTAAGTTCCTGGAGACTTGTTTTTTGCTAATGCCTTCACTGTAGCTTGCAGTTGTTTCTTTAATACCATTGATTATTGATTATATGCTACCATTTGAAATGCATTGAAGGTGGATCGTCTTTTTAATACAGTGACTCTTAGTATTCTTTCTCTCTTCTGTTGATGTTTCCTGCATCATTCCAGGCATCATTCAATGACTTTCCCTTATAATCATTAAGTATTTCTACTCTTTACTTGAATTTGTTCTTCATTTCTTTTTTGTTAGTTTGTTTTAAATCATTTTATTGGGGGCTCTTACAGCTCTTATAACAATCCGTACATCCATTGTATCAAGCACACTAGTACATATGCTGCCATCATCCTTTTCAAAACATTTTCTTTCTGCTTGAGCCCTTGTTATCTTCTTCCTGACCCCCTAACTCCCACCATCGTGAATCCTTGATAAACTATATTATTGTTATTAGTTTCAGATCTTACACCATCCGCTGTCTCCCTTTTCTCACGTATTTGTTCTTCATCCTCCCTGGGGTGTGCTGGGGGTGGGGGTTAAACATCCATCATTGTGATCAGTTCTCCCTTTCTCCCCTTTCTCCCTACATCTTCCCTCTACCCTCATGTGTTAGTCTGTGTACATTAGAGAAACAAATCCACAGAAACTCATATGTATAAGAGAGAGTTTTATATAAAGGGTAAGCGGACATCAAGAAATCATCCAAACCCAGTGCTACCCAAGCCCACAAGTCCAGGATTAGCCCATATGTTCAAGACCAATCCACAAAGTCCTCCTCCATCTCACAAAACAGACACTATGATGCTGACTGCAGGAGGAAAGCCAAGTCAGTGAATGTGTAAGCATCTCAGCACTGGCAGGGGTCTCCACATGACTGCTCCAGCACCCAGGGCTGCATCAGGGTAGGTCCATGTGGCTTCTTCTCTGAGATGTCTTGCAGGAAGTGAGCCTTGCCAGCTGAAGCAGGGAACTGGCTAAGGCAGCTGCACCCTGGTCTGACTATCACAAAGCAAGAGACCGAGAGTTCGAAAAGCGAGGCTCACTGAGCCATTTATCCCTCTGCCCTTCAATTAACCCCACATGTATTTATCGGCCAGGTTGGCACAATAAACAACTACCTCAATCCACCCCTTGTCAACTTGACATGTGTACATAATTCTTTAGCCTCACAACTGCAATTAAATAACACCTACACCTTCATCCTATAGTCCTGTGAATATGTTCCCCCACTTTTGAAAGCTTGTAAGCCAACCATTTCAGGTATCCAATTTCCATACTGCCCACTTACAAAAACCCAGTGCTCTGAGGAGACGATCATGTTTTTCGACATGAAGAATTTTCATTCCAATATTATGGTACGAGGAGTGGGGTACTGGAGAAACAAATCATAAAATGGAGAGTAAATGTTTGTTTGACCTCTCCCTCATGGTTGTTTTTCTTCTTTGTGTAGCCAGAGGTGAGATAAAGCCACATTGTTTACTCGGTTGTTTTCTGGGAAAAACATGGGAAGTATGAAAATAGAAATTTTGTAAGCCCACTTACTTTCAGTCATTAAAATTTGATCGTTAGATGGGTTTAGGACACGCCTGCAAAGAAAGTTTTGAAAAGATATGCCCCACCCAGTGCTTTGGAGTACTCAGGAACCAGTAGTCTTTGTCAAAAGCTGGAAAAAATCTGGAACCATGAAGAAAACTCCTCTTAGGACTAAATGTTAAAGGGAGCCTGTAAGCAAGCTAAAATGCTTGCTAGGTGTCCACCTGGATCTACTTGTTGAGTGGAAGTGGGAGAAATGCAGTCATAAAGAGAAAGGTTGAGTTTGGCCACTGACACCTGTGGACTTTGTTTATAGGAAAAAAAGGAGAAGATGAGAGTGTGTTGACTGGTCTAAAGTTCATGACCTAGCACGAGGGGACTAGGCTTGTTAAGTATTGGTGAAAACCCATGGTCTAGAGGCAAGGTGACCAGTGGGCACCCTGTGGAGGCTGAGTGAGGCATCCCACATTGAGTTGACGAGAACGTGACCAGCTGGAGACTTTTGAGCCTGTGAACTGGTGCATATTGTTGCTAACTTTATGGAAGGCCTGTCAGATTTGACTTTGCTTATGGATACAGACTTCACAAGGTTCCAACTGGAATGAAGATTCTTCATGTCGAAAAACATGATTGTCTCCTCAGAGCACGGGGTTTTTGTAAGTGGGCAGTATAGAAATTGGATACATCAAATTGGGGGGATAACGGCATGAAGTGGTTGGCTGACAAACATTCATAGATGGGGGAACATATTCACAGGCCTATAGGATTAAGGTGTAGGTGTTACTTAATTGCAATTGTGAGGCTAAATAATTATGTACACATGCCAAGTTGTCAAGGGGTGGATTGAGGTAGTTTATTGTGCCAACCTAGCTGATAAACACATGTGGGGTTAATTGAAGGGCAGAGGGATAAATGGCTCAGTGAGCCTCACCTTTCGGGGTCTCAGGTCTCTTGCTTTGTGATGGTCAGACCAGGGTGCAGCTGCCTTAGCCAGTTCCCTGCTTCAGCTGGCAAGGCTATCCCAGAGGAGAAGCCACATGGACCTACCCCGATGCAGCCCTGGGTGCTGGGGCAGTCGTGTGGAGACCCCTGCCATTGCTGAGATGATTATGGGTTCAGTGCACCTTGCCTTCCTTCAGTACCATTGGTTTTTGACCCTATGCTTCATCTTGAAATGGATGAATGTGAACCAGCTATCTTTCGTAAGGGGACTCTGGGCATCCTGTTCATCTTTTTTTGATGCTTCTTTAACTGTTCGATATTTTTCCCATAAAATATTTCATAATGCAATTTGAAGCTTGAAATTTTCTTCAGTTTTTCCACCTTAATATATGCTGAGTATGTGATTCCTTTTGATTTTCTACCTACAAGCCTTTTAATATTTCACTATGATACCTTACATTTGTCTTCTCGAGCTGCATTTTAAAATTTTCTATTCAGCTCTTTTATTTCATCATGTTTTCCATTTGTTTTATCTGTCTATGATCAAAAACAAGGTTGCATCACTTCTGACATTCATTCTGCTCATTTCTTTCTTTCCTATATTTTTCATGACCTTTTGTTTCCTTGAGGAGCTCTGGTGGCTTAGTAATTATACATTGGGCTACTAAACGCAAGGTTTGCAGTTCAAAACCACTAGTTCTGCTGGAGAAAGGCTGGGTTTTCCATTCCCATAAAGAGTTACAGTTTCAGAATTTACAAAATGAGTTCAAACACAAAAATTATATGGATGGTGCAGGACTAGGGTGGGTGGTATTTGGACTTTTTTTCTGTCCTATAGGGTTGCTGTGAAACGTCATTTGCCTCACTGGCAGTGAGTTTGGTTTGGTTTGCTTTGCTTTCTTCATGTATAATGTTCTTCTTGTTATCCCACAGCTCATTTATTGGGTCTTCTGTCGTTAGTGTTCAATATGTCATCTGGAGGTGTTCTCCAAATTAAGTAAGATCTACTCCGGGTCATATTTTGGTTCTTGTTGACTTGTTTGAATTTTCTTCAACTTCATTGTGAACTTATTTTT
>NW_022111373.1:15278729-15279729 GCF_000313985.2 Echinops telfairi
AGGTGGGTGTACATATGTAAATATATTTATATATGAGGATAGGGAAATAGATCTATGTGCATATATTTATAGGTTTAGTATTAAGGTAGAAGAAGGACATTGGGCCTCCACTCAAGTACTTCCTCAATGCAAGAATACTTTGTTCTATTAAACTGGAATTTCATGAGGCTCACCTTCCCAACACGATTACTGAAGACAAAGCAGGTGCATTGCAAATGCGATAAAGAAAGCTGATGGTCCTCGGCTATCAAAAGATATAGCATCTGGGGGCTTAAATGCTTGAAGGTAAACAAACGGCCATCTAGTTCAGAAGCAACAAAGCAAACATTGTGAACTTATTTATGTGCAAGCTATCACTTGCTCTCTCTCTAGAAAGCGCCCCAATAAAATTATCTTCAAATAAATAGACAAAACTCCAAACCCACTGCCATCTGACCCACTGTGCATTTCTAAGAGTGTAACTGTTTACTGGAGCAGAGATCCCCGTCTTTCTCCTGCAGAGCTGCTGGGGCTTTGAACTGCCAACCATGTAGTTCCAAGCCCAACTTGTAACCACTACACTGCCTGGGATCCTGCTCCATATATATAGTTACTGTTCATGTTGCTAGGAAAAAAAAAGGTATTTGCAATGAAACTGTTGGTCTGGCCAAATTCTTTCTTGGAATCTCCAGCTTTGTTTCCATCATCAAAACCTTATTTTCCTAATACTGGTCCTTCACTCTACAAATTTTACATTCCAATCAACAATCATTATTAATGTATTTTTATTGCTGTAAGATAGCCAAGAGGCGCCAGAAACCAAATCAGTCGAATTAGAACAAACAGGCTTTATTAGGGAGAAAAAAACCCCAGCCTGGGCAAAGTCCCACAGTCCACAATGTCCGGGCTGGGGGAGTCGCATTGCAGGCTACAGCGCTGCTGCTTATATATGGACAGGTATGTCCGGGTTTCTGGAATGTAAGGTGTCTTCTTGGTTCCGGGTGTATTCGTGCTGGGTGCA
>NW_022111373.1:15279829-15284718 GCF_000313985.2 Echinops telfairi
GTGCCGGGTGCAGAGCAGTGGGTCGAGAACAAAGTGGGCCATTAGCCAGTTCTGGTCAGCTCCGCAGGTGTGTGTGGGAGATTCAAGGCCACTTGCTTCTAGCTGTTTCAGCTAGTTCTGGTCAGCTCCCCACGGGTAGGGAAGACTCAAGGTCACTTGTTGCTAGAAGCCGCCTGGTATTGATCTGGCCGTACAATTGCATGTTTGATAAATTTCAAACTGAAGAAGTTGGTAGAATTCTTTAATTTCTTCACAACTTTGTTATGTAAACATGATTGATGGTTGTGTTAATTCATCTCCCTTATAGGTATATAAATATTGTACTTCACATGCAGCATTGTACATTAGATAGATCTTGGGATGTTCTTTCTGATGATGAATGAAACACCATTCCTCTTAAACTTATTATTCCTGTCATAGTAAACCACATATCTGATTGTTTCTAAATGGCCAACATCAGTCCCTTGCCATTCCCTAATGCCTAGGATATCAATCTTTATGCATTCATTATCACATTTGAAAAATTCCAATATTCCTAGGTTAATGCTTTAATATCCCGTGTTCCAATCATGGGTGTCTGCAGTTGCTTCTTCTCATTTTCAGACATGCCACATCAACAGGTGAAAGCTGTGAAAGCTTGATTCCATCGACATTATTAAGATCGACTCTACATTGAGGATGCAGTTCTCCTCCAGTCCTATTTGAAGTTCTTTAAACCTGTGAGCTTATCTTCTGGCACTATCTCACACAAGGTTTGATGCTACTCATAATCTTCAGTGGCTCGATTTTCAGAAGTAGGTTGCCATTTCTTTCTCTCTAGTCTGTTCTTATTCTGGGAGCTCTGAGCAAACCTGCTTATCACTGGTCACCTGTTGTTATTTGAAATACTGATTATAGTTGTAGGTGGGTGGCCAGCCTCCACCACTAATCATGGGTTTGATAGGAACAATTGTATGGTTGATATATATATCATATTAAAGTCATCAATAGCATGAGAGATAGAAGAGAGAGTCAAACAATGGAGTCAGACACATTTCATGGTAGCATGCTCACCTCAGCCCCGCTTGGTGGTCCATGTGGAGAGAGGAGGAAGGGAAGGAGAACAGGGGAAAGGGAGGAGAGGGAGCAGATGAGAGGTCAAGGGAGGAGCTGAGAGAGAGATCTCTCTATTGCTAACCCAGGCCGATATAGCTTTGGGGGCAGTGCAAGCCCACTAATTACAGATAAAGACATAGGTCACAGGAAGGGGTTGCACTATGGGTTATACAGCAATGAGAGGGGGACAATATAGGGGTATACATGCAACAGGAAGAGGAGGGATAGGGAGTCTACATGTGACAAGATGGGCAGATCCTAGATTCAGGATGGCAGCTTAACTGAGCTGGTTTGACCTGTTCTCTGGATATCCATAGGAACCATTATCAGTAGGGTGTAAACCCCACCTATAGGAACCAAGCTAATGGTCGGAAGCCTTAGCCCATTGTCCCCAGCAGCAGGGAGCAGGGCCTACCTTAGTCTGGTGACTGATTGCCTTCCGGGCGGATGTCTGTAAGCATCTGACCTCCCCCCACAACTGATGGCATAGCTTCCAGCATCCCCACAGTATGATCAACTAATAGAACAAGTGGGGGTGAATCTCCTAGGACACAGCAATACCCCTGAGACATTTCCTGCCAAAGAAATAAAAAGTTACCACCAGAGGAAAGCTTGGACATGAATAGTTAGACCATCTTGTTCACAAATAGGTCCAAACTAGATACCAATCATGTGTCCATCAAGTAATGAGTGAGTAACAAATTGTGATATACTCACACAATGGAAACTATATAACAATAATAGTAAAGAACTATGGATTTATGCAACAACATGCTTGTACCTTGAAAACCCTATCTTATACAAAAGAAACAAGAGACAAAAGAGTACATCCTGTATGATTTTATTTATATGAAATTCTATGAGAGAAAAACAAATCTATGTTAAAGAAATCAGAAAGTAGTTGTCTGAGAGTGGGATAGTTATTTAAATGGAAAGGAACATTTCTGGGGTAATACTTTTCCCTTATAATTGTGTGTGTGTGTGTGTGTGTGTGTGTGTGTGTATGTGTGTGTGTGTGACTTAAGGAGCAACCAGTCTAGGTTTCATGATAGACTGCTAACCATGAGGTCAATAGCTGATGCCATACAACATTGTACCAAGGTCACCTACAACCAACAGATACTCCTACAAGGGTGATAAGTGAACTTTAGTGGAAATTCAAGTCAAGATGGAAATTCAAGCCAAATTTGTGTTTCTGAGAAGGCAATTACACCTCTGTTGTTGGGGAAATGGGCTGGAGCAACTTATGATCTGTGAAAAAAAGCACTTGAAAATTATTATGTAGAATTCAAAGGGAAGACGTGCCCTGTACTGTGTTCATAATTGGATACTTTTCTCCCATTTTCTATCCAGCACTTGATGATCACGGCTTTATGCTATAGAGTACAGGGACTTTGCACTGTAGCCTTCAAAGGCAGCAACAATCTTCATAGGCTGTACTAGAAGGATTAGATGTGGAAACCCCACGAAGTGAACTGGGCTTTACACTAAACTCACCTGTAGCAGATTTTAGGAACTGGCATACTCCCTTGGACTTAAGGCTGAAGCAGCCTAGTGTGAGAAGAAGCACATGACTGCTATCTCAAGGTTAAATAATTGGTGGTCATTGGATTTTTGTTCAGATAGGTTGCTTTGAGAGTGCCCCCAACAATGGTGACCCGGGACTACCATATATTTCCTATTTTAATGCTCTCTTTGCTTTTTAAAATAACATGTATTAGTCTGGCAGCCACGGTTCTGCCTTTATGAATGTTTTATTGAAAATTCTTCCATATCACCAACCCTGTTGTTCCTATAAATAATGTCCAGTCACTTATAATTTTAGTCTGTACAACTCATGTTTTGCTGTCTGAACTATTCATGTATTGCTGTCTGGAAAGCTGGCCTATGCATATATAATTTTCTTTTCTAAATAATGTTTTAAATTGAATGCCATTGGCTAAATTAATGACACTATTAGTAGAATTACCTTATATCCCATGAGGATAAGTTTTACTGTTCTCTATCATCAAATAAAAACAAAGTCCCTAGAGTGAATCAGAGCAGATGTCCAATGAAAGAGGTCCCAGAACTACCATATATTTACTATCTTCATCCCCTCCTTGCGTTGATATGACATGTATTAATTTGATAGGCAAGGACATGGCCTTGTAAGGAATGTTATGTAAAAATTTCCCCTAGTAGCAACTCCCATGCCCAATGTAAACAGAGTTCAATCATCAAGAATTAAATCTGTACAAAGCAACAACTCATGGATTGCAGTTTGAAGTTGGACTATGTTTGCATAAACTCCTTTTCTCAACAGTCTCTTAAATTCTATGCCATTGAAAACCTTGTGGATGTTATCAATAGGGGATGGTTGATCACAGACTGCTAAAGTAAACCAGAGTCATGCATTACCTGTGGACAAGGAGATGGATTCGGCGCTCCCACTTAATTCTAGCCCTAATCCAAGAATAGTTCGTTCTTATGACAGGGCCCTGCTCAATACTCACCTTCATGAAATGATCACTGAGGATATGAGTGCTGCTCCAAAGTGTGGTTAAAAAAGCCGATATGCCTGGATAGCATTTGGAGTTTTGTCTGGGGTCTTACAGGTTTGTATTTAAACAAGCAGCCATCTAAGTGAGGGGTCAACTAAGCCCCAAAAGGAGAAGCACACCAACCAGTTTGATTCAAAGATGACAATAACAACATCCAAATATGATGAAGGGAACGGTATTGGAGCTTAAATTTTGAACACCCAATTTGTAGAAGGTTATGGAGGACAATGAAAGCCAAAACCCCACCCATAAAGTACCTAGTCAGATTAAGCCTCCAGCAGATCCCCCGGGCCACAGTTGAGGGACATGAGCAGCTCTGCTATCAGACAGAAATGACTGTCAACTTGATGATGGTAGATGGAACTGTGATATAATATGATACCTGGTCCCTTGACCTCCCTCTTGACCCATCCTGAATTTGCCCTAGGTTTAAATATTTCTTGCTTGTTCCATGATAGTAGTTTTCTCTCTGGCATATTTTAATATTGACGATGGTCTTTTCTTTCTTCCTCTATATTTTTAATTTACTTATTTATTCTGTTTAGTTTAGTTTTTGCATTTTTATTGTTTTTGTTATGCTTCCCAGCCTATGAAACACAGAAAGAGAGGATTTATAGAGACAATAACTGATGCAGTGATTTATTTGGGATGGTGGGAGGGGAGTTAGTGGGAAATAGGGAGAAAATAATGAATTGGGAGGGGGAAGGGTGGGCTAGAACTAATTGTGGTGAAGTGTATACAATTTTTAAAAAGTGACTTAACTATAAAAAAATAAATAACATATGTACGTCTAACTAAGAATTGAAGCAAATAATTCCTAACAAAAAGGAAACAAATTTCACTCCACCAATTGATTATTAAGACATCTACCTATGCTCCATCTTCCGAATGTCATTTTGAACTTTCATTTTGATACTTTCCAATTACAAATCATTGAGTCTGAATAAAACACTTATTTTATAGAGGAAAAAAGTGAACTATAGACATATATAAAGCTTAGATATATGAGTGGATTTGAGGCTGAAAATTAATTTTAGCCCTAATTAATGAATTCTTATGCCATGGCCCTACTCAATACTTGTTCTCATGAAGAGACCACTCAAGGTATGGGTGCTATAGCGACTTGTGGTGAAGAAATCAGATGGTGCCTGGCTGTCAGAAAAAATAGTCTCTGGAGTATTTTAAAGGCTTCTCTTTAAAACAAGCAGCCGAGTAGGGAATCAGTGGAGAGGTCTAGGGGGCTGGTCCCAG
>NW_022111373.1:15286684-15301448 GCF_000313985.2 Echinops telfairi
GTACAAATGCGCTTTACACAACTGATGTGTGTATGGATTGTGATAACAGTTGTATGAGCCCCTAATAAAATGTTTAAAAAAAATAAAAATTAAACAAGCAGCCAACTAAGTGAGGCGCCAACTAAGGCCACATAGCAGAAGCACATCAACCTGGGTGATCCAAGAATTGTAAATAAGACGATTCAAATCCCAAAGAGGGAACAGTTAACAGTATTCAGTTTAAATTCTGAACACCCGTTTCAGAAGGTTATGGATGGTAGGCTTGTTGTTGTTGTTGTTGTCATTAGGTGCCATTGAGCCAACCCTGACCCATGGCGACCCTATACACACCAGAACACAGCATTGCTGGGCCCCGCACGAGGCTCACAATCGTTCCTTTGCCTGATCCTGTTGTCACCCCAACTGTGTCAACCTATCTCTTTGAGGGCCTCCCAAAATTCACTTTTAGGGTTCCCACAGTTTAAGCTTCCGCTGAATCCTCTTTGACCACGGTTCAGGGATGGGAATAGCCTTGCTACCAGACAGGAAAGTTGATTAAGGCAGATGTAGTTAGGTTCAAACATAACACTTTATCATTTGATTTCCCTTTTGACCCACTTTAAAGTTGTTTCAGCTTTTAATCTTTTTTGCTTTTTGATTGATTTTTTTCTGTTTTGTTTTGTCATTGTTGTTTTTGTTTGTTTGTGTTTTGTATGCCTTTCTGTATATGAAATCCAGGATAATTAAATCTACAGAAGCAGTGACTGGATTAATAACGACCTTGGGGCATGGCAGGAGAGGTAGACAGGGGGTGGGGGTGGGCAATAAGAACCTGACAACCAGTAGGAGAAATAAGAAATGTTCTGAAATTGATTGTGGTAATGCTTACACAACTCTTCTTAATATGATTGAACTATCAAAATTTTATGATATGTGAATTATATGCCAAAAAGCCTACTAGCTTATAAATGAGAAGATTTCAACAGATTTTTCTGTTGGTGGAAATAGACCCAAAGTTTATACAATGCACAGGGCTATATACTGGGTATCTTTTGGTCTAATACGGACCCCAAATCATATATTGCTTTCTGCTTGGTGGTGTTGCCTGGTCAGATACATGTTCTGATTTCTCATCAGTCAGAAATCCCCATAGAGGCAAGGATGGAGAGACTTTGTCTCACCTTCTTTAGACATGCTGTCAGGACAGACCATTCCTTAGAGAAGACATCATCCTTGGTGAAATAGAGGACCAATGAAAAAGAGGAAGGCCTTCGATGAGATGGATGGACACAGTGGCTGCAACGATGGACCCAAACATAAGAACGCTTATGAAGATGGTACAGGACGTGGCAGTAGTTCATTCTGTTGTACATAGGGCCACTATGAGTCTGACTCTACGGCATGTAACAACAACAACAACAACAACAACTCTAAACGAAGGATAAAGCAGTGGAGCCAACAATTAGGGCCATTCTTCTGGTGAGAAGTGGAGGATGTTTTCCCCTCAGATCGCAAGTTCTGTTTCATATGTTAGACGATATATTGCATATTTAAAAGATACCTGGAAGACCTAGGTTTGTTTCCTGGTCAATGCAACACAAACATAGCCTCCATTCATCTGTAAGCGGAGGCTTGTGTTGCTGTGATGCTGGCTAGGTTTCAGTGGTGCTTCCAGACTAAGATAGACTAAGACTAAGAGGAATAGCCTGAATTTATTTTTGCAAATCACTCTGGAAATCCTATGACTCACAGCCATGGCTCAATCCTGTTGTGGTGTCACCATGCGTTGAGGACAACTTGAGTGTAACTAACAACACCTATTTTAGTGCCCTGAATGGAAACACAACTGCTTTTTCATCTAGGGCTTATTCAGATGAAACAGGGAGATAAAACTCCATCTCCATCACAGAGCCTTCCTATGTGTAAAGCACAATCGAAACGCTCATGGAGTAGGCCATCATATAGTAGGAATTCAAAATATATTTTCAAATGGACTCGGTTTTCTTTGGTGGCAAGCTTTCCCTGTCATGAAATGAGCAATACAGTCTTAGAGTTTTGCTGTCTGCTAAATAACTGAACTTCCCAAATAGGAAGTGCCACTTTTCACCAGTATTTAGCACTTACTCTGTGCCAGACACTGTCCGAGGAGTTGGGAGGAGTTTTGTGAACAATATCATCTATAAAGAGAGGCAGGTTTTAATCAAATAATTATGTATATATCAAATTTCTAACAATAAGGTGTATGATGAAGAAAAATTACAAGACACGACCAGAAGTAAGTAAACTCGGTGAGGAACAAGCTTAAAAATTCCTGTAGGCAATTTTATATCATTTTCTGTATTCATTCATTTCCTCAGTCTTTCATTTATCCCTTCACTCAAAAATATTTATTTAATCTGCCCCAGGTGTGCTGAAGGTATTGTGCTAACTGTTGGGGATAAAGTTATGAACAAGAAACTCGTGGTATTTTTATGGGTTAGTAGTTTAGTTATTGGAGTGTCCAAGTGTTTTAAAGGAATGGGATTAAATATTTCCATTTCCTTTGCAGTGTCACATATTAAGGGGTGGTTGGGTCGGGGGGAAAAAATCAGGCAAATTACCTGAAGACCAAATTAAATCATCTAGCTGTTATTAGCGATGCCAATTACACAGTGCCCTTTGTGACAACACACGCACAAACCTGCCATTTAGCATCAGTGTTTGCAGGGAGAAAGGGGAGACTCCTTTGGCATTATTAAATAATGACCTGATTATTGACAAAGAAGGCAAGGGCACAGAGAAGCACATCAGCAGAATCTCCTGATCACATTAAAACTTCTTTGCAGGGAGGGATTGTCTCTGACCAGAAGACTATCATTCACCAGGCATTCCTAAAATGAGTTATATAAGACTTACGTGTTCACAAAACGTGTAATTCCTTACTTTGTTTGCAGTAAATAGAAATTATAGGTAGATTGTAAATTAACATGCTTCAAATTTAATGGCATATTTTTATAAGTGATTCTTTAAAATTCCATTTATTAAGGCTTAATTACTGTCTCTTCTATATGAGACCATTGCATACTTTGTAAATGTTTCCACGATCACATGAATTTTTAATGAACACACAATAATGGTCTTATTAATTTTAAATTAAATGCACTTGTTCACTTTTGAAAATAAAATTAAAGTGGTACTATAAATAATTCCAGAAATTGAATTTCATTTTTAAATGAAAGAGGATAGTGCTTTGGATGTTTGTAATTGTAAATACAGTTTTTTCTCCTCAAAGGTTGACAGAGCTGATGGCATAGGAGTTTACTTGTGGGTCCCATGGACACATTTAATATCAGATATCCTTTTTACTGATTGTTTACTTTTACATTTATGCAAATAGTAAGAAGCAAGCTCACTGTATTTATGTTCAATTTAGAGATGTGAGGAAACTAGTTTAGAGGTGAAGTAGCAGGTCAAGTTAATACTTCTTTAGAGAGAAACAGAACTTGAATCTGGAGTGTCTGATATCTCAGAAGTTTTGCTATTTGTTCAATAGAATAACATAGTTTGCTTCATTTGTAATTCACAATTAATTTTCAGTTAATTAGGTGGTCCATCCAAGCTGGAAATTTTCCTGGTGATCACATGTGGAACAGAATTGGCAGTAGCATAGGCAAAACGACAGTAATGGAGGATAAACATCTTTCGTGTAAAGGGAAGAACCTGTGGAATGTTGACGTTGGCTCCAACAGACCCACAAGAGGTGTGTTCAGCGGGGAAGCACACTGGTTGTTAAGCATCAGTAGTATGAGTCTGACCATGGTCAGAGTAGTTCCAAAATCGAAATAATGAAAATTGTTGTAATGAGCATTACGTGGCCTCACCTTGCTAGAGAGCTTGTTGTTAGATTTTAAATAGCATGCCAACGGGTCTGGCAACCGGAATTCCAAGGTGTGTTTTAGAGTGGTCCCTGATGTCTTGTTCTGTTTCAAGTAATCATAACCCTCTTTTGAATATTCACCTATGATGGAGATGTAACCCTTAAGACACATTTTTAAAGCTTTTCATTTTTATATTTAATCTAATTGAAATATATAGGCAAATGCTCTATTAAATCCCAAACCTCCATTTCTACACAATTACTTTCATATATTCACTTCCATTTGTATTTTATTCTAGAAATCTAGATCATCATGAAGAGAGTTCATCTTATGTTTAAGTTGTATATGCGTGCAAAGGTTTACATGTTTAACGAAGTTGCTAAAAAACTCTTTTTTTCTCCTTTCTGAGTGCGTGTAGACCACACACACATTAAATCAGTGCTACAATAAGATTTTGCCAACGAAGAGCAGCATCACAGATCATTTGTTTTGGACATCATTATTATCTTCTTTCCTTTCCTTTTCCTTCTTCTTTTCTTCTCCTCTTCATCCTCTTTCCTTTGTTCTGTTTCCTCTCTTCTTCTTCCTCTCCTCTGCCATACAACAATCTAATGTGATGAATTCCTTAAATGAGATCAGCATACAATTTCTCTTTTGTGTAGTTCACTATCTCAAGCTTTCCGAACAGTACCTCTAAGAGCAATAACTAATTTTCAAATGAATTAGTGACATTATTTAAGGAAACTTACTTAAAAAGTGAAGTATTTGAATAAGAAAGTTACAGATATCGAATCTGGAGAACCAAAGTATATTTATCTTCTCCAAATGTTCATGTTGCATTCGTGAATACATGCAATTCTTGGAAATAGACTGTATTATGTGAAACTGCACTATTTTGAGTAGGGCTTCTGTGTTGGACTTCTGTGTTGCTATGAAGCAGGACAGGGCAGTATTTTGTTCAGTTGTGCATAAAATTTCCATGAGATGAGGCCTGAGCAGATCACAGCTAACAGCAACAATTTCTTTTTGAGCAATCTATTTTTTCCTTCAGCCGGAAATTTTCTTTTTTCAAATCTGTATGATAAAATAACAGCAAACCCAGAGAGATTGGTTGTGTTTATGTTAATTTATTTGAAACATTAGCTACAACTAACCAACCAAAGCACCTTGCCAATTAGAGGATCATTTCGTAGATTGCTTTTCAAGGAACAAAGCCAACTCGGAGCCCTCATCTAGGAGAGTCGATAGGACAATTTCTTAAGTGAAATGTGAAGTCCTGGAGTTCTAAAATCAGAAATAGTTGGCACTAGGTGCTTAATTCTTATTTATTAGAAAATAAGATTGATTCTGGTGAAAATCTACATAGCAGAACATGTTCTCATTCAATAGATTCTGGACCTAATGATCAGGACCTTTCACACTGTTAGCATTTCTGTTACTTCTGCTCTAGTTGATTCATTATCGTTGGCATAGATTCTCTGCCTTCCATGTTCTTGCCCATGCTTTAGAATAACTGATGTGCCTTTGGTCTTATATACATAATGTGCTAAAAAGTACAATACTCAAAGGCCCCAATATTTACATTTTAAGTTGCGCTATTACTTAGTTTAAAGGTGATCTCAGGGATACTTCCGATTCAAGGTTTCAAGAGTAAATCAGAACAAAAACCTAGGGAACTACCCCAGCCTGTGTTCTCTAAGAATTTGAAGCTCTGGCCTACATTTAGCTTCCTGCCTACTAGGATACATCTAGTACGTATGTTCTTTATTAGAGCACTCAGTAGCAAGAGCTAGACATTTGTATTTTTTTTTATTTTTTAAGGTAGAGGATGCAGGAGTTCATGGAGATAATGAGTCCTGTATTCCTGTTCCTTCTCTTTCTTGAATTTCCTTCTTTTCTATTTTGTTATTTTTGTTATTGAACAAAGACGAATAAAACTGTATCTTAGATGGTCACTCCTTAAGTCATAACTCGTAAACAACAACTGGTGCTTCCTTTGTAAACTCATCACTTTGTTTCTCTAGATTCTTAAAATTTCATTCTTATTCTTCTATGGCTTTGATCAAACAAGAATCTTCCAGCACAAACAGTTTCTTTATTAGCAATGTTGTTACTTAAAGTTTTAAGTAATGATTGCTATTTAACTTCACTTAAAATAATTTCTACTGAGGCAGTTTGTCTGCCTTCTTGCAAGCTGTTCCAGTGTTTAGAATCATTCTTACAGTGAAGTACTCCTATGCCCACCAGAGCTCTTCCCTTGCATTTTACTCTGCTATTTCCTGCCATTCTGTAGTTTCCCCGAAGGAGATAAAGACCAGCTGGCCATAGACTGCTTCATAATAGAACCTGTCAAAGTTAGAGACAGTTGAGTTGCATGTTAACTTCTCTCTTCTGAGACTTAACATAAATCTAACTTCTTTTTAAGTGCCCTAATTAGTTTACCGAGTGTCATCTTTTGATTTGAATGGCTAATGTTATTTTACATTTAGACAGAATTTTCTAATGCTCTGCTATATATTACTATTTTTCATCTTATAGTTGTCATGGAACTCAATGGAGAAACTCTTCAGATATCTGTTTTATTTGGATGGGAATCAAGTTCTCATTATTGAAGTGACACAGGTAGCAGAACTTCAATCTAATTTGCATCTATTTTCTTCTACCTAAATGTTTATTTTTAATTTATCTCTCAGTTTTCTTTACATTATATTAGTTTTGGCAACATCAGGTATTCTTTTATATATAATATGAAGAATGAAAAAAGGAAGTCAATTCCAACATACAGAAGCAGCAGTGAATATTAACCAATTGCTCAGTTACAAATACAAGCATGCCTTCAATAGAGTAGAAGAGTGAAACTCACCCAGAGCCGAAATGGCTGTCCTCCTGAAAGAATGAGGTTTCATGGTTTCTCCTGGTGCTTCCAGCTTCATAATGGTAGCTCATCTAGCCATCACTGTTGCCAAGACTTGCAACAGGTGCAAGGTGGAGTATATGACCATAGATATCATGGACCCAGAAAATAGGCACTTCTTCAATTGCATCCAGCGAGCCCATCAGAACAGGTTGGATGTGTGTCCTCCCTTTCTACTAGCTGTTGAAAGCGTTTACCACCTGGTAAAGTCTCTGGTGTGGGCTTGGCCTGGATTGTTGGACAAGTTCCTTACGGCCT
Organism: Echinops telfairi; assembly: GCF_000313985.2. Taxonomy (NCBI): domain Eukaryota; kingdom Metazoa; phylum Chordata; class Mammalia; order Afrosoricida; family Tenrecidae; genus Echinops; species Echinops telfairi. The sequence continues at coordinate 15,293,693 of NW_022111373.1, forward strand.
ATGGTTATTACACCGGAGAATCCAGTAAGTGGGATCGAGGTGCCCTGAGCTCCATCACCCTCAATATCTTGATGGATACAACTGTGTGCTCTGCTTTCCAGCATCTTGGATGGGTGAAAACTGGCTTGGGCTCTGGGTCCAAATGCTACCATTGAAAAATTATAAGAGTTTAAAAAACTCTCCTTCTTCTTGAATGACTTGCCTTAATTTACAGGTCCTTTTTTTCTAAATATAACAAAACCTAAGTGATATTAGTCTAATACCGAAGATAAATTGACTAACAAGGAAGATTTTTGATCGTGAGAGTTTTAGGTATGACATCAAACACCTTGCTGACAAGCGAAGCTGGTTTAGCTGGCTTGGTTAATTCCATGGTGGTTTTGTGCACTATTGAGTTAATCCTGATTGATAGTGAGTTCATGACTGGATAAAGCTTCTTGTAGGGGCTTCTGGGCTGTGATCTTTATAAGAACACATCATCGGGTCTTTTCTCTGATGAGAGACTGAGGGATTTAAACTGCTGACATTGCATCAGCCATGTGTTTAACCATTGCACTACCAGGACTCTAGGCTTGCTAGTTGTTTATCATTTTGCCTGATCACTTTTCTGCCTGTGTGTCTTTAGAATCTAATCACGGAGGTCAAACTTTACAGTTAAAGAATTGTTTATTACCAAGAAAGATACTATTATTTAAAATAAACTCTTATGGGATAAAACCAAATAAAAGGATAAGGTTTTTGATGGCTGAGTATTACTGGGCAGTAGAAGATGAAGATAAATGTAAGAAGGATGTTCCATGCACAAGGAATATCACAGGCTTGGTGGTCACAGGCACAAATGGTGTTGTAGAAGCTAAAATCATCTGGGAATGATGAAATGACTACAACAATGAGATTCAAAAGAGAATGACTAATTAAAATATAAACTTAAATTGTGCTAATTATAAATTAGTTTCAGAATAATGTGTGGCAGAAAATCAGCTATCTTTGTACCTAATGGAACACTTAATGCGATCACTGATCAATTAATCACTGAAAGCTTGTGGGTAGCAAAAGGAAGTGTGGAACATTGAAGACTAAAGAGAAAAGATGATCCGGAATGGGAGAAATGAGCAAGATGATGATGACAAGGAGGTTCTTAGAAATATAAGTAGAAATCATTTTCTAGACGAAGCACAGTTTACATTAACCTTATTTTCTATGTGTCCCCCACTGGGAAAACGGGGTAAGTACTATGACGAAACAAAAGGACCTGGTCTACACTGCAAACCGTAACATGCTGTTCATTAACTTGCAGTGCACCTTAAAGTCTGAGAGAACTTTGATTGTACAGAGAATTAGAGGAAGAGCATCAGTGTTGCACTTAACAAACCAGACAGTTGCTGTGGGGTTGACTTTGACTCTTGGTGAGCCCAGGTGTATCAGAATAGAAATGAGTTCATAGAGTTTTCAATGGTTGAGTTCTTTTGAAGTAGATTGTCAGCCTTTTTCCTTAGGTATCTATGGAACAGCTGAGCTTTTAACCACCTCCACCATCCAACGGTACATAGGAATTCCAAAATAAGTCTACTTTTTCCTTTTTTTTTTCTCCTTTAGCATTATCAGTTGAGACTCCATGGAGAGGAATCCTCTCTCATTCCTATTAGGATGTATTATAGGATCGTTGGCAATGATTAAAGAATATTATATGAAATTTAATTCAGAAAAGTATCCTTCTTTGAAATTAATACTGTGCACATAGTGGACATTAGGCTCTTGTTGATAGCTGGGCAACACGTGCTCTTCCAACGATTCCCTTAAGAAACTATGCATGCAAGGAGGCTTCAAACAGATTGTAGAAAAGTGGGATGATTATGGAATTTTCCCATGAACTTTTTAAAGGCCGTTTGTAATTTCAATTAGGAAAAAATAGCTATTTAAATACGGATCGACTAATAACCACTGTGTTAAAAGCACAGTTATGCGTCTTGCCTTTTATTTCTCTGGGGTTCATGGTTAGTCATGTGTAAAACAGAATGAAAGCCTCCACTGTCAATTTAGGTTGATTCCCATCTGCCATGCAGGATAACCCATGAGCCCTTCGCCATCAGGTACTTTTGTTGTTTTGCAGTTGCTATTTTATAAAGAATCTGCAATCACTTATTCTGTGTGGTTCACCCAGCTCCTGAAGAGAAACAGCTCTTGAAAACATAATGGCCAGATGATCTCAGGATGCAAGAATCCTTCAGATGTTTGCTGAGATCGATTGAAAGATGCTTCAGTTTGACAAAAGCAGGAAATGTAAATTTTCAGCTCTTTTATAAATAGAGGGATGATCTGTAAAGGGAAAACTGTTGTCACAGCAAATGTACACTTGAGTGATTCAAACCTAATTAGTGGTTATATGATTTGCCTTGCATATATTTACTGTACCAACTGGGAAACTGCTCTTCACATTCAGATGTTGAATTGATTCTTTTCTCTAAAGCAAAACAGCTCAGAACATTTATTTCCTTTCTTTTATTCATCTTAACCTCCCCTCACCCCCTTCAAAAAAAAGAGCCCTAAACCAAAAACTCTTCAACCTTCTTTGAACCTTCATTTTTGGTACATCTGTTATATGTTACCAATGATTATCTACATTTATTTTCTTTCAGTTCCCACTCTATTCTATTACTGCCAAATGCCCAACATATTTACCTGCTACGTGGTAACAGTATCTACTTGTGCCCAGCAGCAGAAGTAGGTGAATAGGTGAATTTCACCTTGTAAAATATATAATAATGAGCAGATAATATAATTATGAAAAAAACATACTCTTCAAAAACTCCTTTAAACAAGATGTTTGAAGCAATTGATGGATGGTATGTCTTTGCTCTGTTTGTTTATTTTGTTAAACAGATAACCACATACAAACAAGAAAAGACACATTTCAGTGGAATGGTGGTTTAGTCACTAACTGCAGGCAATCTGCAACATGGTTAATAAAAACAAATTCTTATACAGAGCGGACAATTTATCACTTCCCTATACCAAAAACGTATTTTTTTGGGGTCAAAACAAAAATTGCCAAACATTAGACAACATATGTTTGAATCAACAGTAATTTGAAAATATTTCCCCTCTTTTCCTATGGTTTATACTATTTTGGTTATAAAAATAACAAATTTGTTGTTGAAATGTTGAAAGATGTAGTTGTACATATGAAAAGGAGGGGACGTGTGTAGTTGTACTAATAATATTGGAAATGATTTGTTTTCCTATTTTCCATGTTTGCATATGGAACTAAAAAGAATAAAGTCATGTTTTTATGCCTTTTTGTAGGTTGCTTTGGAAAACATTTATTTTCCAACATTTTTTTTTCTCTTTTGCAGCCTGTTTAGATTTCTGTATGCCTCCTTGGGCTCTTTGAAACCTGGTGTTTACATCAGGGATTGACATGGATCTATAAGGAATGCAGCTATATACTGGGTTTGTTAACATGTATTTTCCTGGGGAACTGAGAATGTTCTTGGAGCAGTTACTTATGCCTGTGGATTTGCGGAGTTTTAGATCTTAGACATATTGCATTGGGAAAATCTGCATATGACCTTTTTAAATTGTTCAGAAGCCAAGATGTCACTGTGAGGATTAATCCAAATGATCTGCCTTAGAAAGATTTCCCTCTCCCTCTGTGCAGCGAAGAATGAAAATATTACTTAACCTGGTGGTCATATTTAGGAAACACCACGTTATTGGTTTTCAGTATAGCATACATAAGGAAACATTCTTGATTTTAGCATCCACAGAATTCAGTTTTTTTGTTCAGGAGAATCAAACCAAACCAATCCAGCCCCGTGCTGTTGGAGCTGCAAAAAAAATCTGTGTCCCTATGAGGTCAGTCATATCACTTTGAACCCTTTTTGAATTGTAGCTAAAGAAATAAAAAAAGGATCAAACTGACAGCAAAGAGAAAATTACTTTACATAGTGGGTAGATACTATTCTGTGCGGTCAGATTCTTAAATATGGTGGTTGTATTTTTAATTATTTTATTTTTACAAGGCTGAATGATTTTATTACCACTCATAACCCTTGTGGCTCTGAAAGCTAAAATAATCGAGGCAATCAAAATTTTTGCTTTCTGACTGAAGATGATTATCTGCAGATGAGAGGAAGGAAATTCCTCTTTCCCCAATCCTCTTTGCCAACTGCACCGAGGATGAATAACTGCACAGGACACTTGGCTAGCAACCTGTGGTGGTGGTGGCAGGGAGTCCCTTTCGGAAGAGCACATCTTGTAAGATGTAGGCCATGAACTAGGCAAGTGACTGAAACTCCACTTGGCGAGAAAGGACCAAATGGAAACCCTTCAAAGGAGGGAAAGTGGGGTGCCAAAATGACTACCCTCCTCTTCGAGAAGCCTATTTCTTGATTATGAAGCTTTATTTTTTCATGAGGTTCTTTTTCAACAAAAACAGCTGTTTATGATGACATGGGATTTGCTACTTGTATAAAGTCTCTATTAATTTCGAAAACTCCTTTCTATCTTCCCCCAGCTCTGTGTTCCTCCAGGTGACTGGTTCGGGATTTTAGATGCAGAATAGGGAAGACTAGGATTGCAATAATATGAGGGGCTTGAAACAGTGCGCAGAAAAGTTAATTAAAAGACAAAAGCTGTACTTTGGTCTGGAGTTATGGAAGGCAGGACTTTGTCATCAGACCAGCATGAACTCATTCTTTTTGTGGGTTCTGTTCAACTAGTTAAAGGAAAACTTTAGAGCAGAACTAACCTATTAAACGTTGTGACTTTCCTCTATAAATTCTGGTGAAAGAAACATGCGATTTAACTTTTCTGAATCTTGAAATTAAAGGACACGGAGCCCCCACAGAGGGAAAGTGTCAAGAAATCAAAATGCATTGAATTACTGATCATCCATCTAAAAATAGGCTTGTGCTCTTGTGGTTTTATGCAGTTTAGAAAAGTAATCTCTAAAAGTATCTGACCATGTAGTCGTTTGTGATTTCTATTACAAAATATAGATATATAAGATAATCATTTCACAGATGTTTTCCTTTTATTATGAATGAAGTGAACTTTTTCATTATGTTTGTTACTTTTATTAGTGAACACAACTTGATGAACCAACCAATCCACTGCCATTCGCTTGGTTCCCACTCACAGAAACAGCTAGATGTTTTAGTTTAGAAAATCTTCGTTGTGCCAACTGATTCCTCCCTTCAGTTTGACACTTGATTTAATGAGGACCAAATCTGAAAACATGCTTCATAAGGATATGTAGATCCAGATGGATGAAATGTAACTGTAAATTACAGGATTCATATCCAATAATGGAAATGTTCTGTTGTCATGCAATGGGTACATTTCTGTAGCTGATGATATCAGTGATTTGTTATGCCAGCATTCTAATAACACCTTAGTAAGATAGCTTTGGGCCAGATTTGTCATGAGGTCGGTAGTTCGTCACCCCATGCTCTGCTGTATTCTAGTTCCTGTGGTGGCTATTGAGATGGCCAATTATTTTTCTTTTATTTGAAAATTGGCCTCTCTTCCCTCTTACTTGCTCCTTCCCCATCCCAGGAATATGGCAGGATTTTCTATTTTATCAAGTGTTCTGAAATTTCATAATAGGTGCCCTTATATAGATATATTTTAAACCACTGATTTGGGCAAATGGGGGTCCTTTTAATCTGGAATATATGTATTGATAACATTAAGTCTTCCAACCAGTGAAAATAGGATTCCTCCTCCACCCCACCCCACCCCATTTGTTTAGATCCAGCACATTTAATAATTTTTAGTGTATGTGTTAGGCTGGGTTCTCTAAAGAAGTACAACCAGTGACACTTACATATATATAGAAAGAAATCTTCATGTTTCACTTTGTAGGGTTACACTATCATAGAATTGAGTAAGGGCAGTCCAGTTCATGCCTATGGGTCAGATACAAACTGACTGTTTCTACTGACTCTTGTAATGTGGTGGGTGATGGACAGGAATCAGGCAGGCAAGCAAGGAAGACCACAGGCTGGAGGATGCAGAGTGGAATGACTCCTAGGCTGGCAGTCTGATGATGGCTCATGGAACTGGCAGGTATTAGACAAGTGAGAAAATACTCAATGAGATGGATTGATACTGTAGCTGCAACAATAAGGTCAAACAATCACAACTGTGAGGATGGACAGGACCAGGCAGTGTTTCAGTCTGTTGTACATAGGGTCAACAACAAAGAAACATTAGAAAATAGATTTCTCTTTGTTTACATCATGCATGATGGCTTTTTGCTATGGCAACATTAGATAACTAAGACATTTGTCAGGTGTTACCCAGCCAGTTCTGATGCCTAGCACCCTCTGTACAACAGAAGGAAACCCTACCCAGTCCTGCCAGTCCTGCCTGAGCCTTACACTTATTCCTATGCTGGAACCCATGATTTCAGCCACTGTGCCAACCCATCTCCTTGAGGGCCTTTCTCTTTTTCACTGCCTATATTAGTGTAGGTACTTTGGAGAAACAAGTCCACAGCAACTTATGTATAAGAGAGAGTTTTATGCAAAGAAAATGTGCATCACGAAAACATCCCAACCCAATGCTGCCCAAGCCCACAAGTCCAACATTAACCCATACCCAACACCAGTCCACAAAGTCCTCCACCTCACAAAACAGAGGTAATGATGCCAACTTCAGGAGGAAAGCTGAGTCAGTGAACGAACAAGCATCTCAGCACTAGCAGGGGTCTCCACACGGCTGCTCCAGCACCCAGGGCTGCATCGGGATAGGTCCATGTAGCTTCTCCTTGGGGATGTCTTGTAGGAAGTCAATCTTGCAAGCTGAAGCAGGGAACTGCTAAGACAGCTGCTTTGCGTACAACCATCACAAAACAAGAGACCTGAGAACTAGAAAGGTGAGGCTCACCACCCATTTATCCCTCCGCCTTTCAATTAGCCCCACATGTGATTATCGGCCAGGCTGGCACAATTAACTAACTCACTGCCCTTCTACTTCACCAAGCATGATGTTCTTCTCCAGGTACTGATGTCTCCTGACCACGGGCCCAAAGTACCAAAGACAAAGTCTCTCCAACCTTGCCTCTTAGGAACACGCTGGCTGTACTTCTTCCAAAACGGATTGGTTTGTCCTTTTAGCAGTCCTTGGTACTTTCAACATTCTTTTCCAGCACTGCAAGTCAGACACATCAATTCTCCCTTGGTCTTCCTAATTCAATGTCCAACTTTCACATGCACATGAGGGACGTGAAAATGCCACGGCTTGTCTCAGGCACACCTTAATCCTACAAGGAACACTGCTTTTCAAAACTATAAACAGATCGCGAGCAGCAGATTGCCCTAAGGCAATGGGTCTTTTAGAGTCTGGACTGCTGGTTCCCTGAGCACTGATTGTGGATTCAAGCAAGACAAAAATCCTTGACAACTTCAACCTTTTCTCCATTTACCATGATATACTTACTGGTCCAATGGTGAGGATTTGGAGTTTGTTTTTTGCAGTGAGTTGTAATCCATGCTAAAGGTTGAAGTCTCTGATCTTCACCAGCAAATGCTTGTTCTCCTGACTTCGCTTGTTTTTTAGTTTATTTATTTATTTTAAATCATTTTATTAGGGGCTCATACAACTCATCACAATCCATACATACATCAACTGTGTAAAACACATCTGTACATTCATTGCCCTCATAATTCTCAAAATATTTGCTCTCCACTTAAGCACCTGGCATGAGCTCCTCATTTTCTCCCCTCCCTCCCCACTACCCCCTCCCTCA
>NW_022111373.1:15302226-15314804 GCF_000313985.2 Echinops telfairi
CTTACACAATAGCATTGACCTAAAGTGAGTTTTATGTGCTTAACCTTACAGTGTTCCTGGCTTTAGGAGCCCACTTCATTCAAGGTTGTAACCAAAATAAAAATGCTCCTACGATACCCCCCCGCCCCCACTTCCCACTGCAACATAGCAGATCCTTTCCAGTCCAGTCCCCCACCACTGGAAAAGAGCAGAGCTTTTTGTGCTAATCCGTAAACCAACCAGAGTAAAATAAACTGCAGTCTCTCTGATTAGTTCTCAGTCAGTTTTTTGTTCACTCAACAGCTACGTATAGGAAGTTTCTCCTTCCTTTGGATTTTAGCCCAAACAATTGGCAGAAGTTGCCCCAGCCAATACCAGCACATATGTGTGCTGGACTGTTGAAACAACTCTGGGCTGGGCATACCTCCCCCCACCTTTTTTCCTCCCTTTCAAGCTAACTGTTCTATCCATTGGCCCATTCCTCAAATGGCTTAATTCTTTAGCTACCACGTGACCTACTGTGCTCTCGTCCATCTTGGGAATTCTTTGTTAAGGGGGGTCTTTTGCTGTAATGCTGTTGGGCCTGAAGATCTCCAGTGCCCAAGGGATAATACCAAAGATGGGCCATAAGACTGTAAGGACGATTTCAGTGGTTTTGTGATGGCTCAGCTAACTGCCGTTGAGTCGATTCTGACATATAGGGACCCTCTAGGACAGAGTAGAGTTAAAGCTCTGAAATAAGTGCCCTTCAGCTAAGCAGGTTTTACTTGGGTGTCTTTGGGCTGACTTGGAAGACACCTTGCTCCCACAGGTAGCCAGGGCATCCGGCAGCACAGACAGACCTTGTGGATGCTACCTGCTTCCCCACTTACACAATAGCACTGATTTTAACAGTAAGTTTCCTGAACATTATCATCATGATAATGTTGGTAGGTCAACTGACTTCAAAAATGGGTTTTTCTTTCACAGCATTATCATAGTATCATATCTTTATGCCTTTAAAATTATTTTGAGTATCCTAAATCTTTTTTAAAATTAGTTTTATATTTGTCTCAGTTTTAAAGAGAAGGCAGAATATAGTCATAGTGAAGGAAATGTTTTCAAATTTCTGAGACCTCCTCTAAGCCAAAATGAATGTACCCACCAAGAGCAGGACATGGTGCTATTGCTCAACAGATTTGGATGACATGGAAGACATTGTCCTGCATAGTGCCCTGCTCTGAAGAGCTTTCTGATACAAAACCCAAGAGCAAACCCACTGTCACCAAGTCCATTCTGACTCATCAAGACACTGTAGGACAAAGCGGAACTGTCCCCGTGGGTTCCTTTGTGGAAGCTGAAGCAGACTACCATATATTTCTCTCCTGAAGCTGCTGGTGGGTTCAAAGTGTTGACCTATAGTTAGCCGCAAGGTCTTTCACTACTAGACCGAAGCAAACATTTTTAAACAGTTGTGAACATCATTGCTTCGCTAAACTGAATTGTCTAAAATGTGCCCTTATGATTTTATTTTTAAAGACTTTTCCTGGATCTCTGTTTAAGTTATAATTATTTTGAAAGTTTACTTTCAAAGGATTACTGGCATTAGGAGAAATATCAAAAGAATATATTAGAGATAAGCAGTAGAGAAGGGGAAAATTAGGATTTCTGAATATACCTATTTATTGGCAATGAGGAAGGAGGTTATTAAAATATATGAGAGGATGAGTTCACTATATGAATCATGGAGAGTTAATATATGCTTCAATGTTAAATTGATATGCCCACTTCCCCTGAGTCAGAAACATTAGCTTCACCCCTGGATTAAATCTTGATTACCCAGTGTCAGTATTCCTCCCAAAGCAACCATTTCTTTCATCTCTTTGGATATTACTTAATTGCTCATTAGCTCCTTCCAGAGAGAGCTCACTGGTAAATATTTAACGGCTAATAAATTTTGTGTGTATTTATTGGAAAGATAGCCTGAATATTGCCTCTTTCATAGATAAACAAAATTTGCAACAAATGGATGAGGAGTAAAATAGAATCAATCCTACTAATATTTTTCATATCATATTTGGAAAAGATAACTGAAGTTTGAAACACTTGATCAGGTGAGATTTAATGTCTTGAAAGCCTATCTAGAAGAATTGTGCAAAGTTAAATTAGGTATCAGGGAAAAAAAGTACAAAGATGAACTACCAGTGTTCATTCTTCTTTTAGTAAGCACGCTAAGTATTCAGGAGAAAATGGTACAGGGATGTTTTGATCAGAGGACTTGCACTTCACTCTTAGAAACATATTTGCCAGGGTTTGTAATATTTTCTGTCCTCAGTTGAATAATTAAAATGTTTGTCTCAGGTTCCCTTTGCCTCAATCTTATGCAAATCTCAAACCTGTAACATTTCCTAAGCAGCTAGTCACCACTTCTTGTTTCCTCTAGGTTGGTTTGAGCATAGTGCAAATTATTTATTTATTTTTACTTGTTCTCCTCTTTTTATTTTTGTATTTTAAAAAAATCATTTTATTGGGGACTCATACAATTCTTTTCACAATCCATACATAAATCAATTGTATAAAGCACATTTGTACATTTGTTAACCTCATCATTCTCAAAACATTTTAGTGTGTTTGATTGCTCTCTAGAAGATTGAAAGTATGAGTCAGAGGCACCTTGAAAGAAAGACCGGGAGATACACTTCTGAGAAAATAAAACAAAACAAAAACCTAGACATTGAAATCTCTGGGGAGCACGGTTCTGCACTGACTTACATGGTTCAACACAAGTTCCGATCCACTCTACAGGAACCTGTCATTTTACTGGAAGTTAGTCCCCTTGCTCTGCCTGCTCAAAGGCACCACTCGGCACAGGTGTCCATGAAGGAACGGATGCTGGAGAGAGAGTGGCTGGCGTCAGTGAACACGCAGCAAGGATCAATAAGGGAAGATAAACAACAACAACAAAACATTTTCAGAATCCAAAGCCCAATAGGATTATGCCCCAAACAGGAGCCTGGCCCTATGATTTTTTCCTGGTTTGAAAAGCCGTTCAGGCTTTCAGTGGAAAGACCTGATTCAATGTGAAAACCAGCCTTGGGGGGAAAGTACTTCCTGATTAACTACTGTTTCTGGGTGGCTGAAATGTTGACGTACAACTTGAAGTCATATCTTTATTTTCAATTCCATATAATGATACAAGGATAATAATAATTAATATGAATCTCATGGGGAATTATTTTAGTAATTAAAGTGATAACAGCTTAAGAAGTAAGATAGATGTAAAGTATAGTGAGTAAAATAAGATATATTTAATGAATAATTTAAAGCACCAGTTTCCATTGTCCTTGCAAAGCAAATTAATAAGCTGCTGTGAACATCAATTCATTATTTTTAAGTGTTTTTCCTTGAAAGTCACTAGAGTATTATCTTTAAGAAAAATATAAAAAATTTGGTAGCATTCTTTTTGTCCCTAGAGCTATGATGCTAGTTTAGTTATTCCTTCCTTTCCTTTTCCTTTTTTCTTCTTCTATAATGCTACCGAACAGGGAAATTGTCATTTTATTTTGTGGGCAGATGTGTTCCTCTGAGACTATACCCCATTGTAACACGTTTCAATCATGAAGCATCTTTTTTTCTTTATGAATGGGTTGATTTCACTTACGCATGCAGGTGTGTTAACATGCAGGTGTGTGCTGCCTTCATATTCCTAAAACTTCAGTACACTGAGAACATCTTGTCCTTGAAACTTAAGTAATCTTGATTTAAACACTCATCTAGAAGGTGGTAAAAAACACAGTATCTTTCGGCACTTGGAGAGGCTTATATTTCTGTGCTTTATGATTTGTTCAGACAGTTTTCTTTTTGATCCTTTATCCCTGCTAGGAATTAGCTTACTCTGACCTTCTATAATATTCTATTAAGTTAAGTATATTGTGTAACTAGAATTTATTGTAGGCTTTTAGGATATATTAGTTAGGGTATGAGTTTGGTGCTATATGTAAGAAACTTGCACCAGTAGTGGTTTAAATACTATGAAATTTTATTTCTCCCACCTTGAAACAATCTCGAGGTATGTATCAGCTTGTCATACACTTGTCTTACTTTGTCATTTTGTGTGGCTTATGTGCTGCTGGGATGCTGGAAGTGATGTCACTGGTATTTCCAAGGCCAGCAGGATCCCCCAGCGTGAACAGGTTTCAGTGGAGCTGCCAGACTAAGAACAGAGTAGGAAGCATCACAAGAAGATAGAAGGAATATACAGAGTCCCTTTACCAAAGAGAACTGGTCAACATTCCACCGTTTTAGGAAGTAGTATATAAAGGAGAAGATTCAAGCTGCACTGAAAGCATTAGCCAAAAACAAGGGCCCGGGAATTGATGGAATCCCAGTGGACCTGTTTCGACAAGCTGGTGAGCCACTGGAAGTACTTACTTGACTATGCCAGGAAATTTAGAAGACAACCGACTGCCCATCCAACAACCAAAAAAGCACAAATTATAGAACAACATCATTAATATCACATCATCCTTGCTTTAAAGGGGCATTCTGACGGGATTTCTTCCAAGACAGATTTGTTTGCTCTTTCGGTAGTCCATGGTACTTTTGATATTTTTACCAACACTGCAATTCAAATGCATTAATGATTCTTCAGTTTTCTTTTTTCAGTGTCCAACTTTCCCATGCATGCGAAGCAAGTGACAGTACCATGGATTAGATCAGGTACACATGAGTCCTCAAAGTGATAGCTTTACTTTCAATACTCCAATGAGGTCAGATGCAGCAGATTTACCCAAGATCATGTGTCTTTTGATCTCTTGGCTCCTGTACCATTAGCATTGATTATGGATCCCAGAAAAACTAAATCCTTGACAGCTTCAATTTTTTCTCCATTTATCATGATGTTACCTATTGGTTCAGTTGTGAATATTTTGGCCATCCTTCCATTGACTTCTACTCCATAGTCAAAGGTACAATCCTTGATTTTCATCAGCAAGTTCTTCAAGTTTTCCTCACTTTCAGTAAGCAGGGTTGTGTCATCTGCACATCACAGATTGTTATAAGTCTTCCTCTAATCCTGATGTCACATTAGTTTTCATACATGCTAGTTTATCTGATGATTTGCTAAGCATACAGATTGAACAGGTATGATGAGAGGATATAATCCTTTCCTACACGTTTTCTGATTTTAAACTATGCAGTTTAAAATTGTGTTTGGGTTGCAGACTGCCTCTTGACCCACAAGTTTTATGTAAGTATAGTAAGTTTTCTGTTTGTACAATGGAGCAAATCAAGGCTTTGTTTGCTATGCTCTATTCGCACAACTACCTCTTGACCCAAGTACAAGTTCTGTGCGACTATTATGAAGTTTTCTGGAATTACTGTTCTTCTCAAGGTTATCCAGTTCGTTATGATTGAGATAGCCGCATGCTAAAAATTCATAATTTTTCGAAACAACAAGATAGCAAATGATATATCATGGCTGCTATCCCTGAGGAGTTATATTGCATAATCTGCCTGAGATAATCCGAATGTTACTCAGGGGAATTTAACTTCAAAATGGTCCAATCTAGACATTCTCCTAATGGGAGCCTCCTCTGTCTTAGTGACTGTTATCACACACTTAAGACATATGTAATAATGCATTGCTTTTACAGTGTATTTAATAATTTCCTAAAAGCATTTGCCCATATTTATTTTTTAACCTTTAACAATAACTCCTGATATTTGGCAGAACTAACATTATTTTTACTTTATAGGTGGGGAAACTGAGGCTCGTGAGGTTTAAATTCCTTCCTAATTTTTTTTTTAGCAAAAATTAGAGGCAGAAATGGATCAAGAATTCATGACTTATGACTCCTTGCTCAGGGCATTTTCTGTTCACTTAAGTCTTTTGAGAACAGTGAATTGTTTAAATTGTAAAATATTGTAAAATCTCAGTACTAGAACCCTCAAGTAGTCCTTGAAAATCATTAAATTCTCATTTCAGTTTCCTGAGAAGTAAACATCTTTATGCTATTATGAAAAGAAGAAAATAATTTAGGCTCAATCATCATGAAAATGTTGTCAGTTCCAAATTATATTTCTTGTCTTTGTATTTCCCAGTATGATAATCCACTGGCTAGAGTTTTATATGTTCATTGTTATTTTCTGCATTGATTATAAATGTAGAATCTTCCTTGACATGAGAAATCATTTTAAGCATATAGTGACTCCTTGTGCATAGCAAAATTATCAGTGAACCAGAGAAGAGAAATTGAGGCTTATTTTATGCATGTGATAATTATGAGAGGACTGTATGGTCTATGGCAAATAATAAGAATGTTAAGAAAATTAATGCATGCATCTTCCAAAAAACAAACACAAAAGCAAAAATCTAATTAAGTAGAAGAGGCGCCTTAGTCTGGGTTCCTTCTATAAGTAGACATTGAGACAAGGGTCTGCGGTCAGGTAATTCATTTGATAAACTATAGGAAGAAGAAAGGTGGAAATGAAAAAATAAGGGGAAAGAGAAGCAAAAACCTCAATAGTGAATTTTGTGGTGTTAACTCTAAATAATATAATTCTAATAAAAATATTTCACTATTTCTTAATCTATCAACTTTATATATTATTTCCATTCTTTCCCTCTTGTTATCTTGTCAGCTATTGGTAGTTTCAATAATACATACAAACATGCTATTCACAATATATAGTTGAAATAGATGATGATTCAAAATTTATTAATTTTTCACAATTTATTTTGGCACTTTACAAAGTAAGTTGAGATTATTATCTATACTTTGACTTCATTTGTCTAATCCAATTTGTAAGGTAGAATTGAAGTCATGATAGTGGGGTGAAGGAAGCACCAAAGAACTAGAGGAAAGTTGTGTTTCATCAGTGCTGTACTGCACCAACTTGCTCATTTCTTCCCTGTGACCCCTCTGTAGGGGGATGTCCAACTGTCTACAGCTGGGCATTGGGTCTCCACTCCATGCCCCCCTCTTCCATTCACCTTGGATATGATTTTGTTCTGAGTCTTTGATGCCTGGTACCTGATCTTATCGAAACCTCATGATCACACAGGCTGGTTGTGCTTCTTTCATGTGGACTTTGTTGCATTTCAGCTAGATGACTGCTTGTTTATCTTCAAGTCTTTAAGACCAGCCACCATCAACTTTCTTCACCACGTTTACTTATGCACCCATTTTGTCTTCAGCAATCATGTCGGGAAGGTGAGAATCACAGAATGCCGGATTGTTAGAACAAAGTGTTCTTGTGTTGAGGGAGTACTGGAGTCAAGACCCAATGTCCATTTGCAACCTTAATTTTTAACATATAGATATCAGTACATAGATCTATTTCCTTCTCATATATATATTTACATATGTACATACCTGTATTTAGACCACTACAAATGTCCTTTGCTTCCTGGTTCTTTCCTCTATTTCCTTTTGCTTTCCTCTTGTCCCACCATCATTTTCAGCCTTCATTCAGGTTTAGTAATTCCTCACTGCTACATTGGCCTTGATTAAGCCCCATTAGGAATCCTATGTCCTTCTCTCCATTGTTTTTAGTTCACTTTTTGCTCCCTTGTCTCTGGGTTGGTTACCCACCTTTCCTTTCACCCACCTACCCATCTCCCGTATCCCCCCAGAACCATTGGTCCTGTTCTTTTTATCTCCAAATTATTTATCCCACCTATCTTATTTAATAGACATGAAGATACATTTATAAGCGCAAAAACCTGGTAAAGCCAAATGAAACAACAAAGGAAGTCAAGACCAACAAAACAACAGCAACAGCAACAAAAAGAAAGCCACTGATAAAAATGGAAAGACCTACAAATAGTTCAAGGACTCTTTTTTGATCTTTACGAGTGTTTTCCAGTGAGTTTGATGGGGTACCATATTCTGTCTCCAAAGTTTATTTTTGGTATTCCCCGGGGATTTTATCATTTTGCTCCCCTTGCTACTCTGTAGCATGCTCTTAGTGATTTGCCCTAGTGTGATGGGGTCAGAGTATGCACAATTCCTGCACTGGGTCTCCAGTATTGTCCCCATGCAGGGCTATGGTTTAGTGAGGGATGTCGTGTCTTGCGGTGAGGCCGTTCCTATGATCTTCTCTGTGCATTGTCAGCTCCAAGCAGGTATATAATCCCCGGGGCTGGGTGGGCCAGGATGTCCTCTCCTCCCTTTCCACCCCTTTTCATTTCTCGCATGTGCTCTAATCAGACACTCCCCTCTTCCCCAGCATTGGCCCCAGTGCTGTCCTCTGTACTGCATTCTTCTGAGGAAGAAGCGGGGCAGGTGGCAGGGGCAGTGTCCACATAGCTGGAATTGGGGCCAGCCCCAAATACCTCTCTGTTGATTCCCTGGTACATGCTGGTATGTTGTATTCACGTCTTGGTACATCGGGTTGAAGCCTGGTCTCTCTCTCCCTCTCATGTGGACATATAAACAATACCCTCCTCTTGGGTAGGTTAGTGCCTTGCTCCCCACCTACCTCTGTCTTTCTCTCTCTCTCTCTCTTGTTCTTTCCACCTCTTATTAGTTGGCTGCCGTGTGTATCCCTGGATTGGGTTTGGCCCCTGCCACAGTTGCTGGACATCACCCCAGGGATGTATGTATATAGTAGTTTTGCCGTATGCCCCATTTTTCATTTGTTTGTTTCTTTGTTTTTAAGCTTACCTTAGGGACTTATGTTGTACTTGTCCTTTTGTGCTTGGCTTACTTCACTTAGCATGATTTCCTCCACTTCTTCCCATGCGGCAATGTGCTTCATGTGTTCATCATTGCTTTTTAGGGATGTGGAATACTCCATTGTACGTATGTACCATAATTTCTTCATCTATTCCTCTGTTGATGGAAATTTGGGTTATTTCCAACTCCTTGAAATTGTGAACTGTGTCGTGATGAACATTGGAGCACAGATGTCTGGCTGTGGCTTGTTTCTTACATCTGGGTATATGCCCAGTAGGCGGATTGCTGGGTAGTATGGTAGCTCAATTTCCATCTGTTTTAGATATCGCCAGATCGATTTCCATAGTGGCCATACATACTTACAAGTCCACCAGCAGTAGATGAGAGTTCCTGTCTCCCCACAGCCCCTCCAACCTTTGTTACTTTCTGATTTTTTGAATTGGCTATCTTTGAGGGTGTTAGGTGGTTTCTCATAGTTGTTTTGATTTGCATTTCTCTTATGCCTAATGATTGGGAACATTTTCTCATATGTTTATTGGCCATTTGGATTTCTGCCCCTGTGAAACTTCTGTTCAGATCCTTTGGCTACCTCCTTAGTGGGCAGTTGGTTTTTTCTTATTGTAAGCTTGCAAAGTATTATAGATTTTATGAATAATTGCTTCTTCTGTGATCTTGTCTCATGTGTATAGCAGTCCGATAGACTTGTTTTTTGATCTTGAATCCTACCTCTCTACCATATTCCTTTATTGCTTCCAACACTCCACTTGTGGAGTTTTAGGGATTTTTGATATATAAAATCGTATCATCTGTGAATGATAGTTTCCCCAGATGAATACCTTTGATGTCTTTTCTTTGGCTTATGTTTTTAGCTAGGACCTCCAGTACAATGTGAAATAGGAGTGAAGACAAGGGGCATCCTTTTCTGGTCCTCTTTTCAGTGGAATTGTTTTAGTCTTTTCTCCATTGATTACCATGTTGGCTGTTGGATTTTCATATATAGCTTGTATAATATTGAGGAGTTTTCCTTCCATTCCTATATTCATAAGTGTCTTAAACAGAAGTGGGTGTTGGATGCTGTCTATCAGGCCTTATGCATATGAAAGCTGGACAATGAACAAGGAAGATTTTCAAGGAGATGGATTAACATAGTAGCAGCAACAATGGACTAAAATAGAGCAACAATTGTGAGAATGACTCACGACCAGGCTAAGCTTTGTTCTGGCGTCACATATACATTGTAACTGCCTTGACGACACCTAGCAATAGAAAACAACAGACTGGGGCACAGACAACAGAAGAGTGGGTGACGGGAGACGTCGGACAGGGCAAGATATGACAAAATAATAGTTTATAAATTATCAAGGGTTCATGAGGGAGGAGGAGCGGGGAGGGAGGAGAAAAAATGAGGAGCTGATGCCAGGGGCTTAAGTGGAGAGCAAATGTTTTGAGAATGATGAGGACAATGAATGTACAAATGTGCTTTACACAATTGATGTATGTATGTATGGTGATAAGAGTTGTATGAGCCCCTAATGAAATGATTAAAAAAACCAACAACAACAGACAATGCCATGTATACGCCAAGTAAGATTTCTTTTCCAGTGGATCCAGAGTAGTGACTCTTGTACAAGTTTAAGGATGCTTTTAGTCTTACAATTCAAATTGATTGCCTTTGTAAACTTCACTGTAATTTGAAAGTCACGCTGTGTGTGTGCCTGTGGTATTTGCCTGAAATTTCTGGTTGCCTTTCATTTCTTCCTATTGAAGAAAATTAACATTTTATTCACTACATAACTTCCAGTTCCTTAATCATTCTCTATGAAGTTGTTTTTATACCAGTTTACTTTCTGAAGCTTTTTTGGTGTTGTTTCGTTTCTTGATCTACTTTTGGCGAATTGTTTTGAAAATTGTTCAATGTTGATGATCCTGCAATTCTGCTCACTGCCTATCTATGCAAGTTCTAGCACTTTGTGAATCTCCCCTTCCCCCCTTTTCTGAATTTGACTGAGTTTGCTTCTTTCAATATGTTTCCAGCTAACTCATAAGCAAATACTCTGCCATCCTCACAAATTTTGTTATGCTTATGCCCATTGTCTTTACAGGTCTGACCTTTTTTATTTGTCATTTTTATTGATAGACTAGCTGGATGAAAAAATTTCCCACAGTTCCTTGACAGTATTGCCCTATTCTATTTTTATATCAACAATTAAAATTTCTGAATGAGGAATCTAATAAATACCGATTCCTGTTCTTTTTGTATGTAATCTTTTTCCTTAATACCTACCTGGGAAGTGTCTAGGATCCTTCCTTTTTTACTCTTGATCTCTGAAAGGTAAAAGAATGAATCCAGGTATAAGTCTGTCTTCAAAGAATCTGACTGGCTCTCTGCTCTTTTAGCAGAGCAGCTTTCACCTGTATCCTTCCCACCCCACCCCCCCTGCCCAATTTTTCCCTTCTTTATAAAAATATGATGCAGAGGCACGACTCTCACAGTGAGCCTTGGCCCTCTTGTTGGTCCATCTCACCCTGCTGAGCGAAGAGTCATTCAAAATACTTGCTTGGATTCAATGACCACCATGGGCTGCTATTGCTTTGCAGATGGGGAGGGAAAGGGAATGGCACAGGTGTTACCTAATTTAGTCTCCTTGTTTTCATTACTCCTTCTCACTTCTGCACTGACTTCCTAGGGGTGGAGGCCTATTTTTATTGCAGCTGCATCCAAAGCATATTGCTAACTTCCTTTACAAAAATCAAATTACTTTTCCCCAATTCAATCTTCCATAATTTTCTAGAACTCTCAAATATGTTTATGATTCTCTCATCAAACCAATTCTTGTGCTCCCCCACTCCCACCATCACTCAATTCCTTCTCATGTGCCTTTAAAGGATCCTGGGGTGGCCCTATAAGTTAGTGATAGGGTTATTATCTGCAAGGCTGGTCGTTCAAACCCTTTGGTTGCTCCACAGGAGGAAAATGAGACTGTCTCCTCCTTTGACATGTTATAGTCTTAGAAATCCTACATAGGGTGGTTATGACTCAGCAGTGACTCAATGGCAGTGGATTTAGTTTGGGTCAATTTTATTTATATTATATATATTTATTTATATTAGTTATATTTATGGTATCTTCCCAGGAAACCTAAGTGATATCTATTTATGTTTTAGTTTAAATTTTAAAATATGAATCTAAACCCACCTTTCCCCTATATTTAATTTTATCTTGGAAAACTCTGATTCAGTCTGTGTTTCACTACAGTCTTGACAATAAAAATATTAATATTCACTCCCAAGAGAAAAATAGATGTGATACTTACTTACTTTCCAATAGTTTCTTTTTTCATATAAAAACTATAAACTACTTTTCATACCTCCTCCAAAGTCTTGCTACATTTTTAAGTACATAGAAACATTTTTGATTTGTGAGCTCATTGTAAAAGAAGAGAAAATGTAAAGTTAAATGGTAATGTTTTACAAAAGTTATTGCTATGTAGTGAGCCTGCTTTTCTGTCAGCTGGGAATCTTGTGTAGATAATAAATCCCCATCAGTGATTTAGCATGTATAAAACACATCAATCCTTTTTATTGTATTTTGTGAGCCTTGACATTTATGATAATTTCTCCCATATCTACTTAAAACTCTTTCTCTTATGATTGCATTATTAAAGTGGATTTTTTGCCCTTGTTGGCTTATCTCATTAGCATGTGTTTATCATATATTTTCAGGGTAATTACCATTTTGGAATAATGCAAGCAACATTAAAAAAACATTCCCTATTTTTACAAGGTGTCAAGATAAAGGCAGCAGCTTTTACCCCTTCCATCTCTAATCCCCATCCCTTGGAAAGACCACAAAAGACATTTTGATGTCTTGTCACCTGGGTCAATTGAATAATAGCAAGGATAATAGGCTCCCCTACTGTGTGTCCACAGTTGTTCAGG
>NW_022111373.1:15316163-15320131 GCF_000313985.2 Echinops telfairi
TATGATTCCATTTATATGAAAATCCAGTATAGATAGAAGTAACCTGTGGCAATCAAATTCAGAAGGTTGATGGTTCTCGTGGTAGTGGTGCTAACTGACTGGGAAGGCATCAGGGAACTTTCTGGTGCATTGGTGGTTATGTTCTGTATTTTGATCTGCATTTTCAGTGCATTGGTGTATAAAAGTCATTGAGCTATGTATTTTATTATGTATGAACTATTCTATTGAAAATAATAGACGACTATAAAACTAAAGTATATTTGGAAAATAAGATTTATATGTAGGAAAATTCTTGCTATACACACTACCAATAAATAAGAGGGCCATAGGATTCCGTGTATTGTATAATCTACATGCCACGCAAAATTCTTGAAAGGGAAAAGACTAGTGGAAATATGCTATACTGTTAACAATCATGATTGACATTGAGGAGCAACAGAGGTAGTATGATTATGGGTGAATGGTGTTCAACATGATTATGATCAATTATTGATCAATTAATGTAAATTCAATTTAAGCAGAGAGTCAAAAGAGAAAGATTTGCATATTTCAAACATTTCATATTTGTTTTAATTATGTGAGTGTTCATCTAGTTGAATCTTTTCTTGTTTGAGCTTTTTAAAATTGTTTTGAGTGAAATTCTGCTAATTGAAGTTCCTTTTTTTTTTCTCTTGAAAACTACCCGCATTGCCCTTTCTTTAGCAAGGTTTTAAAGAGTATGGATATGATCTGAGTGTAGATTTTTCTGACTTAAAATAAAAGTATCAAACCCATTTCTAATTCAAAGAAAATTCTAATTACTAATCTTTACAAAGCCTTTCCAAAGAATTCAAATTATTTCCATATTAATCTTTTCTTGGTTTATGTGACAATTAATTATACCACATAAACACATTAATAGGTATATCTGGCATAAACAAGTTTATAAATAAATAACCTCACTCTTAAGCATGTAAATCAACCAGTGTGAAAAGACATTGTAAATACACCAAAGAGAGGCTCATTAACTTTGAGAAAACTCACTGTCCCCTAGCTATTAATCAGTGAGATTTTCAGAGAAGATGAAGAGTATTGATTAAACCAGCAAGTCTGTAAAGTATGTATTAGTTAAGAGAAGTTCTACTAAACTTCTCCAAAATTCTCACACTTTTGAAAAACAAATATTTTCCAATCAGGTAAGCATTTATCTTATATTAAGGTACTATTATGAGCAAGAAGAAAATTAATGCACATAAAATGTTCTAAAATATTTGTTGGAATAAGATCTTCAGATTTTTCAACTTGTGAGAAAAGTACATGTTCAGAGAGTGTATTTTACACATTTCTACAACTGAATTTTAGGGATGGAAAATATTGGCAAAATCTTTAGCACCAAAGTTAAGTTTCCCTAAGGAGGAAATGTTTCATTTTACATGGAGGACAGCTTAGGATGACCTCTGGAACATAAGGAAGCCTTTCCTTACTCTAGGTGTGTTAGGGCGGATTGACTAGAGAAACAAATTCAGCGATGCTTACACATGTGCTAAGAAATAGTGTTATATCAAGAAGTAATTGTATATCAGGGAAACATCCGAGCCCAGTTCAACTCAAGTCCTAAGTTTGATATGAATCCATAAGAACCTCTTCAGACTCACGTGCAATGATACAGAATGCAGGAATAGCACCAGCCGGTGTGTTCAAAGTCCTGTGGATCCAATGGTGGTGGACACATCTCCAGGGCTCTGGCAGCAACCAAAACCAGCCAGCAGGAAGGTGTAAGCAGAGAGAGAGGAGGAGTTCCCAGGGATTTCCATAAGAGCAAGCTATGTCCACAAGGAGTCAGCACCAGTACGTGACTTGATTGACAGGTTAAACTCCACCCCTACACTTTTATATATGAATATCTTCAAGTTGACATGAAATTATGTAACTACCACACTAGGACAGTCCATATATTTTTCTCCATCTTGGAGCACAGAAGAAGTGCGTTTTATGAAGAACAATGGGTAGTAGAAATTGGATGGCCATTAGAATCACACAGTTGGCATTCCAGCTATCCCACTTTGATTCCTATTTGACTTTGGTAATTTCACATCTGTGAGTCTAAATTATGACTTGAAAATATAAATATAATTATTTAACATAATTCTATTCCTATAAAGATTAAATGAGATAACTAATATACAGAGTTTAGAAATGTGTACTGCATTAGAATTATTTTTAAATTCTTACCCACAGCTCATAAATCATACTAACTATCCCTTAAAGTTATTGTCATAGAAAAATGGATGACTCCTTTCCTACGATGCGTAATGAGGCCTGGTCTTGTAGGGGTTAGACATGGAGCTGCTAACCATAAGGTCAACACTTTTAAGCCACGAGGTGTTCAGAGGGAGAAAGACAAGGCTTTCAACTCCTGTAAAATTACAGTTTCAGAACCCAGAAGAATAGTTCTACCTTGTCCTATAGCGTTGCTATTAGTTGGAAATGAATCAATGGCAGTGAGTTTGAATTTAGATGGTTGATGTCTTGTTTAGGAGGTAGATCTCTATGTTAAGCATTAGACTACTAATCACAAGGTCAATGGCTCAAATTCAATGGGAGAAATAAGGCACAGTCTGCTTCCATAAAAATGTACACTCTAAGAAACCCTAAGGAGCAGTTCTGCTCCGGGCTATAGGGTTACCATAAGTCAAATTTGACTTGATGGCAATTGTCTGGCTTTGGCTTTGATTAATTATGAGGGGACCTTTCTGGTATTTCTGAGAAAATATGGTTGAACTTTCCTTCCTATTGCTCTTGAAAACAGGAATTTTTGTGAAGGTAAGAGAAACTAGAAAACACACAAGTCTGTTTCCTTTTCCCCTCCAATTATTGCTCAATTCAGTGGACTACAGTGGCTTTGGTAAATAGAGTTGCCTGCAACAGGACAAGTACAACATGAGTCACTGAGGTAAGCTTAAGAAGCACAATGGGAATAGGGGAAAAGCTACTAAATGCATAAATTCCCATGGAGAGGTACAGGCACTCTGGCAAGGGTCAGACCCAACCCAGGGAAACATATGGCAGCCAACTAAAATTGAGGGAAAAGAAAAAATAAAAAGAGGATGTGGGTACTGGGGGAATAGGGCACTAACTCACCCATGGAGAAGATATTGTTTGTCTCCCTTTATGGAAAGGGAGAGGGGGAACAGCCCTCACCTTGGTGCGTCTGCAGGGCTGGTCCCAATCCCAGCTACGTAGACCCCTTCCCCAGAAGAATGCACTACAGAAAACAATGCTGAAGATAAATACAGCCCGGGAGAGGGGTGCATCTGCCCAGACCACAGGGAGAAAACTAAGAGGGAAAGAGAAAGAGTGCACTGCATCCTGACCCACCAAGTTCCAAGGACTACATTCATGCTCAGAGCAGTGAATGCCTTAGAACCAGCCCCCCTCACTGACTCATAATGTTACTGGGGACAGCACTGGAGATACAGTGGAGGAGATGTGCCTGGTCTGATCCCCCACATTGGGGCAAACCATGAAGGGAGCACAAGAGAGCAGCAAAGGGAGTAAAGCAAAAAAGTCCCTGAGGAATCCCGAAAATAGACTTCAGGGGCAGGGCTTGACACCTCAACAGACTTGATCAGAACACATTCATAAAGGTCAACAGACAGACCTGGAAATATTTACTTTAAATCATTTGATTGGTGGCTCATAAAGACCTGGAACTATTTATAGGCCCTTCTTCTTTTTTTTTCTTCTTTTTTCATATCTATCTATATAGGATACGCAGGATAAACAATCCTGAGGAGAAAACAATGGGAGCAACAGTTCCTGGGGAACATGGGAGAGGAGAGGTAAGGGAAAGGGACTGGGGAGCCAACAAACTCAAGGACAAGGGAACAACAAGGGATCTAGAATCGATGGTGAAGAGGGCATAGAATGCTTGGTGGGGTTTGATCAAATAAAATGTAGCCGAGGAATTACTGAGATCTGAATGAAGG
>NW_022111373.1:15321252-15322355 GCF_000313985.2 Echinops telfairi
CCCCCCCCAATAAAATGATTTATTAAAAAATAGAATGACTTGCTATTTCTAATTTTTGTTGATACTTTTAATTTTTATCTTACTTGCTTTTTAACAAAATTGAAGCTTTAAGTCACTACAATTTTCTTGAAATTTTATGTTCTTTTTGTTCTCATCCCCCTAACATTTCTTAGAATGCCTGGTTAATATACAGGTTGCTAACTGAAATGTTGGAAACTCAAGCACACTTAGTAGTATATCAGAAGAGAGGCCTCGAAACCTAATAACAAAGTAATGAGCTATTGAAAATCCTATGGATCCCTTGTGAATGTTAATCAGACAGGGATGGCCTTTATCACCATTCTTATTTAATACTGTGGTGGAAATATTGAGGACACTGCTGAAAGCAACAGGCAAGAAAGGGAGATTATAAGTATCCATATTGGCAAAACAAAAATAAAGCTAGGTGTATTTGTAGGTGTTGTGATCCTATAGCTAGAGAGCACCAAAGACGAATGAATAAAACTATATTTAATTGAAAGATTAAGCAGGCAGATCAACAAACATTCCTGTCAGATTCTTTAACACTAAAAAAGAGCTTTGTAAAGGAAATTAGGAAAATATTACTATTTATAAGCCCTGGTGTTAGGTAGGTTTATTGTACCAACCTGGCCAATAGACACACATGGGATTAATAAGGCTGCAGTTTAATTGAATGACAAAGAGGTAAATGGCTTGGTGAGCCTTGCCTGTCCATCTCTTTGCTCTCTGATGATCGGACCAGTGTGCGGCTGCCTTAGCTAGTTCTCTGCCTCAACTTGCGAATTACACTACCTGTGGGACACCCAACCTGTGAACTGTGTTGCTATAGTTTAAGGTTCCTTCAAGACCTGCTTCACCCCACTGCTGGTGTCTACATCACTAGAGCTGGGGACTGTTGGACCCTGTCATCTGGCTAACTATTGGTGATCTGCCCTGCTGTTTGCTGCCTGTGGCCAGACTGCCTATATTACTTTACAGAAGACTCAGCTGTCTGCTTCCTTGACTTGCACCAAGCAGCCCTTGTGGGTTGAAGGACTGCCAATATATTAACTGTCTCACAAAAGTGAGTTGAACTGAGCCCT
>NW_022111373.1:15322822-15329753 GCF_000313985.2 Echinops telfairi
TCAAACTGAAAACCTACTATATACTCTAGGGTATTTAAAACAGTTTAATACTAATACAACAACAGACTCATAGGACAATGTAATAATTGAGAAACCAAAAGTAATTTCATCAATGTTTAGACAGCTGATCTTTGAATAAAGACTAACACCCATCAAATGGGAAAGAGACAGTCTTTTTAACAAATGGTACTGGCAAAATGGAATCTTGGTTTGCAGAAAAAATGGAAGAGGACTCATATCTTATACTTTATACAATAATGAGCAGAAAGCATTGACCTAAAACTAAAGGAGCAAAGACCTACATATTAAACCTAGAACTACAAAGACTATCAAAGTAAAAATAAAGCCAAACTTAAGGGCACTAAGGCTGTTGGAAGGGTATGAGCTCAGAGCAGCCCTGTGTACAACAGAATGAAAGCTTTTCCGGCCATGCATCATCTTCATAATGGTTGCTATGGTTGAACCCATTGTTGCAGCTACTGTGCCAGTCTTTCTGGTGGACGGTCTTCTTTTTGGCTCTTTACTTCACCAAACAAAGAGCAGGGAAGACCACCAATATTTATCCATATGACAGGGTCTGACAGTCCCTAACTCAAGTGATGTACACACCAGCAGTGTGGCAAAGCAGATCTTGAAGGAAACTCAAACTATAGCAACACAGTCCGCAGGCTGGGTGTCCCACAGGTAGTGTAGCTCACAAGTTGGGGCATGGACTGTTCTCTTCCGATAGATGTCCAAAGTGAGACAAAGTCTCCCCATCCTGACTTTGAAGGAGCACTGTGGCTTTATTTCTTCAAGTTTGTTCATGTAGCAAGTCACACAGTGATGAGATTCAGCCAGTTTGCAACAGTTCAGCAAAACTAGTACCTAAGTTTTTGTTGAGTTGGGTGAACTGACTGTTAAAATGGCACTTGTTCCACTTAGTTCTCTCTAAGTTGGTAACTAGGCTGTCCCCAATGTGGCAATCACACATTGACATTCCTCAATCTTAAAGTTCATTATTGCCACAGCGTTTTCTAAGCTCCCATAGTACCCTGTTTCCCCGAAAATAAGACAGTGTCTTATATTCTTCACCAACACCAAAATTCACATGAATCAATTCTTATGTGATCTTTCTTATTATTATCCAAATTTAACATACATATGATATGAGACAATTGAAAAATACCATGGCTTGCATCAGGTGCACCTTAGTCCTTACAGTAACATTCTTGCTATTATAAACTATAAAGAGGACTTTTGAAGTTGATTTGCTCAATGCAATATTCCCTTTGATTTCTTGACTGCTGCCTCCATGCTTGATTGCAAATGCAAGTAAAATGAAATCCATGACAACTTGAATCTTTTCTCTGTTTCTTGTGATGTTGTATATTGGTCCATTTGGACCATTTGGAGAATTTTTGTTTTCTTTGTATTGCATTGTATTCCACAAAGGAAGATCTTCTTCAACAAGTGCTTCAAATCCTCCTCACTTTCAGTAAACAAAGTTGTGTCTTCTGTATATTGTAGATTGTTAATAAATCTTCTTCCTAATCTGTTGCCTCACCCTTCTTTATATAGTCCAATTTGGGGATTATTTTCTCAGCATAAAGATTGCATAAGGAAAAAAAAAAAAGATTGCATAAGGATGGTGAGGGAATACAACCCTGACCTGTACCTTTCCTGATTTTAAAATACACAAAATACCTGTGTTCATACAATTGCCTGTTGGTCTATTTATAGGTTCCACATGAGTACAATTACATGCTCTGGAATTCCCGTTCTCCTCAATGTCATCTATAGTTTGTTATCTGCCATGCAGTTGAATGCCTTTGCAGTCAACACAACAAAAGTGAGCATCTTTCTGGTGTGCACTGCTTTCAGCCGAGATTCATCTGATGTCAGCAATGAGATTTCTTATTCCAAGTCCTCCTCTAAATCCTGCTTGAATTTATGGCAACACCTTGCCAATGAACTGCTGTAATCATCATTGAATTATATTCAGTAACTTGTTGCTTGGCTGTGAGCTTAAGGTATTGTTTAATAATTAGTACAATTTTTTAGAATCACTTTTCTTGGCATAGGCACAAATATGGATCTCTTTTAGTTGGTTGGTCAGATAGCTTTCTTCCAAATTTCTTTGCATATTTGAGTGAGTGCTACCAGTGTTTCATCAGCTTGCTGAACCATTTCAATGGGTGTTTCCTCAATTCATGGTGTCTTGTTTGTAGCTAATTCCCTCTGTGTGGCTTGGACTTCTTCCTGTAGTACCATCAATTTTTGATCATTTGCTAACTTTTTTTTTGGTACGGTGACTCTATGCATTACTTCCATTGTGTTTTGATGATTCCAATATCATTCAAGACATTTCCCATGGATTCTTTCATTATTGTAACTTGAGAGTTGATTTTTTTTCTATCTTTCTTGCAACTTGACATATGCTGAGCATGTTCTTCCTTTTTGGCTTTCTAATTCCAGATATTGGTGAATTTCCTTATAAATCTTTACTTCGTGTTCTTTAGGAAATTTCTTTTCATGTTTTTCTTCATTATTTCCTCTTTTTTTCTTAGCAACTCTCTGTTCAAGAGCGAGTTTGTGATTCTATTCTGACATTCACTTTGATCTTTTCTAAAATTTTATCTTTGCTGCCCTTCTGCTTTCTTCGTGTGTGATATTCTTGATGTCATCTCACAACATATCAGGGCTTCTGTTATTGGTGTTCAACACATCAATTTATTCTTGAGATATTCTTGAAGTTCAGGTAGGATAGACTCAAGGTATAAGTCGTATATGGATCCTTGTGGACTTGTTTTAATTTTCTTTGATTTCAACCTAAGCTTACCTGTGAGCTACTGATAGTCTGTTCCACAGTCAGCCCTTGGCCATTTTTTGGCTGCTGATATTGTGTTTCTCTATAGTCTCTTCCTACATATGTGGTTAATTTTATTCCTGTGTTTTCCATATGTTGAGGTCCATATTTACTGTTAATGTTCATATTATTGAAAAAGAATTATTTGCAATGAACAAGTTGTTGGTCAGACAAAATTCTATCATGCTATCTCAGCTTGTTTCCAATCACCAAGGACATATTTTCTCAATACTGTTCCTTCCTCTTAGTTAGCAACTTTTGTACTCAGTCATCAAGAATTATCAATGCATCTTGATGGTGTATCTGATTAATTTTAGACTGTGATTGGTACACATATTTGAATCATAGTTATATAAACTGGACTTTCTTACATGTGTACCATATCACAGCATTGTATTTCAAGATAGATCTTAATATATTCTTATTGATGAGAATGCAGTGCCATACCTCTTGAATTTGTGGTTCCTGGAATGGTAAACAATATGAATATATGATTCAAAATGTTCCACTCAATACCAGCTCACTTCAGCCACTAAGACTTAAGATATACATCTTTATGAGTTACATTTCAATTTTGAGGACTTCCAATTTTCATAGATTCATACTCCACTCATTCCCCATTCAGATTGTTAAATGAGGTTTGCAGCTGTTTCTTCTCATGTTGAGTCATGCCTCACCAGCATATGAAGGTCCTGAGAGCTTTACTCCATCCATGTCATTATGACTGATTCTCCTTTCAGGAGGCAGCTCTTCCTCAAATGTATTTTAAGTGCCTTCCAACCTTCAGGAATCATCTTTCAGTACTGTTTCTGATAATGTTCTATAGCTAGTCATATGGTTTTCGATGTTTAATCCCTCAGAACTGAACAGCCTATTCTGTCTTCAATGTCTGTTCTTGGTATGGAAACTTTGCTGAAAACTGTTCACTTTGATGACCCTGCTGAAATACAAGAGACAACTTTAAGTACCACAGCAACATTCAAGGTGTCACTATACTACAAATTACCAGATAAGTGCCACAAATACACTATCAAACATAACTAACAACCACGAAAATGGCATAAGACAAGGCAGATGACTTGCACCCTCTTAAGAATTAGATAATTATATTAAGAGGCTTCAAAAATTTCATTTAAAATTCCATTATCTTTTAATTCCATTAAAAATTTTAAGCCTTCTTATATGTATTTTAAAATATTTCAACAAAAGAATAAAAAAAGAACTCCACACAGGGGGAAAATGGCAATGACATATTGGACAGATGATTAATATCTAAAGTTTTTAGAAAACTTCAAAACCTCAGCAACAACAAATAAACCAATTAAAAGATGGAACATAGGTCATTGACAGCCAATTCACCAAATAAGTCATTTAGATAAGCCAATGTTCACATGATGAAATACTCATGATCATTAGCCATTTGATAGATGCAAATATAATAATTTGAGATATAATCTCACCCTAATATTAATAGTAGAGTTTAAAACAGAAACAAAACAGAAGACAACAAATGCTTACAAGGCTATGGATCTATAATCCTCATACATTCCTGTTGGGGTTATAAAATGGTACACCCACTGTGAAAATGAAGTGGAGCTTCTTTGAAAAGTTGAGATAGTACTACCATATGACCTAGCAATCCAACTACTAGGTATATTTTCTAGGGAATTAAAAGCCTTAACCTGAATAGATATATGCACATTCATATTCACCACAGCCTAATTCATAATAGATAAAAGATGGAAGCACTTGAATAAATGTAGTGGTGGTCACACCTGACCTGTTTTGGCTACACAAGGGAGAAGAATCCATTTGTATACCAGTCTAAGAACAATTTCCACAAGGCAGAGATGAGGCATTCTTCTATCCTCCATTTTTATTTCACAATATTCTGACACTAAACATTGTACTCCTCTCCTGGGTTAAATAATCCATTGCACCTCACAAAATGCACAGATAATATTCATACCTATGGGGGCTTTTTGGTAGTTGGAAAGAATACACCGTCACAATACCAAAAATAACTGGTTGATATGGAGTCATTTTAAGAGATAGTAGAAGAAAAAGAACCAACGGTAATGAAGGAAGAAGTCCAAGCTGCACTGAATAACAGTAGCCAAAAACAAGGTCCCAGGTGAGGGAATACCAATTGAAATGTTTTAAAAAGCTGAAGAGTCACAAGAAGCACTCACTCATCTATGCCTGGAAATTTGGAAGACAACTACTTGGCCAACAAACTGGAAGGGATTCATTTTGGAACCCATTCCAAGAAAAGAAGGTGACTCAAGAATATATTCAACTTATAGAACAATATCATTAATATCACATGCAAGTAAAATTTTGCTGAAGATCATCCAACAACAGTTGTAGTAGTACATTGACAGTGAGCTGTCAGACAATTCAGACAATTCAGAAAAGGACATGGAACAAGGGATATCATTACTGCTTTCAGACGTATCTTCTCTGAAAGCAGAGAATACCATAAAGGTGTTTACTTGTGTATTATTGACTATACTAAGGTAGTCAATTATGTAAGGCATAACAAACTATGGATAGCTTTGAGAGGAATGGGAATCCCAGAACACTACATTGTGCTCATTTGGCACTTGTACATAGATCAAGAGGCAATTGTGGAAAAAGCAGTGGAGAATACTTCAATATTTAAAATCAAGGAAAAATGTGTTTTAGGGTTGTATCTTTTCACCATACTTATTACATCTGTATGTGGAGCAAATATTCAGAGAAGCTTGCTTATGTGAAGAAGAATGCGATATTAGGATTGGAGGAAGGATTAATAACAACCTGAGATATGCAGACAACACAACCTTGATAGCTGAACGTGAAAAGGACTTAAAGCACTTGCTGATGAAATCAAGGATCGTTGCCTTCAGTATGGAATACATTCCAACATGATGAAAACCTAAGTCCTTGCAACTGGACCAGTAATTAATATCATGATAAACAGAGAAAAGTTTGGTGCTGTTAAGGATTTCATCTTGCTTGGATCTAATATCAAAGCTCTTTAGAAGCCGCATTCAAGAGCTCAAAGGACACATTGCACCGGATAAAACTGGTGTACAGACCTCTTTAGAGTATTGAAAAGCAAGGGTGCTATTTTGAGGAGTACGTTTACTCAAGCTGGGGTGTTTCCAATTGCTTCATGTGCGTGTGAAATTTTGACATTGAATAAGGAGGAACTTGCATTTGAACTGTGGTGCTAGTAAAGAATATTGAAAGCACCAAGGACTGCCCGAAGAACCAACAATTCTGTCTAGGAAGAAATGCAGCCACCGCGCTCCTTAGAGGCAAGACGTGTGAGACTGGGTCTCACATACTTTGGACCTGTTGAGGGAGACATCATGCTTGGTGAAGTAGCAGGGAAATGAAAAAGAGGAAGACTTGACAAAACAGATTAACCCAGTGACTGCATAGATGGGATCAAACACAAGAACAATTGTGAAAATGGCACAGGACCAGGTATTGTTTCATTCAAAGGCTGTGTGAGTCAGGCTTTAATAACCCCTTTGAGGGGGATGAATACCAGGATTGTAGGTGCAGGGATAGAATGGGTGGTGTAAGATATGTATAAATAATAATAACAATACATAATATATTAAGGGTTTATGAGGGTGGCAGGGTGGGGGAGGAAGGGAATAAAGAGGAGTTGATATCAAAGGGATCAAGAAGAAAGATAATGGTTTGAATTGATGTCCGTTTGATATAATGGATATGTGGATTGTTATATGCAAAAGCCCCAAATAAAATTATTAATAAATATAAATAAATAAAACGAGGCCCTGAAACTGTCAGAAACAAAATCCAGAATTACGGTGTTTAGATCCCTTCAAGAGATGTGGAGCATATTTTCGTGAACAACAGAAGAAATTGAAAAACTAGAAACCTTACTAGAAACCAAAATGAATCCTGGAAGATAAACAGTGAGAGAACCGAATTAGGCAACGTGGTGAAGGCCCAAAGGTAAGAATAAAAGAGATGGAAAAGCAAATTAGTAAGCTCTCACAATCACTCTGTCTACAACTGACAAGAAAAAAAATCATCAAAGTGAAGGAATCTGAAGAAAGT
>NW_022111373.1:15331366-15333158 GCF_000313985.2 Echinops telfairi
GGAGAGAATGGGCATTGGCCATGTCCCACAGTCCGTTTCACAGTTTTTAAGACTCTTGATAATAAAGAAGACTCCACGGAGGAGTGAACCTTGAGCTGAACTCTGAGGAGTGAATGGAGCGAGTGTGAGGAGTTCAGGAGGAGAGCATGAGAATGTGCACGGGAGGGGTGGTGGTGGCCAGTTTATGGGATCTGCTGAGAACAACGAGTAGGCCAATGTAGCTGGCAGAAGTCAACTTACAGCCAAGAATTGAAAGATAAAAATGGAAAGGAAAATTGAGTTTGTATTAGAAAGGGCTCTGAAAGCAGATTAAAGAGAGCATATCTTTCTCTAATTCTTGGGAACAATGCAATGCTTTGAATATGGCAAGAATAAGATGAAGTAGGTACTTCAGGAAGATTTATTTGACTCTGGTGTGCTTTCTGTTTTGGCACAGAGAGGAATGGGTGTTCTTTTACTAAAGTACAGTCGTGGGGCTGAGTTTCAGGAACAGGCAAAGACATATTCCAAATGAAGAGCTGGCAAGCCTTACTCACTTCTCTTTACTTTGGGGGCCAAGAAGGAATGGAAGCACTAGATTTCTCTAGGGCTTTGAGCCTCTTGTGCTGTGGAGAGAGATTAGCAGGGCAGCCAAGATTTAGGACTATGTGTTCAGGTTCAGTTTGAAGTGGGGGTCCAAGAGCTGAAGAGAAACATCAGGAAGAAAATTAAGAATGTATTTCTGGAAACATGTACAGTGCATGAAAACCGCATCATTATCATTAGTCAGTAGAAATGGAAATAGTTGTTCTGAACAATAGGCTAGACAGAAGACTGTCTTCATCTGCGCCAGCACCCAGGCATAGGAAATGAAAAGGCCATGCTATCTGTGCTCAGCAGGGAAGAAGAAAATCCTATTTAGATGTAAACTAGGCGGGATTCTGAAGGCAATTAGTTCAGAGACAGACGTGGTAAACTGGCCCTGACCCCTTTTTTATTCCAAACCTCCCCATTCAACCACACTTGGAGAGCAGTAAAAGAAAAGCTGTCTTCCCAGATTCATTCGCTCTGGTTTGGCAAGTGTTT
The DNA here is from genome assembly GCF_000313985.2 of Echinops telfairi. Lineage (NCBI taxonomy): Eukaryota > Metazoa > Chordata > Mammalia > Afrosoricida > Tenrecidae > Echinops > Echinops telfairi. The sequence continues at coordinate 15,332,432 of NW_022111373.1, forward strand.
AACTAAAAGATTTTGAGGGAGGCATACCATACTTACTTGAAAATCATTCATCCACACCAGCACCTGTTCTAACGGGTATTTTGACATGTGTTATGAACCTGAGACTACTTGTGCCAGAGAAAAAAATGTGCTAGGAGCAATTATTAAACACCTCACTACAGCATTGATGAGCAAAACAGTTATGGTAAAATCTACAATTCTTTTTCCTTGATTCTTAAGCCACAAGAAGATTGAAAACAAACAAAAACCTTTGTTTTATAGGATTTTGGAAAAATCTATCTTATTTGAATTCTTATGAGGCTGCTGATAATTTTTTGTTGTTGTTGGAGAGGTTTAAATAAGTATTTGTGTGAACAATCATATATTTCACTGTAGATATTATGTTATTTGATAGTGTCTAGCCACTCCAATCCCCACTAGTAACTATATATATGTTTATCACATTTTTTCTCTCCTTCCCCCAATTAAAATGTCTGCATCATATATTGTTGAAAACTACAAACATTTCTGAATGCTGAAACACTTCTGGCTTTAATTTAGAGACTAGATTGTGGACTAGTACATTTTAGGTTACATCTTCACCATCCACAATTCATTAAGGCTATTGCTGAGGAATAGACATATGAAAGGGCATATGTCATTTTTGAAAGGGCAACTGATATGTTTATTTTTCTTCCTCCTGTTCAGTTCTAGTTAAGGTTTGGTCTCACGGAATATGAAGGAATCC
>NW_022111373.1:15333585-15335595 GCF_000313985.2 Echinops telfairi
AAGGAGGCTTAATTGTTATTTATTTTGAAATTTATGAGTAGATAATAGACTTTAAATTAAGCAATTAATTTCTAAGAGTGCCACTTTCATAGTAAGTTAGCTGACTGGAACAATTGGGAAGGGGTGAAGTGAGTATTTTATGTTCTTGAAATCTTATTGTAATCTATCTATTGGTCAGTTTATCCTACTGCAGTGCCTCGTGTGTTGCTGTGATGCTAGAAGCTATGTCATTGGTATTTCAAATGCTACTGGGACACCCAAAGAGAACAGTCTCAGCAGAGCTTCCAGACTGACTGCCAACAACAAAGACGGACTTGGCTCCCTAATTCGAAGGAAGGAGCCACTGAAAAGCTGATACATATCCTCAAGACATTGTCAGATACGGAAGGCCTAATTAATGGCACACAATATCATTGGAGATAGTTCCATAGGATGAGCCTCGTGGGTTGGAGGCGACTGAGGAGAGGCTGCTTTCTCAGAATGGAATCCAGTTTGGTGAAGTAGCTGGCTAAAACCCTTGAGAAGGGACCCTTAGGGATCTTTATTAGCTGATGGGCACAACTCAAGGTAAGGATAAAACAGGTGCAATCATCTGGCAATAATTGGAACTCAGAATGTGTGAAGTATGAATTTAGGAAAATTGCAAGTGGTCAAAATTGGAAGTTGAAATAGAACCCATAAAGATGGATATCCTAGCATTATTGAGCTGAAATGGACTGGTGTTGGCCATCTTGAATCAGAAAATTATATGATTTGCTATGGCAGGTATAACACAATCAAGAATGGTGTCTCATTCATTGTCAAAGCGTGCATTGCAACATCAGCCGTGAAGTACAATGCTGTTTGTGATAGGATTACATCTATTCATCTTCAAGGAAATCCATTCAATACAACTATTGTTCAAATTTATGCATCAATCCCAAAAGTTAGTGATAAAAATTTGAAGACTTCTGCCAATGATTTCAATCATAAATTAATCAAACATGGAATCAAGATACATTAATAATTATTAGCAATTGGAACACAAAGGTTGGAAACAAAGAGGAAGGAACAGCAGTTGGAAAATAAGGTGGTAGCGATAGAAAAAAAGATGGAAATTTCATGATGGAATTTTGCAAAACTGACATTTTCACAGCAAAAATATTTTTAAATAACACAAAAAGTAACTTTATACATGGACTTCTCCAGAGGGAATACACAATAATCAAATTGACTACAGCTGTCTGAAGAGACAAATGGAGGAATTAAAAATCAGCAGCTAAAGGCAGACTGGTGTGGACTGGTGTTGGACATATGGGTTAATGTTGGACTTGTGGGCTGGGCATCACTGGGTTGGGATGTTTTCTTGATGCACACTTAACCTACCTATAAAAGTCTCTCTTATACATGAGTTTCTGTGGATTTGTTTCTCTAAAGTACCCTGACTAATACAACCTTCTATGTAATAGCACACTTCCCACTTCCTCCATGGGTTCCCCACTTGCATTCTTCTTGTCCTTTCCTGCTTTCTGAATTTAGCTTTAGGGCACATTCTGCCCTGTTGGTCCCTTGTGGTTACAGGACTCTCTTTTGTTTGGTTGAAAGCTGATGGGGGCAGGAAAGTCCAGTTGGGGCTTGAATTGTGTCTAATGACCATAGTCTTGGGGTCCCACTGGTCTATCAGAATAGTTCAGCATGGTCTCTGTATGATTTTGATTTAGTTCTTCATTTGTCCAGGCCCTTCTACAGTGACGACAATCAGAGGGAGTAGCTGTATAGCAGGAGCTGGCACCAGTTAGTTTTTCTGATCTCAGGCTAGTGAGGAGGCTTATCTTCTGAGTTATCATTTTTGTAACTCCTCTATGTGTCTGAAATGTATGAATACAAGGCTTTTCATGAGAAGAAAACCCTGCAATCCTAGCATTCCATTTGCATTGTTAAAATGCAGCTACTCATTCATCACTGGGAAACATTGAAATCGAGAGTTGAAATATATGAGAAAGAAGGCTCAGAACTGAGCATTCAACTCTA